>NC_041383.1:596621097-596671756 GCF_002162155.2 Triticum dicoccoides
AACATTGCCGATAGAAATTGAGCTAGATTCTTCTGTGGCGGTGTCCATGATCACATGTGGAAGTACCGATCGATCGGTCTACTCGTTGTTAGATAATGAGATTAGTTTGTTATTGAATTTACATCAAACTTGTATTACTCATGTCGCTCATTCACAAAATAAAGTGAGTGACAAGTTAGCTGCTTTTGGTCGTCTTAATAATAGGACTATGGCTTGGTTAGGGTCAGGTCCTCGTGAAGTTTTGGAGATAGTTGCTGAGGATTGTAATGAGACCTTGATTGAGTAATACAAAGTTTGAGCCTGCAAAAAAAATATCTCTTCCTATATGGAGACCCGAGAATGTATATCATTCACTTCATAGCTCTGGAGTAGTAGTATATATGGAGATAAATCTTCGTGAGTGATGATGTTGCAAGCTCAAACTCTGCAGGGTAGGTCAGTGGGTCACTACTACTCCTTCCGCTCTAAATTATTTGAAGTTTTAGGTTTGTCAGAAACTGAATATGTTTAAATTTAACCAACTCCACAAAAAACATGATAAGGTCTACAACATCAAATACTTATAGTATGAAAATGAAAATATATTTTATAGGTAACCTCACAAGAGTTATTATTTCTGATGGGGGGGGGGTATTTCTAAATGTTATAATAAATTGTTGTATTGACTTGGTCAAACTTTAGAAAAATCAACTCAGAACAAAACTAGAACACCAATTACTTTGGAATCGAGGGAGTCTTCGAGGTATCACATGGGACTTAGAACAAGGTTCATGTACATAAATGTCACAACTTATGGTAGATGCAATAATTATTTGAGATCAACAATAAAGCTCGCATGAAAATCAAAATCAAAAGAAAGAGAAAGAGAGTTTTGCAGAACTAGTCCGGTCACAATGAGAGTATCATATATAGTATCATGCATGCCAACTAGACATTTTTGCTGAAGTGACATAAAATTAAATGAGAAAAAGAGATGATTAACTACTTGGAAACTCTCCCGTCCCTTAACTTTGCTCTGCTCGAGGAACTGGGTTCAAGCTGCTCCCTGCTTGTGCTGGCGCTCCCTCCGCTCCGAGAGCTGCAATGGGGGAGCGGAGAGGATCTAAACAGGGCTTAAGTATTATGATATGATACTGTATCATATCAAATGAAGCATTAGTATATGTCATGCATTACATTAAATAAGGTCTCTATGATACTCCCTCCATTTCACAATATAGTGCATCCGCATTTTTCAGGATCCAAATTTGATCGTAAAATTAACCAACGAACCGATTGCGGTGGAAGCAAAAATTATATCACTCAATTCATATATCACTCAATTCTTATTGAAAATATGAATTGAGTGATATAATTTTTTATATCACTCAATTCATATATCACTCACTTCTTATTGAAAATATGAATTGAGTGATATAACTTTTGCTCCTGTCGTAATCGGTGTCAATAGTTAAATTTACAATCAAACTTGAATCTAGTGAAGCGCGGACGCACTACATTGTGGAATGTAGGGAGTACCAAGATCTGATACAATGCATTGTGAATATAGTATTGCATTTATATTATATGTATGACACTAGTATATGATACTTCCTCAGTTTCATGGTATAAGACGTTTTTGCAAGATAATACTAGAGTATTATGGAACAGAGTTCTTCTGAGCTTAGTACCCAGTACTAGGGATGGCACCCGCCGGGTTCGGGTACGGGTATAGTTAGCCCATACCCTTACCCATCCTCCTTGAGCTTACCCATCACCCGTGCCCATACCCGTCAACGGGTACAATTTTTTCCCATACCCATCACCCGACAGGGTAAATGGGTACCCACGGGGAAAAATACCCGTGTGCGCACATCAACTTGAGCAAAAAGTAATCATAATCGACAAGATGTCATTGACCTCTTTTGTTTCATTTCTAGCCAAACTTCAGAAATTATCTTCTATTTGCGTACTTCGTTGACCTCTTCCATCTCCTCCTGTACATCTTAATCATTGAAAATAACAACATTGAATTCAAAAAAAAGAACAACATGATCTCCATCTTCATCCATTGGGGCAGATGTATCATTGGCATATTCACAACGAACATGTACTTGGCTGCTGAGCTTGTACTACTGCAAAAGGAGCATCAATAACAAAATAGACATCAAATTCATATATATGTAGTCTACTGAATATAATACTTGATTCTTACTGAGCACTGAAATTACGATGCTCATATATACATAATACACTACGTACTGAAATCTTTTACTTATATAACATATCTACATCGAATATCTTCTATATATAGAAAAATCATATTCATCACAATAGCTATATACTGTATACATCTTGTATAAGCAGAAACCAATGATTATATGCACGAATGCATCACCTCATCCATATAAAAAAACTACAAGATCAATGCGCTATCCATCGACAAGATCGGGGTTGTCATGCCATGCTCCTGGCCGTGGTGGAGCTGTGGTGGTCGCTGCCCTTAGACTAAATCTGCATGAGTGTGAGCTGCATCTGCTTCTCCCGGTCGCCGTCCTCACACAAGTTGTGGTCCTCATCCGCAAGGTCCATGGTGTCCAAGTGACTGGAGGCGCTAGCAACGGCGAGGCACTGAGCAGCTGGCGGCGGCGACTAGCGATAGCCGATGGACGAGGAGGCGAGGAGATGAAATGAGACGAGGAGATGAGGAGGATATCTATCTAAATATGGGCTATGATCACACGTATTCATTATTCACCATCACCTAATCACGTTAATCTAGGAGAGAAGGAGAGATTTATGGGATTCGTTCTGCCATTACATGTTTCCTTTCCATGTTTACCGGGTCACCCATGTTTACCATGTAGCTACTGCCAACGTGGGCTACTCATGTAGTCAATGGCTATGGGATTAGACTCATTTTGTGGGAAATTAAATTAGATAAATGAATAATAAGGGCCCACTTAACATATTTTATGTGGGTCTATGGGTACACGGGTATGGGTTATGACATTCCATACCCGTACCCACTGTACCCGATGGGTTTAATATTTTTTCTATTTATATACCCATGGGTAATCATTTATTCCATACCTTTACCCTAATAGGGTTTTTACCCGCCGGGTATGCGGGTAACGAGTACCCATTGCCATCCCTACCCAGTACCCACCAGATCCGATATACCAGCAGCAGTAGCATGGTTCTCCCAGCAGATGGCAATCGAGTGGACAGTGTTTAAGGGCTTAAACCCCAGCCGCTAATCCCGTTGCTAATCCTGGCGCAAGGCGGTTAAGCACACCGCCCAGGATCAACACGCGTCCCCTCCGCAGTCCCTCGCACTCTTCCCTCCAAATTTCCGGTCTTCACGCCTTCCTCCCCAACTGCCCGCCCCCCTTCCGCCTCCACTTCCCCTCTCCTCCCCATTGCTTCCGATCCCGTAACCCTAAACCCATCCCCTACAACGCGCCGCTCCTCCGTCTCATGTGCGATAAGTTCTTTGCCTTTTATTTTTTGCGCTCCAACGAATGCATCCTTTGATTGTGCATTAATACCATAACCCTAAATCAATCTGTGTCAGAATCAATCTGAATCTTTTCTGTTTCTGTGCGGGGATTTTCGCTGCATTTGTTGATACCCTGTTTGATTGTGCGTCGTGTCTTTGATCGTGCCGTCGTACAGTCTCCGCAGATTGCTTTACTCTTTATCCCCAAATCTGTCCGAATTGTTGGGTTTTTTTCATTGCGCGCGAATTTCCTTATCAATGCGGTTCACTCTTGGCCGAACCCTAGCTACTGATTCTGATCAGAACTAATTCTGACGAAACCTAACTTTTTTTTTTGGCGGATGCAGTGATCGACTCGGAGAGAGGATATATGTACAGGAACCAGTTTAGGCCGGATCGCTTCAACGACAACACAAACGCTGCCCGAAGGACCGGCCGTGGCTGCATTGGTGGCACGCACCATTGGGTGGTGTCCGGTGGCCGCGGCAGCGCGGCTCCGGGCACGCGGCTACGTTCACCGCCCAACCGGAGGTGAGGGACTGAGGCTTGTCAAGTGTTAATTAGGGCGTTGTTGCATGAGTATGACATGACATGTGGATTGCATTTGCAGCGGAAGGCCTGGGACCGTGCAGCAGTACCGTCCGAGGTCTCCAGCAAGCGTGGTGCCCCAAGGGAATGCAACTAACTACACTCCCGTTGTGAGTGCTGCTGATGAGCACGCGGAACCAGTGAATCCAGGTGTGATACACTCAAAGTTCAGTTTTGTGGCCATCTCTTTTTATGTATATGTATATAGATATATGCATGAATGTCGTGCACAAAAGAGGGTTAGGCATTGAAACATGTGTTGTAATTTTGTTTTGCTGAGGAAAGTATTGAATTGTTTTTTTTTATATCCCTAGACCCTTGAGCATGAAATTTGTGCTAATTAATGGCCATTATAGGATTGACTGATGATAAAGTGGAGACTGAGATCATGAGACTGTTTTGTGGGCGTGCATGTGTGTGTTACTGTTAAGTCCAATTCTGTGGCTATCTCTTTCCTTGTGTATATGTAAATGCACAGAACATGCACAAGAGAGTGGATTGTTGGAACATGTAAAGAATTGCTGCTGAAATTATCGAGTTATTTTGCGTGTGTGGCTCTAGACCTTAAGCATTAAATTTGTACTTTATGATCTGGTCTGGCAAATATTGATGACAGTGAACTGAGATCATTAGACCGTTTTTTTTATGATATGATGAACTGGGGTTTGGGAGTGTTGCTAACACTTATTTTCTTACTGATGATTTCGATTTAGCATCTTTAGGGTCATTGGAGAGTCAGAAATCTTCCAATGCGCCTGATCAAAGTGACGTTGTGAACTTAGAGTCTGCTGAAGGAGCCAGAGCAGAGGATTCTTCGGTGCTAACAATACACTCAGAAGGTTAAATTTGTTCTATTTCTTTTGGAGAATAACATCAAGGAAGTTCTCTAGATTTGTGTAACTTTATTGTAACTTCTATTGAGATGGTATATCTTCTTGGGTATATTGACCACAGGGTATTCATCAAGTGCATTTACTCTTCAGTTTGGAACTTTAAGCCCAGGAGTCATCACCAAACAAGTATGCCATATCTTGGATTGTAACATGTTGCTATTATTTACATTCCAAAGCTCTGCAGTGGTTAACACTTTCCCTTTGCAGTGTATTCCCTGCTCAACCTCGGCTCCTCCAGACCTGAATGAGAAGAAACATGAAAAGGTCCTCTGATTTATCATCTATCATCCTACCGGATGTATTTAGCTGCAATATTCTTTTTGTTGCAATGAACTATGTTCCAGCTAACACTATCAAAACATTACTTGCATTATATGTATATATATTTTTCCTTAGTTGAATGCCAGGCTCTCTAATTAAGCAAACCAGGATGCTAAAAACTTTACAATAATGGGTGCTTGAATTGTATGCTTCTTATCGCACATGTCAAATTGAATACAATTCTTCTGTTCATCATACTGTAGCCATACACTTGTGCTGCTGTTGTAAATCACCATTCTTTTGCGAGGCCATCAAATGGTGTGCCTGCATCTTTGGATCATCCTGCTTCTCTAATTTGGGTTTGAAGTGTTATGTATAAGCATATATCTGCCTTCCTACTTGCATATAGCACTTACCTTCGTATTTGGCAGTGTCAGGCACACCGTGGACTATTATCTGACGAGCCTAATGTCGTGTCCATGCCATCTGCCGGAGAGCAGCAAAAGCAAGAAACAAAAGATAACTTGATTATCTGTAGTCAAACTGATTCGATCGACACGTATGATAGTGTGCCTGCTATGGTTTCATCTAATTCCTGTGTACTAGCTGATCCTGAATTGCCTCATACACCAGGGCTGTATTATGTTGCTCCAGCCGAAAAAGTTAGTCTCTCTGCCAAGTGTCAACTTGCTTTCAGTTGCTTTCACAATTATATTGGAACATAACAAGACCTTGTGCTTGGTCTACAGGTTTCTACGGATTCATGCAAGGTGTTCCCTCGAAATCCGTCTTTCCCAACGCATCAGCAGTGGCAAAAACAAGACACAAGGAAAGACGCTAGCCAATCTGATACTATGCACAAATATCCTGCTTCGAATCCCAAGATGACCGTGCAGATTCCACCCCCGTATACTCCCAGCATGGCACCACCATCGTTTATGCTTCCAGTAAATGGAAGGCCGCTGCCTGCGGCTTTTCAGCAGAAACAACCTCAAGTGCCTGTTGAATTCAGGGGCCAGGGTGTGCCGATGGGTAATGTGCCTCATGTACCACCATTTTTTGTTCATGGCGCTCAGGCTCGCGCATTGCAACCGCCAGCCTTCGTTCACCAAGGACAGGGTCTGGGATGTGCACCTCCAGCTTGTCCTCACCTTCCTCAACTGGGCAACATGAGGATTACGCAAGAGTTACCGCAGCAGCAAGCAAGAAGTTGTGATGAACAAAAGAGACCTGTCAGGATTACCCACCCAGACACACACGAAGAACTCATGCTGGATAGACGTGGTCATTCCTATATAGATGCTGCTTCTGGAGCGATGCCTCTGCATCATATGAACCAGCTAGCTCAGCCTGTCACGTCATTTCCGCCCCTTCATGAGGTGTATTACCGGCCGAACATGTACAATACAGGACATATCTATCTTCCTACCACCAATGCTGTGCCTGCTTCAAACAGGCAAATGTGCCCCAGAATGCAGACCCCAAGGCATAGCTTAGACCCCAATATTAACAACCAGGCAGTTACTTCTATCAGTCCTCCTATGCAAAACCCATGGCTTGGTGCTAGTTCTAGGCTACCCACCAATTTACGTTCTGCTTCAGAAGTCTCCAGTTCGAAAGGCTTGCTGCCATCTGACGTATCTTTTCCATGTCAAGGTGCACTAAAGCCACCCACTATCTTCCTTGCTGAAAATAATGAGTTATCATCTCAGACAAGCACACCTACCTGCGCAGCAGAAACTCCCACGTTGTTACGGTATTCTGTTGAATCTGCTTTGTCAAGTCAGCAGAGAGTCCACAAGCTTGGGCTGGAAATTTCTCCTCAGCCTGAAAAGTTGGTTTCAGAAGCAAATCTCAAACTTCCAGATGCAACATCTGGTCTAAGTTGCAGTACTAGTCCTCAGTCAGTTTTAACCCAGCAAGCACAGACTGGTTCAGCTTTAGTAGATCGTGTTACATCAATTGCCGGACCTCAAAATATCTCGGCCTACAAATTAACCTCGGTGTGTGTAGCAAGTGGTACCTCTTCTGTTGAAGCAAAATTGGAATCATCAGCAGTACCATCAGCAACTTCATCATCTGGTGCAAAGGGCCAGCTATATCATATTGTGCCACAATCTGAAATATTTCTGGATACTGAGAGTAAGAATTCCAAATACGATGGCAATAGCATTTTAGGGAAGCCACCGCTGATGTATACACAGGAAACTCTGCCACCAAAGTCTCCAACAACTAGTATATCTACTGAAAGTCTTAAGGCCAGAGTTAATCATGTTCCTTTGCCAGAAACTTCTGAAGCAAATTGTTCAGCTCCTTTGCAAATGCAAGATATGATGAGAGAAGAACACACGGTAAATGCTGAGGTGACATGCTCCAAGTCTAAGGCAGAACAAGTTGACATGACCATGCATATGCCAGGTGCTTCTTCTGGATCGGGCAATGGTACTGATGTTAGTAAATTGGTGAATGTTCCTACATGTGCTGAATCGGGCGATTTGCATCTCTCATTACACATTGGCAATGTTTCACCATCAGATAAAAACAATGGATCTTCATCAGATGTTCAAATTGGATCATGTTCTCTGAATGATAGTATACAAGACAATGAGAATATTCCCATGACTATGGCTATTGCATCCAATTCAAGTAGCGCTCACAAAGAGATTGAACGTGGAAGTATTGATTCAGTGGTGTCGAATCAATGCTCTGTTGCTGCTGCTTCAATGGTGAAAACAAAGAAACCTGTCTTGGAAGCAGCCAAACCCAAAACTATGCATGGAAGAAGAAAAAAGAGAAAGGAAATACTCCCCAAGTCTTTTGATAGTGCAGAAGAGGTTGTTCAGAGTTCTTCGACAGTTGATAAGGAGATTTGTGCACTAGATGCTGAAATGGGCAGTTCGGCAGGTAGTAATGATAACCAGAACAAAAATGATATTTTTGATTGGGAAGGTGATATGGAAATCTCTAGAGATAATTATGGTTATGGCCAGAAAAGATACTCTAGAGATTTTCTGTTAACATTTGCTCAGAGCTGCGTTAATCTGCCTGAAGGTTTTAAGATTGGGTCTGATATTCATGATGCAATAATAAACGTTGGTAGTGAACATAATCCAAACCGGGAAAGGACAAAAGATCGAGTTTCAACTATTTCTCAAGCTAACCGTCATATGGGCAGCAACAAGCTTAATGACAATAACTGGAGAAAATTGCATCCTCCTTTTTCTGGACGCGATCCACTTTCTGGGCGTGGATCTTCAAGAAATGGCTCACAAAACCAGTTGCCCAACCAGTATAATGGTGAGATCCTCTCCAGAGCTATGAAAGAAGTAGCATGTCAGCGCAGCATGTCACGTGGTTCTGTTGATCAGAGGTGGCAACATAGAACTAATCAGGCTATGTCATCTCCATCTCAGGTATCTATGCCAGTTATGCACAAAGCTGAGAAAAAATATGAAATTGGTAAGGTATCTGATGAGGAAGAGGTAAAGCAAAGGCAGTTGAAAGCAATTCTCAATAAGTTGACCCCACAAAATTTTGAAAAACTTTTCGAGCAGGTCAAAGCTTTGAATATTGATAACATTATTACACTTAGCGGTGTCATTTCTCAGATATTTGACAAGGCCTTGATGGAACCCACTTTCTGTGAGATGTATGCTAGTTTTTGTTTTTCATTAGCTGGTGAACTGCCAAATTTTGTGAAGGATGATGAGAAAATCACCTTTAAGAGACTTCTTTTAAATAAATGCCAAGAAGAATTTGAAAGAGGGGAGCGAGAGCAAGCTGAAGCTGAGAAGGCTGAAGAAGAGGGTGGAATGAAACAATCTGAAAATGAGAGGGAAGAGAAACGACTCCGAGCACGGAGGCGCATGCTAGGGAACATCCGTTTAATTGGGGAACTTTACAAAAAAAAGATGTTGACTGAGAGAATAATGCATGAATGCATAAAAAAGCTACTGGGTGAGTACCAACACCCAGATGAGGAAGATCTAGAGGCATTATGCAAATTGATGAGCACGATAGGGGAGATGATTGACCATATCAGGGCAAAGGTGCATATGGATTTTTATTTTGACATTATACATAAGCTATCTGCAAATTCGAAGTTATCATCCCGTATAAGATTTATGCTGGAAGATGTGATTGATCTTAGAAACAACAAGTGGAGGCAGAGAAGGAAAGTTGAAGGGCCAAAGAAGATTGAGGAGGTTCGAAGGGATGCTGTGAAACAGAAAATGAGCCAATCAACTAGGGTAGGTTCTTCCCCTAACTATAACTCATCTGCTAGCTCCATTAGCTCATCAGCAAGACCAGGGCCTCCACCAGATTATGGTGTTCGAGGATCTTCTGCTTCTCATGGATCCTCTCAGGTTCGTGTATATGGATCCCAGAATGTTAATCTGGATACAAGATACCAGACTTCAAACAGAGCCATGTCAGTCCCACTTCATCAAAGGCGATCTGATAAATCCATTCGACTTAGTCCTCAAGGTGACTTGGGAAGAGAAATGTCAATTTGTGGGAAGCCACCAGCTTCAAATGACATTTTGCCAGAGGTTCCTTTGAATAGTCATCATGGTCAAACATTAAAAAGCTCGAGACAAAGTTCATTTACGGGATCAACAAGTAACCAAACAAATTATCAAGCCACTGCCGGTGCTCCTAAAATTCAGTCCTGGGGAACTGCAGATCATGCTTTGCCTATACTAGTGACCACTGCCAGCCCTGTCGGGCAAATGCATACACCCTCCACTGCCATGAATGATATTTGTTATGAAGCAATAATATTACCGGAAGAGATTCTTCAAGAAAAAGCAATATTAACTATAAAAGAGTTCTACAGGCAAGTTTCGGCTTCCATTTATATTTTTAATTAACTCGTGCTTGTCTTATATCCTTTAGAATGCCTGGTTTTATTGTTTATCTTGTTGCAAAAACGGTGCTGACAGCTACCTGTCTATTCTTAGTACCCAAGTTTTGACACTTCAGCTTTTATTTCCCACGTGCTTGTCAAATTGGTTAATCAGCTAAATATTTCTTAATCCCTGATATTGATTGTAAATGTACTACGGCAGTAAGCATGAAATCCTTGTGGGCATTAATTATTTTACATGGTATGCAACAATGTTACAGACACAATTTTCACTTGAACTTTTGACATACTCTAATAAGACCTTCGGTTACTCCTTCAGTTGGGTAAGCATTTCATCTGCTTTTAGAATTTATCGTCAGAGAATGTGGTTTATTTTGTTTGCTCATCTGTGTTTTTTCGTTACTTTTTTTTAGCAAAGTAGTCACAAGTCACAACAATATCCTGTAAATTGAAAACACATAAAATGAGCATTTGGGAAGAATTACATGTTCTACTTTAGTAATAAATCAGGAAAAGACCCCAAATTCAAGCCAAGAGGACTTAAACTTGGGTGGTGGGATCATATACTTCAACTTTTAATGTCCAATGATCTGAATGCTACAGCTTATTAAGAATGCTTACATGTTTTTTCTAAAATTTTGTTACATGGATATATTTTCCTCGATCTACATTTGGTACCTTCGGTTGCGAAAAATGTCTTACACTAGCATAACTTTTGGTGTTCTTCAGTGCCAAGGACGAGAAGGAGGTGGGCCTGTGCATGAAGGAACTGAACGCCCCCAGCTTTTACCCTTCACTTGTATCGCTCTGGATCAACGACTCGTTTGAAAGGAAAGACCTTGAGAGGGAGCTCCTGGCCAAACTTTTGGTGAACTTGTGCAAGTCCCAGGAGAGCTTGC
This sequence comes from Triticum dicoccoides, assembly GCF_002162155.2. Taxonomy (NCBI): domain Eukaryota; kingdom Viridiplantae; phylum Streptophyta; class Magnoliopsida; order Poales; family Poaceae; genus Triticum; species Triticum dicoccoides. Next base: position 596,632,090 of record NC_041383.1, read on the forward strand.
TGAGCCAGACAGTGCTACTCCAGGGGTATGTATGATCATCTGCTCACTAACCTGGCTTCCCTTCTGTGTCCATTGGTGTTGATGTCTCGGCTGTCGAAGCTGCTAACTAATATAAGTGCCTGCTTCTTGTGTCAGGTTCCAGAATGTTCTTTCAACCTTGGAAGATGCGGTGACCGATGCTCCGAAGGCGACTGAGTTCCTGGGCCGGATATTCGCCAAGGTCATACTGGAGGACGTGTTGTCGCTGACGGAGATCGGGGTGCTGCTGCAGGACGGTGGGGAGGAGCCGGCGTCGGACCAAAGGCTTGCATCCGAGGTTCTAGGGAGCATGCTGGAGTCGATAAGGGTGGAGAGGGGCGACTCCGCCGTGGACGAGATCCGTGCCAGGTCCAACCCACACCCGGAGAACCTCAGGCAGCCTGGCCTGTGCGCCTGACCAGAACAGCCAAGCAGGCAGAAAATGGGTAGTAGTAGATCCGTAGCGTCTTCTTCCGCTAGTTTGCTGGATCTAACCTTAGGTGATGAAGCATTTTGTTTGTTGGTTCTCACTTAGCTTTTTTGTTTGGACGTACTATAGACGCACTTCCGTTAATATTGCTCCTGGCCTTGTGTTTATCTCGCCAAGGGCTTATTCGGTTAACGAGACTTCAAATCTTAGAAATAGGAAAATTAAAGGATTGAAATGTCATGACCACTCTAATCCTTGGGGATTTTCCATGAGGGTCTCGCCAAGAATTTTATAAGTCAGGCCAATATGGACACAATACTCAGGAATCATCCAAAAATCATTGAAACCAAATTATCCCTGCCTGCTTTATCGTGTGCTGATCTAACAACGGCACTTGGAAACAACCTTATGCAGAAGCGTGGGAAAAGAAAGATGCTTTCAAGACCCAAAGTGGTCAGACTCTTCGCAAAAGGGAGCTATGTTCATCGGATTGCCCTTTTTATTTACTGGCAATGTACTTATAGCAATTGGGGCTCTGAGCAAAACCAACAATAATATTTCACAGATTATCACAGCCATGACAGCACATAAAGGCAACTTTTTCTGTGGGTAAACTTTCCATGCAGACTCGGTTACAGGTGAAGAATAAGAATAGCTGGATCGAATGTTTCATTCAGATTACCATTACCATCACATTTTGGCAAAGGAACCTAATGTAAAACAAAATGAAAAATACACAGCAGAGACATAACGCTGTTACGAACTGCCTTTTTTTAACAACTGCCAAACTCAAATATAATGAGTATATAAAGAACAGGATAGGAACCTACTACACTAAACAAACCACAAGCATCAAATCAGAACGTCAGGCGAGAGCGAAACCGCAGGACAAGGGAGATCAGACAGGGGTCAGGTCGGTTTCGTGAAGCCACAGGTAACCAACTGAACCAAGTACTAAACTGCCCCACGCACACAGATGAGCAGCTTGGTAGTGCTGTGTGGTGCGACGAATCAGACAACTCTGCGGTGAACCTTTTGCACCTTCAGTCTTCGAACTTGTTATGGCTTATGAAGTTTGAAGCCAAAAACCTTGGGGACGTACTGCTGTGACGGTTTCTGGGGCTTCAAATGTGGGTACGTCATCAGAAACAAGTGAGGAAACGTTGTCCCAAAGTAAGCTCCGTCAATGTCTACATAAGAGTCAAGAAGTGAACAGAGCTAGGCAACCCTAATTTTTCCAAAGGAGAAATATAACTCCTCGAACATGTGAAAATTTAAAAAGAAGCAGTTTTCTTGTCTATCACCTGAAAAATCATTCTCCAAACCAGTCTAAATGTGACAGTGTTTTTACTATCTTCTGGTTGGGGTTAGTTCCAATAAAAGCAAAAACATATCAAGATAACTACAGATGTGAGAGAGAATGATAAATATTATTTTGGCTCATGATATGACTAATTATGCAGGGTGTCAATTCAGTGTAATTGATAAGTTCAAAACATTCTAACTGAACGTATTGCTGCAAGCAAAAGCTACAAGATGACTGTAAAGTATGCTGACACTTTAACAGTTTATCTACCAACAGGAGATCAGCATGTAGGCATTCGAGTTCAAAGGCACATGCTTATATTGTAAGTAAAAAGGATACTGCTTTGATATTTGGATCTCGGATAGTAGAGATCTTCACACTTTGGGCAGTAAATTTTCACATTACTAGAACGAGGAATGTCCGACTGGCCAACTGGAAGGCATGGCTGGCCGCTGCAGTGCACTCTTGGACATCTGCCAAAGTCATAATTCTTGTATTTATCCAACTGCACAAAAATAAGATGAGCAAATAGCCGATTAATTACCGACTAAAGCTTAACCGTCAGAAGACAACTTATTAGTAATGGAGGGAGAGATCAAAAGCTTCACCATTGCAGCCAACCCTTTACTTGTAAGAATATATCGAACATGAATCAATCCATAAAGCATCTCAGCAGCTGATTCAATAAGTTCATTCTGCTCTTCTGTGAACATATCACCTGTGCATTACAAAAATCAGTAAATCATATTTGTAAGAGCACTGTACTAGAAAGTAAGCAACATTAAGCAAAAACAGTTGGTAGAAGAAAGCAAGAGAATGCATGATAGCCCCCTTTATAAAGGTGGGAGACGGAAGACCTCCCTAACAATATGAAACCTATCTGGATCAAATCCCCAAGTAAATAGCAATTTATCACTATTTTCCTTACAGTATGATCCTTATTCATATACGGATGGATATCCTTGCTCGGTTGCCCTGTGCGATGCATGCACATGATAGGAATTATAACTACAATGAAGAAGTGGTGGCAAATTTAATGTATTGACCATAACTTGCTTGGTTTGGTTGCAGGCCAATAGTGAGGAAACAAATTTACTAATGCACCATGTAGTTTTTTCAAGAACTCTTCTGGGGGTGCAACGATGAACGCCAACAAGGTCATGACTCCACCTCCCCGGTTTGATTTTCGCTTCTAATTAAGGCATGTCTCCTTTGGGAAAAAATCTACTTTTTCTATGCATATAATATCACTTCTAGATATGGCCATATGCGTTACAGATTCAGGTGTTCTCCATCTGGTGAAATGCATCTTTGCTTAAGACACAATCAAGTCAAACAGCCTTGCTCCTCAGCCAAGCCAAGAAAAACAGCTGATCAATCAACTTCTGCTTGCATGCACTCATCCTAGCAGCCTTCTTGGGTCAAGCTTTGTCAAAGCAGGCACAACACACCCAAAAAGCTCAGCTCCAACTGTTGACTGGTGAAACTAGCTAGGGCCAGGGCATAGTAAACAGGGAAGTTGTAAACTTGCAATTTACTGTTTAGTAACCAATTGAACAGAGTTTTAACATATTACAGCTATCTATCTAGGCTATAGACAGCATACAGGTATCATGATTGTTTAATCTTTTCATAACACTTTTCTCTCCAAATTGAAATATCAAACGGAGAAAACAAGTGAGGTACCATGTGAAGACTCGACATCCAATATCAGATCAAGAGCATATTCATAATATGGAACTTGACCGCTTAGCCCACAGAGATTGAAATCGTCTTGTATGTAATCGTCATCAACTTCACAGAAAAACTCATTGCCTCGCAAGCTACAGAACCATGAAATCCACGATGTATCTTCTCCATCAGAACCACTGAGATCTGATTCTTCACTGTCAGTATCTGATTCTCCTGTAAGGCGATCAGCAAACAAAGATTACTACTGAAACAGGAAACACCAAGAACAACCCCCAAGAACATTTATTGCAGCAAACTAAGTCAAAACATGTAGAAAAACATGGTGGCAGAGAATAACATTAAGCAAATATTAGAAAAACAGATTTTCGTTCCACTGGGTAACAAATATAGATCATATAATTCCAGTACTGGCCAAGGCCAAACTCCATAAATACCACGGATGCAGTGCAGGTTTTGCAACCTCATCTCTAGCTTCATCTACAGTAGGTACCCACAGCTATCAGTGTAAGTGCCCCTATCTCAGTCAGTTAGTGCTACCTCTGCATTGTATCTGCAGGTTATAAAATCTAAACTTTGGCACAGACTTCAGTCGCAAGAGACATCATGAACGATGAGGGCGGCTCTACAGGAGAATAGGGAAGTGATTAAGACTACAAATTACCATATCCATAGCTAATTGTGGCGGTCTTTATCCATAACGTGGTTACAGAAACATAACAAAGTTATTCTATAAGAGCAACAGATACGTATTATGATGTCAGAATTTCTAGTAGTCAGCCTGTTCAATTGATATGAGTCAGGCAAAGAAGGTAAGTGATTTGAAACGCTGCAGGATGTATGGGCATTCCCTTTTTATCTTTTCGTCGTACCAATCTGATCCACATGAGGTACAGTCATTTTCCTCTTTGGATGACCAACAATAGCTTACAAGCAAACATATGGTGCCCCCCTAACCACGAAAACAGTCTTCTAAAAGGTGCTATGATAAGATACCAAGCAAACATATGGTGTTCATTGACTTGGAGAAGGCCTATGATAAGATACCGCAGAATATCATGTGGTGAGACTTGGAGAAACACAAAGTCCCAGCAAAGTACATTACCCTCATCAAGGACATGTACGATAATGTTGTGACAAGTGTTCAAACAAGTGATGGCGACACTGATGACTTCCCAATTAAAATACGGCTACACCAGGGGTCAGCTTTAAGTCCTTATCTTTTTGCTTTGGTGATGGACGAGGTCACAAGGGATATACAAGGAGATATTCCATAGTGCATGCTCTTTGCGGATGATGTGGTGCTAGTCGATGATAGTCGGATGGGGGACAATAGGAAGTTAGAGCTATGGAGACAAACCTTGGAATCGAAAGGTTTTAGACTTATAGTAGAACTAAAACCGGGTACATGAGATGCGGTTTCAGTACTATTAGGCATGAGAAGGAGGAGGTTAGCCTTGATGGGCAGGTGGTGCCTCAGAAGGACACCTTTCAATATTTGGGGTCAATGCTACAGAAGGATGGGGATATTGATGAAGATGTGAACCATCGAATTCAAGGCCGGATGGATGAAGTGGCACCAAAATTTTGGCATTCTCTGTGACGAGAGTGCCACAAAAGCTAAAAGTCAAGTTCTATAGGACGGCGGTTCGGCCCGCAATGTTGTATGGCGCTGAGTGTTGGCCGACTAAAAGGCGACATGTTCAACAGTTAGGTGTGGCGGAGATGTGAATGCTGAGATGGATGTGTGGCCACACGAGGAAGGATCGAGTCCGAAATGATGATATACGAGATAGAATTGGGGTAGCACCAATTGAAGAGAAGCTTGTCCATCATCATCTGAGATGGTTTGGGCAAATTCAGCGCAGGTCTCCAGAAGCTCCGGTGCATAGTGGACGGCGTAATATCAAGAAGCTCCAGAAGCTCCGCGTGCTGATAATGTCAGGTCGGGGTAGACCGAACTTGACATGGGAGGAGTCCGTAAAGATAGATCTGAAAGACTGGAGTATCGCCAAAGAACTAGCCATGGACAGGGGTGCGTAGAAGCTTGCTATCAATGTGCCAGAACCATGAGTTGGTCGCGAGATCTTATGGGTTTCACCTCTAGCCTACCCCAACTTGTTTGGGATTAAAGGTGTTGTTGTTGCTGCTGCTGCTGCTGCTAGTGCCTTTTAATGGTTATATCAGATTAATAATAGCTATATTTATTAATGAATCATGATACTGATCTCAACATTAGAACATTTTCATGTCGGCACCACATCCCATGATCACCATGAATTGCAACATCCATGATCACCACAATTGCAACATCCCATGCTTATCTGCTTTGAGGGAACCATAACTAGAAATCTACATCAATCAATAATAGTTGCACCTTCGAGCTACCTAGTAGGCAAGCATAATGATAAGTGCGTAAAAACATATGGAAAAGAAAATTTTGGCATTCCTGCTATGAAAGCACAACGATAAGATAGTATGAATGATTTCACAAGAGTGACCTGACAGTTGGACGCACAATTATACCCTTGTTCGTGCACAAATACTGAACACATAAATTCTCCCTTCTACAGGCTAACCCCCACACTCCTGAAACTACAAAGCGCAATCAGTTACCACGGAAGGGCACGATCTCCCCATTAGGGTGTCATCCAGATGGAGAACACAACTGATCTATGAACGTATCGCACCAACAAAGCCATAGACCCGTAGTACAATAGCAAAATAAGCAGACAACATAAGATAACATGCTGCGGGACAGAGCTCACCATCGGATAACTTGCCCTTGGACATGGCGGTGGATCCGCCGCCGGAGCGGGGCACCTCCGGCTGCTTCCCGGCGGCGATCCGGTCCCTCTCGCGGCCGCCGGAGAACCCCCAGGACGTCGACGGGGAGGACCTGTCCATCGCCTCTCCTATCCGCTTCCTTTCGCCAGCGCCCCCAGCCGCCGCCGAGACGCCTCGGTCCCTCTGCATCTCCTCGCACCCTCGCCCTCCTACTCGTGCCTCGTCCCCCGATCGTGAGGCGGGCTAGGAGCCGGGGTCGCGGTGCCGGGAGGAGGAGGTGGGGAGATCAGGCGTGCGCTCCGGCGCTCCCGTGGAGGCCTCGGGCGGAGGACGCGAACGGTAGGCGAGAGGTGGGGAGGAAGAGTACGGGGGCTGTTTTGTAATTCCGACAAACTTTGGGGAGGACGGTATAGCGCATGCCATGATGTGCTTATGGATGGCACCCGCAGGGTATGGGTACGGGTGGAGCTACCCCATACCCTTACCCGTCCATCCTGAACTTACCCATCACCCATACCCATACCCGTCAAGGGTACAATTTTTTCCCATACCCGCCACCCGACAGGGTATATGGGTACCTGCAGGTAAAAATACCCGCGTTTACAACACATCAGTTGAATAGAAAATAGTTATAAAAAGCAACATATAATCAGAAATTATTCATAGCAACACATTTTAAATAACAATGTACAACAACATATTGAAACAAAAACACATTCTCATAAACAAAAATACTTTCCTATAAAGTGACACATAAAAATGTTAAACAACAACACATAATCATAAATAACAACACATATGCATACACTTTAAGTTCACAAAATCATGATAAATCATAGAGATAATTTGACTACATATTAGAGTTTTTACATGGCGTGATTAGGAGGGGAAAATTAATACATTAGGATATCAACGGAAACCCACTTGTCAGCATTTTAGATGGGTACATGGGTACACGGGCATGGGTTATACGATCCCATACCCGTACCCTCTCTACCCGATGGGTATAATATTTTCCTATTTAAGTACCCATGGGTAATTTTTTGTCTCATACCCTTATCCTAATAGGGTTTTTACCCGCAGGGTACGCGGTTAATGGGTACCCGTTGCCATCCCTAGATGTGCTCATTGTGCTGGGCCTTTGTATTGCAGTGCTGGAGGCTTGGAACTTGCCGTCCTGGAAGGCTAGAAAGAATTGGCCTTGGCAGCACTACCCCTCAATTCTGATTGCGTATGTGAAATTCATCAGTTTTTTTTTCTCTTTTTCAGTTTTCAGTTTCAGGTTGGGAGCAGAGGCGCAAAGCCACTCACACACGCACACGTTTGGTTTGATATACATTTTATTCTTATTTTTTATTAGCGTGTTTTACAGCGTCGGAAAATTTTCAGCTAACATGTGCAATTTGGGGCTGAGTCGAACAATGAGCACTTAAATGATGGGTCCAACTAATGCATGGGCACACATTCAATTTTGATACGCGTGCACCACCCCATCCATTCATGAAATGTATGGTTATCCACCCCCTCGCATTAGGGTTTACTACTCCTGCCGCACCTCTGTGATGTCGAGAACCTCTATCTCCCCCCCCTCCCTCCTTCTCTTTGTCGTCAACTCCACTCAAGCCGATCAAGGTGTTGGGTAACGTAGCAATAATTCAAAATTTTCTTACGTATCACCAAGATCAATCTAGGAGATTCTAATAACAAGAGAGAGAGAGGATGTGCACCTTCATACCTTTGAAGATCGCTAAGCGGAAGCGTTACTAGAACGCGGATGATGGAGTCGTACTCGCGACGATTCAAATCGCGGAAGATCTGATCTAACGCCGAACGAACGGCGCATCTGCGTTCAACACACGTACAACCCGAGGACGTCTCCTCCTTCTTGATCCAGCAAGGGGAGAGGAGAAGTTGAGGGAGAGCTCTGGCAGCACGACGGCGTCGTGGTGGAGCTTGCAGTTCTCCGACAGGGCTTCGCCAAGCACTACGGAGGAGGAGGTGGTGTTGGTGTTGGGGAACGTAGTAATTTCAAAAAAATTCCTACGCACACGCAAGATCATGGTGATGGCATAGCAACGAGAGGGGAGAGTATTGTCCACGTACCCTCGTAGACCGTAAGCGGAAGCGTTATGACAACGCGGTTGATGTAGTCGTACGTCTTCACGATCCGACCGATCCAAGTACTGAACGCACGGCACCTCCGAGTTCAGCACACGTTCAGCTCGATGACGATCCCCGGACTCCGATCCAGCAAAGTGTCGGGGATGAGTTTCGTCAGCACGACGGCGTGGTGATGATGATGCTCTACCGGCGCAGGGCTTCGCCTAAACTCCGCGACGATATGACCGAGGTGGAATATGGTGGAGGGGGGCACCGAACACGGCTAAGGAACGATCCATAGATCAACTTGTGTTGTTGTGCCTAGAGGTGCCCCCCTGCCCCCGTATATAAAGGAGGGAGGGGGGAGGTGCGGCCAGCCAGGAGGGGCGCGCCAGGAGGAGTCCTCCTCCCACCGGGAGTAGGACTCCCCCCTTCCTTGTTGGAGTAGGAGAGAAGGAAAGAGGGGGAGAGGAGGAAGGAAAAGGGGGCTGCACCCCTTGTCCAATTCGGACCAGAAGGGGGCTGCACACCTCCTTCCTTTCAGCCTCTCTCCTCTATTCCCGTATGGCCCAATAAGGCCCATATACTCCCCGGCGAATTCCCGTAACTCTCCGGTACTCTGAAAAATACTCGAATCACTCGGAACCTTTCCGAACTCCGAATATAGTCGTCCAATATATCGATCTTTACGTCTCGACCATTTCGAGACTCCATGTCATGTCCCCGATCTCATCCGGGACTCCGAACTCCTTCGGTACATCAAAACTCATAAACTCATAATATAACTGTCATCGAAACCTTAAGCGTGCGGACCCTACGGGTTCGAGAACTATGTAGACATGACCTAGAACTATTCTTGGTCAATAACCAATAGCGGAACCTGGATGCCCATATTGGCTCCTACATATTCTACGAAGATCTTTATCGGTCAAACCGCATAACAACATACGTTGTTCCCTTTGTCATCGGTATGTTACTTGCCCGAGATTCGATCGTCAGTATCCAATACCTAGTTCAATCTCGTTACCGGCAAGTCTCTTTACTCGTTATGTAATGCATCATTCTGTAACTAACTCATTAGCTACATTGCTTGCAAGGCTTATAGTGATGTGCATTACCGAGAGGGCCCAGAGATACCTCTCCGACAATCGGAGTGACAAAACCTAATCTCGAAATATGCCAACCCAACATGTACCTTTGGAGACACCTGTAGTACTCCTTTATAATCACCCAGTTACGTTGTGACGTTTGGTAGCACCCAAAGTGTTCCTCCGGTAAACGGGAGTTGCATAATCTCATAGTTACAGGAGCATGTATAAGTCATGAAGAAAGCAATAGCAACATACTAAACGATCAAGTGCTAAGCTAACGGAATGGGTCAAGTCAATCACATCATTCTTCTAATGACGTGATCCTATTAATCAAATGACAACACATGTCTATGGTTAGGAAACATAACCATCTTTGATTAATGAGCTAGTCAAGTAGAGGCATACTAGTGACACTATGTTTGTCTATGTATTCACACATGTATTATGTTTTCGGTTAATACAATTCTAGCATGAATAATAAACATTTATCATGAAATAAGGAAATAAATAATAACTTTATTATTGCCTCTAGGGCATATTTCCTTCAGTCTCCCACTTGCACTAGAGTCAATAATCTAGTTCACATCGCCATGTGATTTAACATCAATATTTATATATGTATATGATTAACACCCATAGTTCACATCGTCATGTGACCAACACCCAAAGGGTTTACTAGAGTCAATAATCTAGTTCACATCGCTTATGTGATTAACACCCAAAGAGTACTAAGGTGTGATCATGTTTTGATCGTGAGAGAAGCTTAGTCAACAGGTTTGTCACATTCAGAGCCGTATGTATTTTGCAAATATTCTATGTCCACAATGCTCTGCACGGAGCTACTCTAGCTAATTGCTCCGACTTTCAATATGTATCCAGATTGAGACTTAGAGTCATCTGGATTGGTGTAAAAGCTTGCATCGTTGTAACTTTTACGACGGGCTCTTTTATTACCTCCATAACTGAGAAACATGTCTTTAGTCTTCACTAAGGATATTCTTGACCGCTGTCCAGTGATCTACTATTAGATCAAAATTATATTCCTTTGCCAAACACAGAGCAAGGTATACAATAGGTCTGTTTCACAGCATAGCATACTTTATAGAACCTATGACTGAGGCATAGGGAATGACTTTTCATTCTCTTTCTATTTTCTGCGAAGGTCGGGTCTTGAGTCTTACTCAACTTCACACCTTGTAACACAGGCAAGAACTCCTTCTTTGACTGTTCCATTTTAAACTATTTCAAAAATTTATCAAGGTATGTACTCATTGAAAAATCTTATCAAGTGTCTTGATCTATCTATATAGATCTTGATGCTCAATGTGTAAGCAGCTTCACCGAGATCTTTCATTGAAAAACTTTTATTCAAGTATCCCTTTATGCTATCCAGAAATTCTATATCATTTCCAATTAATAATATGTCATCTACATATAATATTAGAAATGCTACAGAGCTCCCACTCACTTTCTTGTAAATACAGCTTTCTCCAAAAGTCTGTATAAAACCATATGCTTTGATCACACTATCAAAGCGTTTATTCCAACTCCGAGATGCTTGCACCAGTCCATAAATGGATCGCTGGAGCTTGCACACTTTGTTAGCACCTTTTGGATCAACAAAACCTTCTGGCTGCATCATATACAACTCTTCTTCCAGAAATCCATTCAAGAATGCAGTTTTGACATCCATTTGCCAGATTTTATAATCATGAAATGCAGCAATAGCTAACATGATTCGGACAGACTTAAGCATCGCTACGGGTGAGAAAGTCTCATCGTAGTCAACCCCTTGAACTTGTCGAAAACCTTTCGCAACAAGTCGAGCTTTATAGACAGTTACATTACCATCAGCGTCAGTCTTCTTCTTAAAGATCCATTTATTCTCAATGGCTTGCCGATCATCGGGCAAGTCAACCAAAGTCCATACTTTGTTCTCATACATGGATCCCATCTCAGATTTCATGGCCTCTAGCCATTTTGCGGAATCTGGGCTCATCATCGCTTCCTCATAGTTCGTAGGTTCATCATGGTCAAGTAACATGACTTCCAGAATAGGATTACCGTACCACTCTGGTGCGGATCTTACTCTGGTAGACCTACGGGGTTTAGTAGAAACTTGATCTGAAGTTTCATGATCAATATCATTAGCTTCCTCACTAATTGGTGTAGTTGTCACAGGAACCGGTTCTTGTGATGAACTACTTTCCAACAAGGGAGTAGATACAGTTATCTCATCAAGTTCTACTTTCCTCCCACTCACTTCTTTCGAGAGAAACTCCTTCTCTAGAAAGGATCTGATTTTAGCAATAAAAATCTTGCCCTCAGATCTGTGATAGAAGGTGTACCCAATGGTCTCTTTTGGGTATCCTATGAAGACACATTTCTCCGATTTAGGTTCGAGCTTATCAGGTTGAAAACCTTTTTCATATAAGCATCGCAACTCCAAACATTAAGAAACGACAGCTTAGGTTTACTGCTAAACCATAGTTCATACGGTGTCGTCTCAACGGATTTAGATGGTGCCCTATTAAACGTGAATGCAGCTGTCTCTAATGCATAACCCCAAAATGATAGTGGTAAATCAGTAAGAGACATCATCGGTCGCACCATATCCAATAAAGTGCGGTTACAACGTTCGGACACACCATAATGTAGTAGTGTTCCAGGTGGCGTGAGCTGTGAAACTATTCCACATTGTTTTAATTGAAGACCAAACTCGTAACTCAAATATTTGTCTCCGCGATCAAATCGCAGAAACTTTATTTTCTTGTTACGATGATTTTTCCACTTCACTCTGAAACTCTTTGAACCTTTCAACTATTTCAGACTTATGTTTCATCAAGTAGATATACCCATATCTGCTCAAATCATCTTGTGAAGGTCAGAAAATAATGATACTTGCCACGAGCATCAACACTCATTGGATTGCATACATCGGTATGTATTATTTCCAATAAGTCAGTAGCTTGTTCCATTGTTCCGGAGAACGGAGTTTTAGTCATCTTGCCCAAAAGGCACGGTTCGCAAGCATCAAATGATTCATAACCAAGTGATTCCGAAAATCCATCTTTATGGAGTTTCTTCATGCGCTTTACACCGATATGACCCAAACGGCAGTGCCACAAATAAGTTGCACTATCATTATTAACTTTGCGTCTTTTGGCATCAATATTATGAATATGTGTATTACTATGATCAAGATCCAACAAACTATTTTCATTGGGTGTATAACCATCGAAGGTCTTATTCATGTAAACAGAATAACAATTATTCTTTAACTTCAAATGAATAACCGTATCGCAATAAACATGATCAAATCATATTCATGCTCAACACAAGCGCCAAATAACATTTATTTAGGTTTAACACTAATCCCGAAAGTATAAGGAGTGTGTGATGATGATCATATCAATCTTGGAACCACTTCCAACACACATCGTCACTTCACCCTCAACTAGTTTCTGTTTATTCTGTAACTCCTGTTTCGAGTTACTAATCTTTAGCAACCGAACAAGTATCAAATACTCAGGGGTTACTATAAACACTAGTAAGGTACACATCAATAACCTGTATATCAAATATACCCTTGTTCAGTTTGCCATCCTTCTTATCCACCAAATATTCGGGGTATTTCCGTTTCCAGTGACCATTTCCTTTGCAGTGTAAGCACTCACTTTCAGGCTTTGGTTCAGCTTTGGGCATCTTCGTGGGAGTGACAACTTGCTTGTCATTCTACTTGAAGTTTCCCTTTCTTTCCCTTTGCCCTTTTCTAGAAACTAGTGGTCTTGTCAATCATCAACACTTGATGCTCTTTTCTTGATTTCTACCTTCGTCGATTTCAGCATCACGAAGAGCTCGAGAATAGTTTTCGTCATCCCTTGCATTATAGTTCATCACGAAGTTCCAGTAACTTGGTGATGGTGACTAGAGAACTCTATCAATCACTATCTTATCTGGAAGATTAACTCCCACTTGATTCAAGCGATTGTAGTACCCAGACAATCTGAGCACATGCTCACTAGTTGAGCGATTCTCCTCCATCTTTTAGCTATAGAACTTGTTGGAGACTTTATATCTCTCAACTCGGGTATTTGCTTGAAATATTAACTTCAGTTCCTGGAACATCTCATATGGTCCATGACGTTCAAAACATCTTTGAAGTCCCGAATCTAAGCCGTTAAGCATGGTGCACTAAACTATCAAGTAGTCATCATATTGAGCTAGCCAAACATTCATAATGTCTACATCTGCTCCTGCAATAGGTATGTCACCTAGCGGTGTATTAAGGACATAATTCTTTTGTGCAGCAATGAGGATAAACCTCAAATCACGGATCCAATCCGTATCATTGCTACTAACATCTTTCAACACAATTTTCTCTAGGAACATATCAAAATAAACATATGAAAGCAACAACGCAAGCTATTGATCTACAACATAATTTGCAAAATACTACCAGGACTAAGTTCATGATAAATTAAAGTTCAATTAATCATATTACTTAAGAACTCCCACTTAGATAGACATCCCCCTAATCCTCTAACTGATCACGTGATCCATATCAATTAAACCATGTCCGATCATCACGTGAGATGGAGTAGTTTCAATGGTGAACATCAATATGTTGATCATATCTACTATATGATTCACGCTCGACCTTTCGGTCTCCGTGTTCCGAGGCCATATCTGTATATGCTAGGCTCGTCAAGTTTAACCTGAGTATTCCGCGTGTGCAACTGTTTTGCACCCGTTGTATTTGAACGTAGAGCCTATCACACCCGATCATCACGTGGTGTCTCAGCACGAAGAACTTTCACAACGGTGCATACTCAGGGAGAACACTTCTTGATAATTAGTGAGAGATCATCTTATAATGCTACCATCAAACAAAACAGAATAAGATGTATAACAGATAAACATCATATGCAATAAAAAAATGTGACATGATATGGCCATGATCATCTTGCGCCTTTGATCTCCATCTCCAAAGTACTATCATGATCCCTATCGTTACTGGCACGACACCATGATCTTCATCATCTTGATCTATATCAATGTGTCGTCACATGGTCGTCTCGCCAACTATTGCTCTTGCAACTATTGCTATCGCATAGCGATAAAGTAAAGCAATTATTTGGCACTTGCATCTTATGCAACAAAGAGACAACCATAGGGCTTCTGCCAGTTACTGATAACTTCAACAAAACATGATCATCTCATACAACAACTTATATCTCATTACGTCTTGACCATATCACATCACAACATGCCCTGCAAAAACAAGTTAGACGTCCTCTACTTTGTTGTTGCAAATTTTACGTGGCTGCTACGGGCTGAGCAAGAACCGTTCTTACCTACACATCAAAACCACAATGATAGTTCGTCAAGTTGGTGCTGTTTTAACCTTCGCAAGGACCGGGCGTAGCCACACTCGGTTCAACTAAAGTTGGAGAAACAGACACCCGCTAGTCACCTGTGTGCAAAGCACGACGGTAAAACCAGTCTCGCGTAAGCGTACGCGTAATGTCGGTCCGAGCCGCTTCATCCAACAACACCGCTGAACCAAAGTATGACATGCTGGTAAGCAGTATGACTTGTATCGCCCACAACTCATTTGTGTTCTACTCGTGCATATAACATCAATGCATAAAACCTGGCTCTGATGCCACTGTTGGGGAACGTAGTAATTTCAAAAAAATTCCTACGCACACGCAAGATCATGGTGATGGCATAGCAACGAGAGGGGAGAGTATTGTCCACGTACCCTCGTAGACCGTAAGCGGAAGCGTTATGACAACGCGGTTGATGTAGTCGTACGTCTTCACGATCCGACCGATCCAAGTACCGAACGCACGACACCTCCGAGTTCAGCACACGTTCAGCTCGATGACGATCCCCGGACTCCGATCCAGCAAAGTGTCGGGGATGAGTTCCGTCAGCACGACGGCGTGGTGATGATGATGATGCTCTACCGGCGCAGGGCTTCGCCTAAACTCCGCGACGATATGACCGAGGTGGAATATGGTGGAGGGGGGCACCGCACACTGCTAAGAAACGATCCGTAGATCAACTTGTGTTGTTGTGCCTAGAGGTGCCCCCCTGCCCCCGTATATAAAGGAGGGAGGGGGGAGGTGCGGCCGGCCAGGAGGGGCGCGCCAGGAGGAGTCCTCCTCCCACTGGGAGTAGGACTCCCCCCCCTTCCTTGTTGGAGTAGGAGAGAAGGAAAGAGGGGGAGAGGAGGAAGGAAAAGGGGGCTGCACCCCTTGTCCAATTCGGACCAGAAGGGGGATGCGCACCTCCTTCCTTTCAGCCTCTCTCCTCTATTCCCGTATGGCCCAATAAGGCCCATATACTCCCCGGCGAATTCCCGTAACTCTCCGGTACTCCGAAAAATACCCGAATCACTCGGAACCTTTCCGAACTCCGAATATAGTCGTCCAATATATCGATCTTTACGTCTCGACCATTTCGAGACTCCACGTCATGCCCCCGATCTCATCCGGGACTCCGAACTCTTTCGGTACATCAAAACTCATAAACTCATAATATAACTGTCATCGAAACCTTAAGCGTGCGGACCCTACGGGTTCGAGAACTATGTAGACATGACCTAGAACTATTCTTGGTCAATAACCAATAGTGGAACCTGGATGCCCATATTGGCTCCTACATATTCTACGAAGATCTTTATCGGTCAAACCGCATAACAACATATGTTGTTCCCTTTGTCATCGGTATGTTACTTGCCCGAGATTTGATCGTCGGTATCCAATACCTAGTTCAATCTCGTTACCGGCAAGTCTCTTTACTCGTTATGTAATGCATCATTCTGTAACTAACTCATTAGCTACATTGCTTGCAAGGCTTATAGTGATGTGCATTACTGAGAGGGCCCAGAGATACCTCTCCGACAATCGGAGTGACAAAACCTAATCTCGAAATACGCCAACCCAACATGTACCTTTGGAGACACCTATAGTACTCCTTTATAATCACCTAGTTACATTGTGACTTTTGGTAGCACCCAAAGTGTTCCTCCGGTAAACGGGAGTTGCATAATCTCATAGTTACAGGAACATGTATAAGTCATGAAGAAAGCAATAGCAACATACTAAACGATCAAGTGCTAAGCTAACGGAATGGGTCAAGTCAATCACATCATTCTTCTAATGATGTGATCCTATTAATCAAATGACAACACATGTCTATGGTTAGGAAACATAACCATCTTTGATTAATGAGTTAGTCAAGTAGAGGCATACTAGTGACACTATGTTTTTCTATGTATTCACACATGTATTATGTTTCCGGTTAATACAATTCTAGCATGAATAATAAACATTTATCATGAAATAAGGAAATAAATAATAACTTTATTATTGCCTCTAGGGCATATTTCCTTCAGTTGGAGAGGGGAAGGGCTGCGCCAGGCGAAGGGTGCGGCAGCCCTCCCACCTCCCCTCTATTTATAGGGGCAAGGGAGAGGGAGGACGGCCCCCTCCAGATGGATCTAGAGGGGGGCGGCGGCCAAGGGGGGTGGGAGGCTTGCCCCCCAAGCCAAGGGGGGCGCCCCCTTTAGGGTTCCCCCCCAACCCTAGGCGCATGGGCCCTAGGGGGGTTGGCGCCCAGCCCACCTAGGGGCTGGTTCCCCTCCATATTCAGCCCATAGGACCCTCCGGGGTAGGTGGACTTCCGGTGGACCCCCGGAACCCTTTTGGTGGTCCCGGTACAATACCGATAAACCCCCGAACATTTCCGGCGACTGATGAAGTCATGTACCTAGGGTAGGGTTACGGACCTGTCCAAGGTACCCTCCCCAAGGACATCTCTTAGAAGAAGCCGTCTTCCAATCGACCAAGAGGGATTCCACTCGACGGACTAGAAGACACTCGACGAACCTGAAGACACTCGACCATGAAGACTCACTCGACCATCAGGAGTTCAGGATCTATTCTGTATCCAAACAGTCTGTAATTAAGTAGTCTTAATGGTCATAATGGCACTTTATGTAGGGTGTTACCAGTAACGCCAGACCTTAATGTACTTTAACCCTCTGCTACGTGGGCTGGCTGGGGTCTTGGCGTCCTCTATATAAGCCACCCCCCTCCACTGGTAGAAGGGTTCGCACCCCTGTACCTCTCACACACATAATCCAGTCGACCGCCTCCGGGCTCCGAGACGTAGGGCTGTTACTTCCTCTGAGAAGGGCCTGAACTCGTAAAACACTCGTGTGTACAACTGCTCCATAGCTAGGATCTTGCCTCTCCATACCTACCCCCCATTCTACTGTCAGACTTAGAACCACGACAGTTGGCGCCCACCGTGGGGCAGGTGTCTTAGCGACTTGTTGGAGAAGTTGCAATCTTTTCAATTCCCATCATCATGGTTTCAGGCGGATTTTTGGTTGAGGGCCGCGAGATCCGTCTCGGCGCGCTCACGTTCGTCGCCGACGACTCTGCCTGGCTGCAGGAGGCTCCGCTCGACGTGGATGTGCTCCCGGTCCGCGGAGCAACGCATTTTCGAGCATGCGTCTGTGGCGTCCTTCTGCGGCAACCGTCGACTCAGTATCGGTCGGTTTTCGTGTCATCCTCCCTCCCAGCTTCCCGCCGGCGTAAGCGCTCCGATCGGTCGAGGCTCCAGCGGTGGGTGAGGCACGCAGTGGCTCGCCAGTCGACCGCTGCCCAAGTCGCGGCAATCGAGCCCGACGAATCTATCTACGGCCTGTTCGACCTGTCGACTGGCTCCGCAGAGACTGCATCCGAATGCGACAACAGTGATCCGGCGGTGGAGGTCCTGATGGTCAATGGGCCTCACATTCCTCCCGGCTTTCCTGGCGCCGAGGGAGGCAACGGCGGGGGCGATCCGTCGCACGACCATGAGGAGTACCGCCCCGAACCCCTCGACTCGCAGCAGAGGGAAGAGCTTCGCCGCCGGAACATGGATGCGCTTCATACTCCGATCGTTGGAGAAACCCCTGAGGCCCGCGCCTTAGAAGACGCGCGCTTGGCCAACCTGGCTGAGCGCACTCGACTGGAGAACCTTCAGCGAGCACTCGACGAGCGCGCGCGTCAACGGGTCCCAGACTCCAGTCGACGCCAACTCTTTAAACCTCCGACTCAGGTATACCGCACTCCAATCCAGAATTTGGCAGCTGCAACACCTATAGCAGAGTCGATTCAGCCTTCCCAGTCAGAGGCTGGCAGAGGCTTGATGCAGATCAGGGATTTGCTCCGGGCAGCTGGAGATCAGAATTCGGCTGTGTCACAGTCGCGGAACAGGATTCATAGCAGGTCCGTGGCGGCGAATACTGTCCAGTCAGCTCATAGCCCTAGATCGCCCCCGAGGCGTGAAGGTCATGGCGACCGACACGATTAGTACGGGAACTATGAGCAGGATGATCACCGAGTCGACCGCAACGATCGACGTCGAGTGCCCACTCCTCCTCGGAGAGGTGGATCATATATGCCTCGACAGCAAGATGACAGACGCTAGTACAGTGGCAGACGAAGAATTCTAGTCGACCCTAGGGAACCAGGCTTTGATGCGAGATCCATCATCGTTCAAGGTCTGGTCGACCGGAACAGAGCCCACAAAGAGGGTAATGACAGAGATGTACCCACCAGCAGCCGAGTGCACGTCTCCGGACCAGAGTGTTTCAGCAGAGCCATCAGAGCCGCGGTGATTCCTCCCAACTTCAGGTTGGCGACTGGAGTCAGCAAGTTCAACGGTGAGTCCAAGCCCGACACTTGGCTTGAGGACTACCGAGTGGCTGTTCAGATCGGCGGTGGAAATGATGAGGTGGCCATGAAGCATCTGCCTCTCATGTTGGAAGGGTCAGCCAGGGCATGGCTGAATCAGTTGACGCCCAGCAGCATCTACACGTGGGAGGACCTCTCCCAAGTGTTTGTCAGGACATTCGAAGGAACGTGCAAGCGGCCAGCGGGACTGACAGAGCTGCAATCTTGTGTACAGAAGTCGAATGAGACTCCGAGGGATTACATCCAGAGATGGATCACACTGTATCATACAGTAGAAAATGTATCTGATCACCAGGCAGACTGCGCCTTCAAGGAGGGCGTAAAGTACAGAGAGCTAAGCCTGAAATTCGGTCGAACCGGAGACATGTCTCTGAGTCGAATGATGGAAATAGCCACCAAATATGCCAATGGTGAGGAAGAGGATCGGCTCCGGAGCGGCAAACACAAGTCAGTTGCCCAGGACACCGGAGATGGAAATTCCAGTCGGAAGCAAAAGCGTAAAGCTGAGCCAGCCGCACCTGGAGAAGCCTTGGCCCTGAACCAAGGAAAATTCAAAGGGAAACCCAAGGGGCCTTGGAACCCCAAGAAGGTAAAATATAAAGAAGGAAATGACGTGTTAGATTTGCCATGTCACATCCACACCAAGAAGGACGAAGAGGGTAATTTCATCTACCCGAAGCATACCACTCGACAATGTCGACTCCTGATACAACAGTTCCAAGGGAAGCAGTCCAAGGACAAAGAAAAAGAGTCGGACAAGGTTGAGGACAAGGAGGATAGTGACGGAGAATATCCGCAGGTCAATTCCACCTTAATGATTTTTGCCGATGTTGAGAGCAAAAACCGACTGAAAGTTATAAACCGAGAGGTGAATATGGCTGCTCCGTCAACACCCAATTACCAGAAGTGGTCTCAGACTGCCATTACGTTTGACCAATCTGATCACCCCACGCACATAGCCACCCCTGGGAGGCAAGCGTTGGTGGTCGACCCGGTCATTGAGGGCACTCGACTGACCAAAGTGTTGATGGATGGCGGCAGCAGTTTGAATATACTGTATGCTGAGACACTGAAAGGGATGGGCATTCCGATGTCCATACTGAGCACAAGCAACATGAGTTTTTATGGAGTCATCCCTGGCAAGAAGGCTGCATCCTCCGTCAGATTGCTCTTGATGTAGTTTTTGGCGAGTCAAAGAATTTCTGCAAAGAGAAGCTGCCATTTGAGGTTGTGGATTTCCAGAGTGCCTATCATGCAATTTTGGGCAGGCCAGCATATGCACGTTTTATGGCTCGACCTTGTTACGTGTACCTCAAACTAAAGATGCCAGGCCCTAAAGGCGTGATCACTGTCACTGGTAACCGCAAGAAGGCGGAAGAGTGCTTCCAGAAGGGCTCAAAGATCGCCGATGCTCAGATGGTGGCAGAAGAGTGGCAGGAACACCAAAGGAACGCATACCCGAGTGATTTGTTGCGAGCCAATAAGCCTGCTACAGAATCAGCATTTCAGTCGTCCGGTGAGACAAAACCCGTTCACCTCCACCCGACCGACCCCAACGCTGCTCCGACTCATATCTCCACAACACTCGACCCCAAATAGGAAGAAGCGCTCATCCAGTTCCTCTGTGAGAACTGGGACATCTTCGCATGGAAACCTTCTGACATGCCGGGTGTACCTAGGGGACTGGCTGAGCATCGTCTACGAGTCGACTCAAAGGCAAAACCTGTGAAGGAACATCTGCGACGGTCCGCCGTCCAGAAAAGGAAGGCCATCGGCGAAGAAGTGGCTCGGCTCCTAGCAGCAGAGTTTATCCGAGAGATTTACCACTCCGAGTGGCTCGCCAATGTCGTCATGGTCCCCAAAAAGGACAATTCGCTTTGCATGTGCATTGATTTCAAGCATATCAATTGGGCCTGCCCGAAAGATCATTTTCCTCTTCCCCGCATCGACCAAATAGTCGACTCGACTGCGGGATGTGAGCGACTTTCTTTCTTGGACGCTTATTCCGGGTACCATCAGATCCGTCTGTTTGGACCCGATGAGATCAAAACGGCTTTCATCACCCCATTCGGGTGCTTCTGTTATGTCACCATGCCATTCGGCCTCAAGAATGCCGGAGCCACGTTCATGAGGATGATTCAGAAGTGTTTGCTCACTCAAATCAGTCGGAATGTGAAAGCGTACATGGATGACATTGTGGTCAAGTCACGGAAAGGTTCCGACCTGCTGACTGACCTAACTGAAACATTTGCCAACCTCAGGAGGTATGATATCAAGCTTAATCCATCAAAATGCACATTCGGAGTTCCTGGCAGAAAGTTACTCGGTTTTCTCGTTTCCGAACGGGGAATCGACGCTAACCCAGAAAAAGTTGGCACTATACTCTGAATGAAACGCCTCGTGCGTGTGCACGATGTCCAGAAACTTACTGGATGCTTGGCCGCATTAAGTCGATTCATCTCTCGCCTCGGTAAAAAGGCATTGCCTCTTTACCGACTGATGAAGAAGTCAGACAAGTTCGAGTGGACTCCATAAGATGATGCAGCGTTTGCAGAGTTAAAAACCGTGCTTTCCACCCAGCCGGTGCTTGCTGCCCCAATCAGCAAAGAGCCTTTGCTGCTTTACATTGCAGCCACAGGACAAGTCGTCAGTACTATACTTACGGTCGAGCGGGAAGAGGAAGGAAAGCCTTCAAAGTTCAGCGCCCAGTGTATTACATTTCCGAA
The DNA here is from genome assembly GCF_002162155.2 of Triticum dicoccoides. NCBI lineage: Eukaryota > Viridiplantae > Streptophyta > Magnoliopsida > Poales > Poaceae > Triticum > Triticum dicoccoides. Next base: position 596,653,998 of record NC_041383.1, read on the forward strand.
GTCCTGACCCCATCCAAGAAACGATACCCTCATTATCAGAAGCTTGTATATGAGATTTAAATGACCACGAAGAAAGTTGCCCACTACTTCTCTGACCATATTATCACAGTCGTCACCGACGCCCCCTTATCAGAGATTCTGCACAACAGAGACGCAACCGGTCGAGTGGCAAAATGGGCGATTGAACTTCTTCCCCTAGATATCAGATTTGAGGCAAAGAAAGCTATCAAGTCCCAAGCAATAGCAGATTTCCTCGCCGAGTGGACTGAACAGCAGTTACCAACCCAAGTTCACTCGGAGCACTGGACTATGTTCTTCGATGGCTCCAAAATGCTGAATGGTTCCGGTGCCGGAGTGGTCTTGGTTACCCCCCGAGGAGATAAGCTCAGATATGTACTCCAGATTCACTTTGATTCCTCCAATAATGAAGCAGAATACGAAGCACTCTTGTACGGGTTGCGTATGGCCATTTCACTCGGCGTCCGTCGCCTCATGGTCTACGGCGACTCGAACTTAGTGGTCAATCAAGTGATGAAGGAGTGGGACGTCAGAAGCCCAGCCATGACTGGATACTGCAATGCAGTCAGAAAGCTGGAGAAGAAATTTGAGGGATTAGAGCTCCATCACGTTCCCCGACTGAAAAATCAAGCAGCCGATGACTTGGCCAAGATAGGTTCCAAGAGGGAAGCCATTCCGAGTGGCGTGTTCTTGGAGCATGTTCACACGCTGTCGGTTCAAGAAGATCCTTTCCCTGAGGAAGCCCCGCAGCCAAAAAGCGCCACAGATCCGACTGAAGTCGAGGTCCCAGCTGTGGTCGACTTGATCATGGAAGTTCTGGTCATCACTCCCAATTGGACAGTGCCCTATATCGCCTATATTCTGAGGAAAGAGCTCCCCGAGAATGAAGAAGAGGCTCGGGAGATCGTCCGCCGATCCAAAGCCTTCACCGTCATGAGGGGATAGTTATACAGAGAAAGTGCGACTGGAGTCAGCCAGAAATGCATAACACCAGAAGAAGGTCGAATGATTCTCAACGACATCCACTCGGGGACCTGTGGCCATCACGCGTCTTCTCGGACCATCGTGGCTAAAGCATACCGAGCTGGTTTCTATTGGCCTAGAGCAAATGAGATGGCGAAAGAGATAGTCGACAAGTGTGAAGGATGTCAATTTTACTCCAATATGTCACACAAACCCGCCTCAACCTTGAAGACCATTCCACTCATCTGGCCTTTTGCTGTGTGGGGACTGGATACGGTTGGACCTCTGAGGACAGGCAGAAACGGCTACACCCATGTGTTGGTAGCAGTCGACAAGTTCACTAAGTGGATTGAGGCTAAACCCATCAAGAATTTGGATGCCGGCACCGCCGTCAGCTTCATCAGGGAGTTGGTATTCAGATATGGAGTTCCCCACAGTATCATCATGGACAATGGGTCAAACCTCGACTCCGAAGAGTTCAGAGCCTTCTGCGCATCTCAGGGTACACGAGTCGACTACGCTTCAGTCGCTCACCCTCAGTCGAATGGACAAGCAGAACGAGCAAATGGCTTAATTCTCAAAGGACTGAAACCCCGACTGATGCGCGACCTCAAACACGCAGCTGGTGCATGGGTCGACGAATTTCCGTCGGTGCTTTGGGGATTAAGGACCACGCCAAATCGGTCGACTGGGAGGACTCCGTTATTCTTGGTCTACGGAGCTGAAGCAGTCTTGCCGAGTGACCTGCTTCACAATGCACCCCGAGTCGAACTCTACACCGAAGCTGAAGCAGAGCAAGCCCGACAGGACGCAGTCGATCTTCTAGAAGAAGAAAGAGAGATGGCCTTGATCCGATCGACCATTTACCAGCAGGACTTGCATCGCTTCCATGCCAGAAATGTGAAGAGTCGAGCTTTCCAAGAGGGAGATTTAGTTCTTTGAGTGGATCAACAGAAACCACACAAGCTTGCTCCTACTTGGGAAGGTCCCTTCATCGTCACCAAGGTTCTCCATAATGGGGCATACCGCCTTTACAATGTTGAGCACCAGATTGACAAGCCCAGAGCATGGAACGCGGACTTACTCCGCCCTTTCTATACTTAAGTTTTCCATTCGGATGAGTTGTAATAAAAGTACTCCTATAGTGTATTCATCAAAGACAAGAGTTTCATAATTTTCTTAGAAATTGTTATTGCTTTTGCTCTCATAAATCTGTCCCCCAGTGGGTGGCTTAGCTGCGAACCCGTTTCGCCTAAGCTTGTAAAAAATCCTACCGAGTGGTAAGCCAGCCTTCCACTCGGAGGCTTAGCTACGAATCCGTTTCGCCTAAGTTAAAACAAAATCCTACCGAGTGGTAAGCCAGCCTTCCACTCGGAGGCTTAGCTACAGCCCAATGCTCGCCTAAGTTTTTGAAAATCCTACCGAGTGATAAGCCAGTCTGCCACTCGGAGGCTTAGCTGCAGTCCAAGTACTCGCCTAAGTAAACAAAATCCTACCGAGTGTTAAGCCAGCCTTCCACTCGGAGGCTTAGCTGCAGCCTAGTGTTCGCCTAAGAATAAAAGACAACGTGCGTCCCGCAAGGAGGATGAAGCACAGGTCGACTGCTACCTTCTCCCCCAAAGCCGTGCCACGAAAATCCTACCGAGTGGAGAGCAAACCTCCCACTCGGGAGCTTAGCTGCAGCCCAGTGCTCGCCTAAGTTTCTAAAAAACCTACCGAGTGGAGAGCAAACCTCCCACTCGGGGGCTTAGCTGCAGCCCAGTGCTCGCCTAAGTTTCTAAAAAACCTACCGAGTGGAGAGAAAACCTCCCACTCGGGGGCTTAGCTGCAGCCCAGCGCTCGCCTAAGTTTCTAAAAAACCTACCAAGTGGAGAGCAAACCTCTCACTCGGGGGCTTAGCTGCAGCCCAGTGCTCGCCTAAGTTTCTAAAAAAACCTACCGAGTGGAGAGCAAACCTCCCACTCGGGGGCTTAGCTGCAGCCCAGTGCTCGCCTAAGTTTCTAAAATACTACCGAGTGGAGAGCAAACCTCTCACTCGGGGGCTTAGCTGCAACCCAGCACTTGCCCAAACATGACGAGCACAGGTCAACGACAATTTGTGCTTCACTCCTACCTGCAAAAGAGCATTACAGATGCTAGTATATACTCCAACCCAAAGAAGATGGTTGTCCAAAAGAAGCAAACGTATTTCAATGGCAAATCAAGTTCGGATAACATCCTACGGACCCAGAAGTGCTCAGGCATCAAGCATGTTAAAGTTTGGCGGTTACAAAAATCACTCGGCATTCCGAGGCAAATTCAAATCATCAAGCATAACAGTTTTTTACCCCTCCTACGGAGGGCTGGAAGGCGCAACGAACTCGTCCAGGTCGATCCCATCTGCAATCCGAGTGGCGGCCGCGATGAAGGTCTCCATGAAAGAAAGGAAGTCATGCTTCCTAGTATTGGCCACCTTGAGAGACACCAGCTTGTCTTCTCTCGCTTCTTTGTAGTGGACGCGGACCAAGGACAGAGCGACGTCAGCACCGCACCGGGCAGAAGACTTCTTCCATTCTTGCACTCGACTTGGAATTTCGTTCAGTCGAGTCATCAGCGACGCAAGGTCGTTCTGAAGCGTTTCTTCTGGCCAAAGCGATGTGTCGATGCGCGATGTAGCGGCCTTCAGTCTTGCAAGGTAATCGACCACTGCAGCAATGCGGGACTCGAGGCGGAGCACGTTCATAGCAGTTTCATCCTTCACTGGAGAATTGATGGGATCCAAGCCAGTCTCCACTCGACTAGTCTCCTCTTCAAAGTTTTGGCAGAATTCTGTGGACATGATTCAAGGATAAGCTAATGCCCTTACAGCAAGTCAGTAACTACCAATCAGAGATAAGAGGTTACCTTCGAGCATGAGGAACAGCTTCTTGGCGAGTCCTCCTAGATAAAGCTCCAAGTCATTCTTCCTTCCTGCCAGTTCACCAGCTTTGTCGTCCAGGACCATATTGGCATTCTTCAGTCGAGTGACTTCTTGGTTGGCCACGTCAAGAGCGGCTTTCAGATTAGTGTTTTCTTCTTAAAGTTTGTTGACAGAAGCCAACTTCTCTTCTGCAAGCCTAGTCTTGTCTGTAGCCGTTTTCTGCGCCTCGGCAAGGTCAAGGTCCTTCTTCTTCAGAGCATCCCTCAGTTTTTCTGCGAAAATCACAATAAGATCAGATTCGGAGACAGGCAAGAAGCGAGGACAGTCGTCAAGATTCTCACCAAACATACCTTTTGCCTCCTCCTTCGCCTTCGTGAAGTTCTCTTGGACAAGCTTCTGGTCAAGCTCAAGCTGGATATACTTGTTCTCCAATTCGGTATAACAAGAAACAAGGTCACAAGATTTCTGTGAAAGTTCAGTCGACAAACATCAAGGACAGATCACTTCCGACTAACTAAAGGAAAAATCGTACTATTTCTAAGACTACAGCTGAATCTAAACATTCAACTGTAGTCTCGGGGACTACACCCAGCGGGTGCACTCAGCGTGCCCCCACTAGTTCTATCAGCTAGACTCAGAGTCGATCAGTCGACCGGAAGCAGTTAACTGTCAAAAAAATCAGACCATAGCCGATTGCCAGCAATCGACCACGGTCTCGGGGACTACACCCACTGGGTGCACTCAGCGTGCCCCCACCAGTTTCATTGTTCCACTCGACCATGCTCGCGTGAAACAAGTAAAGTGAGAAATCTCAAGACACAAAGACTATAGTCGACTACCAGCAGTCCACTGTAGAATTGACACACCCAGTGGGTGCATGACAAATTCAAGATTTCCAGTCGGTGTTCAACTAACCTGGACATTGCTCTGGAGAGCTGAGCTCGCGTCATAAGCTGCTTGGCTGGCGGTTCGGATCGCCTTCACCTGCTCCATCATAATCCCGGCCTGGCGTATGGCTTCCTTGGCAGCGCTTGCTTGGTCCTCCGGGACGTGGTAGGTGGAGAAGAGAGAAGGCCGGTCAGCACTCGACGACGAAGGGCGGGCAACCGTCAACGGCTCCGCAAAGGACACGGTAGCCAGAGCAACGTTGCTCCCCTCTGGAATCTGTGGTCCAGGTGCTGACATAACCTGCGCAGCCTTGCCAACAGTCGCCTTCCTGCTCCTCCTCTGCCTCAGTGGCGCTTCATCGTTATCGTCAGGAAGATTGATGACAACGTTAGGTGGAGCTCCAGAAGAAGTTCAAAATCAAAAATAAAGATTCAATCGACCGAAAGCGAAACCGCGCAGATCATACCAGGATGAGAAGTAGCAGCATCTTCCATTTCTTGATCCTCATGCCTGGCTGAAGTCTCAGAAGTAGCAGCACTGCGATTTTCAAATATCAGTCGGTCAGCGATTGAGTCGACCAAGAATGGAAAACATGAGTTATGACCGTTACCCAGAAACAGTCGGAATCTCCATCCTCATCTTCGGTAGGGCCTTTGCCGGTTTTGACGGGGCCGCTTGGGGTTGCTTCGATGCCTTTTCAGTCGGCGCCGGTGAAGTTGCCCGCGGACGTTTCGTCGACTGCCCAGCAGGCATGACTCCCTTGCCACGATCAGCCGCAGGGTCGTGGGCGAGCTTGGACCTCCTTTCGGAACGAGGAGGCGCAACTTCCTCCTCCTCTTCCTCCTCGTCAGAGCCTGCGTCTTCCTTGCCCTCATCGGTGTCCGACTCCCACTCCTCTTGACTTTCACCTCCGCTTCCTTCCTCCTCTTCGGCCTGTGCCTGCGCCCCGTTGGCATCGAGTACAACTCGGTGGTTTCCTGAAAGATAGCAAGCAAGACAAAAGTCAATTGACTGATCTACAACAAAACAGAATGGACGGAGCAATCAGAGGAAAATGGTCGTACCTTGTCCACCTCATAAGATTGGTCGAGTGGAACGATCCTCCTAGCTCCATGAGGGTTGTCCTTGTTCCCCGTGATGGCAGTCATCCACCTCTCCAGTGTAGCATCGTCGACCTCCTCTGGGTGGACCCGACTGGTGTCCTCAGTACCAGAATACAGCCACATCGGGTGGCCCCGGTACTGGAGTGGTTGGATGCGCCGCCGAAGGAAAACCTCCAGAAGGTCCATGCCGGTCACACCGTCACGAATCAACTGAACTACTCGCTCCATCAACATTTTTACCTGAGCCTTCTCCTCCGGAACTACTTTCAGAGAGGAGGGCTTGTTCACTCGACTCATAGAGAAGGGAGGGAGCCTAGTCGACTGCCCTGGTATCGACTGGTCTTGGCAGTAGAACCAGGTCGACTGCCACCCTCTGACCGACTCGGGAAGGGTCATAGCAGGGAAAGCGCTCTTACTGCTCATCTGGACCCCGAGACCCCCACACATATGGATCACCTGGGTTCTCTCGTCATTGGGGCTGGCCTTTTTCACCGTCTGGGAACGACAAGTGAATATGTGTTTGAAGAGGCCCCAGTGCGGCCGACAACCCAAGAAGTTCTCACACAAAGATACAAAGGTGGAGAGATAGGCGATGGAATTTGGGGTAAAATGGTGAAGCTGAGCTCCGAAGAAATTCAGAAATCCTCGGAAGAAAAGATGCGGTGGCAGAGAGAACCCTCGATCTACATGAGTCGCCAAGAGGACGCACTCACCCTCCCGAGGTTGCGGTTGCCACTCCGCCCCCGGAAGCCTCGCTGCTCCGTGCTCGATCAGCCCCTCGTTGGCTAGGTCGTCGAGGTCCTTCTGGGTGATGGTCGAGCGGATCTAATCCCCTTGGATCCAACCCTGCGGCAGGCGAGACCGCGATGAGGATCTACCCCAACTGGGCGCTCTCCCCTTCGCTTGCGCCGTTGCCTTCTTCGCTCGCTCCAAAGCCGCCATCTTCTCCTTCACCATTGTCACCGACGAAGCTGGAACGGAGCAGCGGCGCCGGGCAGTTGGCGAGCGCAGCAGATGAATCTGGAGACGAGGAAGGAGAAAATGAGGATGCACTGTTCGAAAAACCTCCACCTGGTTCCTTATATGGGGTCACTTCCGAGTGGCTGACGGGTAGGCCCAGGCAATCCTGTCAAATCCCGAAACAGTCGCGCATGCGATACGTGGCGAAAAAGGCGGCACAAGAATCGAGGCGTCCCTGCCTTATCCCATCCGAGTACCACGGCCTTCTCCGCTTCGCGCGCTTCCCAAAATTTGGATCCCACTAAATCCGCTAACCATAGGGCAACTTGTCAGACGGAAGATCTCCTGCGATCCATCGCTCAGAAATCTACAAGTTCATAAAGTTCACTCGACAGATATGAAGAATGGATCAAGGCGACTGAATGAAAGTTGACACCCTCACTTGAAAGTCATTGATCCAGAGCAAAAACACCTTTACAGTACCAGAAAGCAGGTCGGAAAGATTGCCAACTCCTTCCTCACTCAAACCTCGATCCATTCGGGGGCTACTAATGAAGTCATGTACCTAGGGTAGGGTTACAGACCTGTCCAAGGTACCCTCCCCAAGGACATCTCTTAGAAGAAGCCGTCTTCCAATCGACCAAGAGGGATTCCACTCGACGGACTAGAAGACACTCGACGAACCTAAAGACACTCGACCATGAAGACTCACTCGACCATCAGCAGTTCAGGATCTATTCTGTATCCAAACGATCTGTAATTAAGTAGTCTTAATGGTCATAATGGCACTTTATGTAGGGCGTTACCAGTAACTCCAGACCTTAATGTACTTTAACCCTCTGCTACATGGGCTGGCTGGGGTCTTGGCGTCCTCTATATAAGCCACCCCCCTCCACTGGTAGAAGGGTTCACACCCCTGTACCTCTCACACACATAATCCAGTCGACCGCCTCCGGGCTCCGAGACGTAGGGCTGTTACTTCCTATGAGAAGGGCCTGAACTCGTAAAACACTCGTGTGTACAACTGCTCCATAGCTAGGATCTTGCCTCTCCATACCTACCCCCCATTCTACTGTCAGACTTAGAACCACGACAGCAACCGAATAAGGACTTCCCATATATAAATCTTCATCTCCGGACCATTTCGGAACTCCTCGTGACGTCCGGGATCTCATCCGGGACTACGAACAACATTCGCTAACCACATACTAATTCCCATAACAACTCTGGCGTCACCAAACCTTAAGTGTGTAGACCCTACGGGTTCGGGAATCATGTAGATATGACCGAGACATTTCTCCGGTCAATAACCAACAGCGGGATCTGGATACCCATGTTGGCTCCCACATGTTTCACGATGATCTCATCGGATGAACCACGATGTCGGGGATTCAATCAATCCCGTATACAATTTCCTTTGTCAACCGGTATGTTACTTGCCCGAGATTCGATCATCGGTATCCCAGTACCTCGTTCAATCTCGTTGCCGACAAGTCTCTTTACTCATTCCATAATGCATGATCCCGTGACTAACTCCTTAGTCACATTGAGCTCATTATGATGATGCATTACCGAGTGGGCCCAGAGATACCTCTCCATCATATGGAGTGACAAATCCCAGCCTCAATTCGTACCAACCCAACGGACACTTTCGGATATACCTGTAGTGTACCTTTATAGCCACCCAGTTACGTTGTGACGTTTGGTACACTCGAAGCATTCCTACGGTATCCGGGAGTTGCACAATCTCATGGTCTAAGGAAATGATACTTGACATTAGAAAAGCTCTTAGCAAATGAACTACACGATCTTGCGCTATGCTTAGGATTGGGTCTTGTCCATCACATCATTCTCCTAATGATGTGATTACGTTATCAATGACATCCAATGTCCATGGTCAGGAAACCATGACCATCTATTGATCAATGAGCTAGTCAACTAGAGGCTCACTACGGACATGTTGTGGTCTATGTATTCACACATGTATTATGGTTTCCGGTTAATACAATTATAGCATGAACAATAGACAATTATCATGAACAAGGAAATATAATAATAACCATTTTATTATTGCCTCTAGGGCATATTTCCAACAGTCTCCCACTTGCACTAGAGTCAATAATCTAGTTACATTGTGATGAATCGAACACCCATAGAGTTCTGGTGTTGATCATGTTTTGCTCGTGGAAGAGGTTTAGTCAACGGATCTGCGACATTCAGGTCCGTATGCACTTTACAAATATCTATGTCTCCATCTTGAACATTTTCATGAATGGAGTTGAAGCAACGCTTGATATGCCTGGTCTTCTTGTGAAACCTAGGCTCCTTCGCAAGGGCAATAGCTCCAGTGTTGTCACAGAAGAGAGTCATCGAGCCCGATGCATTAGGAATAACTCCTAGGTCGGTAATGAACTCCTTCATCCAGATTGCTTCATGTGCTGCCTCCGAGGCTGCTATGTACTCCGCTTCACATGTAGATCCCGCGACGACGCTTTGCTTGCAACTGCACCAGCTGACTGCCCCACCATTCAAAATATACACGTATCCGGTTTGTGACTTGGAGTCATCCAGATCTGTGTCAAAGCTGGCATCAACGTAATCCTTTACGACGAGCTCTTCGTCACCTCCATAAATGAGAAACATATCCTTAGTCCTTTTCAGGTACTTCAGGATATTCTTGACCGTTGTCCAGTGTTCCATGTCAGGATTACTTTGGTACCTCCATACCAAACTTACGACAAGGTTTACATCAGGTCTGGTACACAACATGGCATACATGATAGACCCTATGGCTGAGGCATAGGGGACGACACTCATCTTTTATCTATCTTCTGCCAAGGTCGGGCATTGAGCTACGCTCAATTTCACACATTGCAATACAGGCAAGAACCCCTTCTTGGACTGATCCATATTTAACTTCTTCAATATCTTATCAAGGTATGTGCTTTGTGAAATAACGATGAGGCGTCTTGATCGATCTCTATAGATCTTGATGCCTAATATGTAAGCAACTTCTCCAAGGTCCTTCATTGAAAAACACTTATTCAAGTAGGCCTTTATGCTTCCCAAAAGTTCTATTTCATTTCCCATCAATAGTATGTCATCCACATATAATATGAGAAATGCTACAGAGCTCCCACTCACTTTCTTGTAAATGCAGGCTTCTCCATAAGTCTGCATAAACCCAAACGCTTTGATCATTTCATCAAAGCGAATGTTCCAACTCCGAGATGCTTGCACTAGCCCATAGATGGAGCGCTGGAGCTTGCACACCTTGTTAGCATTCTTAGGATCGACAAATCCTTCCGGCTGCATCATATACAATTCTTCCTTAAGGAAACCGTTAAGGAATGCCGTTTTGACGTCCATTTGCCATATCTCATAATCATAGAATGCGGCAACTGCTAACATGATTCGGACGGACTTCAGCTTCGCTACGAGTGAGAAGGTCTCATCATAGTCAACCCCTTGAACTTGTCGATAACCCTTAGCGGTAACCCGAGCTTTATAGATGGTCACATTACCATCCGTGTTAGTCTTCTTCTTAAAGATCCATTTATTTTCTATGGATTGCCGATCATCGGGCAAGTCTGTCAAAGTCCATACTTTGTTTTCATACATGGATCCTATCTTGGATTTCATGGCTTCAAGCCATTTGTTGGAATCTGGGCCCGCCATCACTTCTTCATAGTTCGAAGGTTCACCGTTGTCTAACAACATGATTTCCAGGACAGGGTTGCCATACCATTCTAGTGTGGAACGTGTCCTTGTGGACCTACGAAGTTTAGTAGCAACTTGATCCGAAGTTCCTTGATCATCATCATTAACTTCCTCTCTAGTTTGTGCAGGCACAGAAACATTTTCCTGAGCTGTGCTACTTTCCGGTTCAAGAGGCAGTACTTCATCAAGTTCCACTTTCCTCCCAGTTACTTCTTTCGAGAGAAACTCTTTCTCTAGAAAGGATCCATTCTTGGCAACAAAGATCTTGCCTTCGGATCTGAGGTAGAAGGTATACCAAATGGTTTCCTTAGGGTATCCTATGAAGACGCATTTTTCCGACTTGGGTTCGAGCTTTTCAGGTTGAAGTTTCTTGACATAAGCATCGCATCCCCAAACTTTTAGAAACGACAACTTAGGTTTCTTTCCAAACTATAATTCATACGGTGTCGTCTCAACGGATTTAGACGGTGCCCTATTTAAAGTGAATGTAGCTATCTCTAAAGCATAACCCCAAAATGATAGTGGTAAATCGGTAAGAGACATCATAGATCGCACCATATCCAATAGAGTGCGATTACGATGTTCGGACACTCCATTAAGCTGAGGTGTTCTAGGCGGCGTGAGTTGTGAAACAATTCCACATCTCCTTAAGTGCGTACCAAACTCGTGACTCAAATATTCTCCTCCATGACCTGATCGTAAGAACTTTATTTTCCTGTCACGTTGATTATCCACCTCACTCTGAAATTCCTTGAACTTTTCAAAGGTCTCAGACTTGTGTTTATCAAGTAGACATACCCATATCTACTTAAGTCATCAGTGAGGGTGAGAACATAACGATAGCCACCGCGAGCCTCAACGCTGGATCACACACATCAGTATGTATTATTTCCAACAGGTTGGTTGATCGCTCCATTGTTTCGAAGAATGGAGTCTTGGTCATCTTGCCCATGAGGCATGGTTTGCACATGTCAAATGATTCATAATCAAGAGACTCCAAAAGTCCATCTGCATGGAGTTTCTTCATGTGTTTGACACCAATGTGACCAAGGCGGCAGTGCCACAAGTATGTGGTACTATCATTCTTAACCTTACATCTTTTGGTATTCACACTATGAATATGTGTAACATCATGTTCGAGATTCAATAAGAATAAACCATTGACTAGCGGGGCATGACCATAAAACATATCTCTCATATAAATAGAACAACCATTATTCTCAGATTTAAATGAGTAGCCATCTCGCATTAAACGAGATCCAGATACAATGTCCATGCTCAAAGTTGGCACTAAATAACAATTATTGAGGTTTAAAACTAATCCCGTAGGTAAATGTAGAGGTAGCGTGCCGACGGTGATCACATCGACCTTGGAACCACTCCCGACGTGGATCCTCGTCCTTCGCCAGTCTCCGCTTATTCTGCAGCTCCTGTTTTGAGTTACAAATATGAGCAACCTCACCGGTATCAAATACCCAGGAGCTATTACGAGTACTGGTAAGGTACACATCAATAACATGTATATCACATATACCTTTGGTGTTGCCAGCCTTCTTATTCGCTAAGTACTTGGGGCAGTTCCGCTTCCAGTGACCATTTCCCTTACAATAAAAGCACCGAGTCTCGGGCTTGGGTCCATTGTTTGGCTTCTTCCCGCAATTGATTTACCGGGCGTGGCAACTCCCTTGGCGTCCTTCTTGAAGTTCTTTTTACCCTTGCCTTTCTTGAAACTAGTGGTCTTATTCACCATCAACACTTGATGTTCCTTTTTGATTTCCACCTTAACTGATTTCAGCATTGAATATAACTCCAGAATGGACTTCTCCATCCCCTGCATATTGTAGTTCATCACAAAGCTCTTGTAGCTAGGTGGGAGCGATTGGAGGATCCTGTCAATGACCGAGTCATTTGGGAGATTAACTCCCAACTAAGACAAACGATTGTGTAACCCGGACATAGTGAGTATATGCTCACTGACAGAACTGTTTTCCTCCATCTTACAACTGTAGAACTTGTCGGAGACTTCATATCTCTCGACCCAGGCATGAGCTTGAAAAACCATTTTTAGCTCTTGGAACATCTCATATGCTCTGTGCTGCTCAAAACGCTTTTGGAGCCCCGGTTCTAAGCTGTAAAGCATGCCACACTGAACCAGGGAGTAATCATCACTACACGACTGCCAGGCATTCATAACGTCTTGAGTGGCTGGGAAAATGGGCGCTTCACCTAGCAGTGCTTCTAGGACATATGCTTTCTTGGCAGCTATGAGGATGATCCTCAAGTTCAGGACCCAGTCCGTATAGTTGCTACCATCGTCTTTCAGCTTGGTTTTCTCTAGGAACGCGTTGAAGTTGAGGGCAACATTAGCGTGGGCCATTTGATCTAAAGACATATTGCAAAGATATTTTAGACTATGTTCATGATAATTAAGTTCATCTAATCAAATTATTTAATGAACTCCCACTCAAATAGACATCCCTCTAGTCATCTAAGTGATACATGATCCGAGTCAACTAGGCCGTGTCCGATCATCATGTGAGATGGACTAGTCATCATCGGTGAACATCTTCATGTTGATCGTATCTACTATACGACTCATGTTCGACCTTTCGGTCTCTTGTGTTCCGAGGCCATGTCTGTACATGCTAGGTTCGTCAAGTCAACCTAAGTATTTTGCATGTGTAAATCTGGCTTACACCCGTTGTATGCGAACGTTAGAATCTATCACACCCGATCATCACGTGGTGCTTCGAAACAACAAACTTTCGCAACGGTGCATAGTTAGGGGGAACACTTTCTTGAATTTTTTTAATGAGGGATCATCTTATTTATGCTACCGTCGTTCTAAGAAAATAAGATGTAAACATGACAAACATCACATGCAAATCATAAAGTGACATGATATGGCCAATATCATTTTGGGCCTTTGATCTTCATCTTTGAGGCGTGTCATGATCACCTTCGTCACCGATATGACACCATGATCTCCATCATCGTGTCTTCATGAAGTTGTCTCGCCAACTATTACTTCTACTATTATGGCTAACGGTTAGCAATAAAGTAAAGTAATTACATGGCGTTTTTCAATGACACGCATGTCATACAATAAATTAAGACAACTGCTATGGCTCCTGTCGGTTGTCATACTCATCGACATGCAAGTCGTGATTCCTATTACAAGAACATGATCAATCTCATACATCACATATATCATTCATCACATTCTTTTGGCCATATCACATCACATATCATACCCTGCAAAAACAAGTTAGACGTCCTCTAATTGTTGTTGCATGTTTTACGTGGCTGCTATGGGTTTCTAGCAAGAACGTTTCTTACCTATGCAAAAGCCACAACGGTGATATGCCAATTGCTATTTACCCTTCATAAGGACCGAGGGAGTCCCGGATTAGGGGGTGTTCGGATAGCCGGACTATAACCTTTGGCCGGACTCCTGGACTATGAAGATACAAGATTGAAGACTTCGTCCCATGTCCGGATGGGACTTTCCTTGGCATGGAAGGCAAGCTTAGCGATACGGATATGTAGATCTCCTCCCATTGTAACCGACTCTGTGTAACCCTAGCCCTCTCCGGTGTCTATATAAACCGGAGGGTTTTAGTCCGTAGGGCGAACAACAATCATACCATAGGCTAGCTTCTAGGGTTTAGCCTCTCTGATCTCGTGGTAGATCTACTCTTGTACTACCCATATCATCAATATTAATCAAGCAGGAGTAGGGTTTTACCTCCATCGAGAGGGCCCGAACCTAGGTAAAAACATCGTGTCCCTTGTCTCCTGTTACCATCCGCCTAGACGCACAGTTCGGGACCCCCTACCCTAGATCCGCCGGTTTTGACACCCACATTGGTGTTTCATTGAGAGTTCCGTTGTGTCATCGCCATCAGGAAGGATGTCGTCTCCCATCTTTAAAGACGACGATGTTGCTAAAGGAGCTTTGGCTATCGGCCAAACTCTCCGGCTAGGCGGTTTTCTTATGACCGCCTGTTCGGCCGCCGCGCCGATGATGACTTCTTGGGTCATCGAAAGCAATCTCCACATCAACTCGGTACTCGCCGAGCAGTTAGATCCGATGGAGCTCTCTTCCTTAAACAAGCTCTTGGGTCGCATCGCCGCCCTGGGAGTCGCTACAGACTACAATCAAATTGGGCTTAAACCCGATCCGAGAGAGATTAACTCTCCCCAGGTCACCCACCACGTCGCGGTGGTGGAGGAACAATGCGGCAAGTCTTCATCTATCTTAAGGACTAGTTATGTTCGGATTCCCGATCCCTCCAAGCCGGATACCCGAGGATGGGAGGACGTCGCTCAAGCCCTGAACCTAAAGTCAGGCAGCGGGCTAGATTCATTGGACAACATCCAAGAACCCAAGATTTCGAGTTCGGAAACTCCTTGGCCCCTGAGTCTCAGATTGGGCGAGGTCCCGGATTTAACTACACCCGCCCACCCAAATATAAGGGATCTATCCCAAATTCGGCAAGAGCCCGCAGAAACAGTACACCATTACTGGGCCAGATTCGTCCTGGTTATGAACAGGATAGAGGACTGCCGCGAGGAGGATGCAATTTCATTCTTCTGCAATAATTGCACGGACAACAGAATCCTCAACGCCATAAGTCGCCGTGAAATTACACGCTTCGCCGACTTGGCATCCATAGTACGAAAGTACTGTGCGATGGAAAGCGCCCGGAAAACTGAAATAAAATTTTGGGACAGTCCGGCCCTGAATACAACCCCAGTCTGAAATAAAAGGGTGCATTATCGCCAGGCACCTGGGCTAAACACCAAAAAGCAAAACCCCTCTACAGGGTATGGAACGTACTGGAGGGATGGCTCAATGGACCCTGTAAAATTCATAGTACAGAGGGCGCCACACCAACTCATAGCCTTAGAGCATGTTGGATACTCCGGCAGGTGGCCAGAAGTGGCGAGGAGCTTCTAACTCTAGAATCCGCAGAGCACCAGCCCAGGGATACCAGTACGGTATCAACAGTCTTCGAGACTTTCGCATCAAATAATATGCGGAAACGAACACTCCACAGCCTTACCGAAGTCTACCAAGTAGCAACAATAAACCCAGTGACATGGCTATTACCTTTAATGCCAGCCATTGGTCCTCAGTCCAATAGTGGATGGCTTTCGACTTACCAAGGTACTCATGGACGGTGGCAGCGGATTGAACCTCATTTATGAGGAAACCCTTCAAAAAATGGAAATAGACTGGGGCCGCATTGAGCGAAGCAACACAACCTTTAGAGGAATAATACCCAGTCGGGAAGCGTGCTGTACAGGAAAAATCACACTGGATGTGGTGTTCGGCACGCCGGATAATTACAGGTCCGAGGAGGTCACGTTTCAAGTGGCCCCGTTCAGCAGCGGATACCACACTCTATTAGGGCGAGAGGCATTCACAATTTTTCAAGCTATACCCCATTACGGGTACATGAAGCTCAAAATGCCCGGACCGAACAAAATCATCACTCTTGCTAGTGACCTGGACATAGCACTCCGCGCCGAAAACAAGACAGCCGCACTGGCCCTTGAGGCACTATCCGAAGCCCTAGTGACCGAAGAACTGACTGCGCTGCGCTTGACGGTGAACAAGGACGACATGATACTCGATAAAAGATCCAAGTCCACCTCCTTTAAACCGACGGACGAAATAGTCAAATTCCAAGTCCATCCAACGGACCCTACAAAAACAGCCTCCATCGGGGTGCAATTAAACCCTGATGTAGACGCCGCACTACGAGAATTCCTACGCAAAAATTGGGACATTTTTGCCTGGCACCCTTCAGACATGCCAGGAATCCCACGCAGGCTGGCCGAGCACAGCCTAAACATCCTAAAAGGATTCAAGCCTGTCAAGCAGGCTCTTCGGTGTTTCTCCAAACCTAAGAGACAAGCCATGGGAGAGGAGCTAGCCAAACTACTGGAGGCCGGATTCATCAGAGATATAAAACATCCGGACTGGATAGCAAACCTGGTGATGGTACCAAAGAAGGACAAATCCTGGCGCCTATGCGTCGATTTCAAGGACCTCAACAAGGCTTGCCCAAAGGATCCCTTCCCCCTCCCCCGCATTGATCAAATTATCGACGCCACTGAAGGACACGATTCATTGTGTTTCCTCGATGCATACTCCGGCTACCATCAAATTAAGATGGCAGAGCCAGACCAAGCCGCAACGACATTCATGTCACGCCCAATATGCGACCCTATCCAAAAGGAACTCGAAGGTCCCACCAAGGATAGACCCGCATATTGAAACGCTTTTGCAAGGTGGATATCATTACATCAACATTACATAATAGATGGGGATACATACATAAGGCATACAATGCCACTCGAATACAACATCACAATACATAAGGTCAACATCCGACTACGGATGAAACACAAACAGAAGCTCAAACGAAATCCACCCTGCTAGCCCAGGCTGCCGACCTGGAACCTATCCCCTGATCGAAGAAGCAGAAGAAGAACTCAACGCAAACAAGCATCGCTCTCGCGTCAAGATCATCGCATAACCTGTACCTGCAATTGTTGTTGTAGTAATCTGTGAGCCACGAGGACTCAGCAATCCCATTACCATGGGTATCAAGACTAGCAAAGCTTAAAGGGAAAGGAAGGGGTAAAGTGGTGAGGTTGCAGCAGCGACTAAGCATATATGGTGGCTAACATACGCAAGTAAGAGCGAGAAGAGGGCAAAAGGAACGGTCGTGAAGCTAGCAATGATCAAGAAGTGATCCTGAACTCCTACTTACGTCAAACATAACATAGAAACCGTGTTCACTTCCCGAACTCCACCGAAAAGAGACCATCACGGCTACACACGCGGTTGATGCGTTTTAATTCGGATCTGGTGTCAAGTTATCTACAACCGGACATTAACAAATTCCCATCTGCCTATAACCGCAGGCACGGATTTTGAAAGATTATACCCTGCAGGGGTGTCCCAACTTAGCCCATGACAAGCTCTCGCGATCAACGAAGGAATAGACCTTCTCCCAGGAAGACCCGATCAGACTCGGAATCCCGGTTTACAAGACATTTCGACAATGGTAAAACAAGACCAGCAAGACCGCCCGATGCGCCGACAATCCCGATAGGAGCTGCACATATCTCGTTCTCAGGGCAACACCGGATGAGCAATCCGTACAACTAAAACCAGACCTCAAGTTTCC
>NC_041383.1:596672145-596688800 GCF_002162155.2 Triticum dicoccoides
TAATAAAGATGACCCTTGGGTTAATTACTCCCAAGGGAAATATAGGTGGTGGTGAGGCAAATGGTAAAACCAATGTTGGGCCTTGCTGGAGGAGTTTTATTCAAAGCGAACTGTCGAGGGGGTCCCATAAATCACCCGACCGCGTAAGGAACGCAAAAATCCGGGAACATAACACCGGTATGACGGAAACTAGGGCGGCAAGAGTGGAACAAAACACCAGGTAAAAGGCCGAGCCTTCCACCCTTTACCAAATATATATAGATGCATTAATAATATAAGAGATATTGTGATATCCCAATCAAAATCCTGTCCACCATGGAGAAATCTTCAACTTCACCTGCAGCTAGCAACGCTATAAGAGGGGCTGAGCAAAGCAGTAACATAGCCAAACAACGGTTTGGATAGGAAAGGTGTCAAAGGTTAGAGGTTCATGGCAACATGGGATGGCTCGACAAATAGATGATAGGTAGCGCAGCAAAGCGATAGAACGAAGCAACTAGCATAGCAATGATAGTAGTGAGATCCAGGGTAGCGGTCATCTTGCCTGAAATCCCGCTAGGAAGAAGAACGAGTCCATGAAGAAGACAAGCGGACGTAGTCGAACGAATCCTCACAATCGCAACATTACCGGAACAAAGAAGCAACACCGGAAAGAAACAAACAACATGGTAAACACACAAGCATAAACATGGCATGATGCACAATCAAGTATGATGCATGTCCGGTCTAACGAGGCATGGCATGGCAAGTGCAACAAACAATACTACAAGTTAAGTGGAGATCAATATGCAACGAGTTGCATATTGACAAAACACCACATGCAATTATTTAGTTTGATCTCGGTTATGTACCCAACAATATTAAATGTTATTAGCATGGCAAGGGGGTGAAACATATGAAAACTACCTATCTAGACAAGTTTAAATGAGGCCGGAATAACAAACAATAAGTCCGGAAAATCCCCATATGCAAATTATGGATTTGGTACTGTTCTGCCCTAAACACAATTTTAATGTTGTTAAACAGCAAAATAAAGTGGACCATGTTAAACTAGGCATTTTTCCACCCCATTTACATATAAAGTTTATTTAAAACCGAGCTACGGTTATTTAGTTATGAATAAAGCATTTTAACATGGCATTTATGCAAATTTAATCAAACATCACATTTTAAACATTTTAAACATGCATGAAAGTTGCATATTATTAAACTAGATGAAATTCTAAGCATATTGCATATAAGACATGTTTTATTTGGATGCATGGTTAAATAGTTATTAGCAGTTTAAAACAGGGGCATTTTCTGTAATTATTAAATCACTGGATAATAGAGAAAATCGCAGCACGGGAAAAAAACAACACGGGCCGCATCTGGTGCACTGCTGGGCTGAACAGAGAGGAGGGGCTGCATTTGGTGCTCACCATGGGCCAAGGCCCAGCTGGAGAGGAGGAGGCCCAAGCGGGGGGCGCGGCCCACGTGGCCGGCTGGCCCACGCACGGAGGCGCAGCGAGCGGGCGAGCTCGTCCTCCCCATGCGCCCGCACGAGCAGGAAGGAGGAGGCAGCCATGGCAGCGGTCGACGGCGGCTCGACGACGGAAGGCGCGAAGGAGGCCCTGGAGGCATGGATCCGGACGAGATCCATCCGATCCATCCGTTCCCGGCGCCGGTGGGGAGATCCGGCGAGCTCGGCGGCAATGGAGCTCCATCGGGCTCCGCCATGGGGGTTGAGCTCCTGCAGAGGAACACAAGGAGAGGGAGGGCGCTGAGAGAGAGGGAGGAAAAAGGACAGAGGAGAGGAGGAGGGCGATGGAGCTGGCCTGGCATGGTCGTCAAGGTGGCCGGCGGCGGGGTCGACGGGAGGAGCTGCGGGCGGCGGAGTCCCTCGATCCAGATCGGGATCGAGCGGGCGCACAGGCGTAGGGCGACGCGGATCGGGCCCGGGGCGGGCCTGGGACGGGCCTGTGGCGGTGGGAGGCTGCTGGGGGATGCGGGGAGGCCAGGTGGCGGGCGCCGGTTGGCCCTGGCGGCGGCGCGCCCAATGGCGACTTGCCAAGTGGCGAGCAGGGGCTGGAGGAGCGCGGAAATGGAGGGGAGCGGCGGCGCTGATGATTGGGGGGCACTGATTTCGAGGAGGAGGGAGGAGAAGGCCCAAAAATGGCAAGGGAGGCTGCTATATATAGCAGTTTTGCTAGGGTTAGGGGGGTTTGAGGCCGTTTCGGAGCCGTTCGATCTCGATCGGACGGTCCGGAGCGGAGGGGGGGTTAGGTAGGTGGGCTAGGCTAACTAGTGGGCTGTGATGAGAGGCCTCGAGCTGAGAGGAGAGAAGAGAAGAGAGGCCCGGCAACAGTTTCGGAGACCGAAACGTCCAACGATTAAACCGACTATATCGCGGTTATAAATATAACGGTTGGGCAGTCAAACGGACTCCGAATGCAACGAGACTTGGCAGGCGGCCTGTGTACACTATAATAAGACCGCACGACAAGTTGCAACCCATTCTGAGAACATTTTTATGCCACTTATAAAATAATATTTCGGAGGTGCCGCGGGCGCGTGCGAGTGTGGTCGGGCTCAGAACGGATAACGGAGAGAACTGGCAGAACCCGAACGAATGCAAGTTTGAAAACATGCGGATGAAATGCAGATGATGACATGAGACGAGATGCATAACAAGAACAAAATGCAAAACAACAGACAAAAACCCAACCACAGAGGAAATAATAAATCACATCTCCGGAAATGGCAAGAGTTGGAGTTACGAATATGGAAAGTTGTATCCGGGGCTTACAACACTCCACCACTACGAGAGGATCTCGTCCCGAGATCTAGGATGGCACCGGAGGGAAAAGGAAGAGGAAGATAAGCGGTAAAACTAAGTTGCTTCTTCGACAACCGAGTGAAACCATGAACCTTGAGAGGTTGAGCAAAATGAAGAAAGAAAACAACGAAGATGAACAAAGTTGAAAACACTCCGTTAAAAAAAGAGGAACAAGGAACATTCGAGAACCAAGAGGTTGCAAAGACATGAATCAAGAGTTTAATTGACAAGATAGAATTGAAACCACTCTGGTTGAAACGAGATAAGAATGAATAAGAATGATATAATTTTTGACAGCACTCCGACTGTAAATGGAAGAAATTGAACATGAACTTGAGAAGATGGGAAGATACTTGTTGAAATCAACAACACACTGCCTCCGGAACTATTGAAAGAGTGGCATAATTGGTAAGAAAGATTACAGACAACTCTCCGGTTGAGGAAGGAGGCAAAACTTGATAAGATGAAAGAACTTGAATGAGAACACAACACTCCGGTTAAATGGATAAGCACGAAAATGACATGATCTTGACAAAACGAGATGATGGGTGAAGAGAGCAACATCTCATTGCCTCTGGGAGAAAAAATAGAAGATAGATCATTGGAAAGAAAAGAACGGAGAAGAAAATGACAACTTCTGCCACAAATGAGCTTGGAAAGCACCCTTCCAAAAAGGTTACGACGGGGTTGTTGGAAAACCAACAACGAAAAGAATAAGCTTGTAGTGGGCTTATGGAAACATTGCAAGACTATGAGATGACATTCTGCCACTAACGAAAAACAATTGCTTGTTTGAGATCAACGAAGAGATGAAAAACCTCTTTCACCGAGAAGGATATGGAGAAAGCTTGGATCATTGATAAGCACCACAATAGCAACATTCCTTAGGGAAGGCTTTAGGTGAAATCTATACCAAGATAACTCCAAAGAAGAAGTTGATTGGTCGAAAAGATCTCTTGAATAAAGAGAAAATGATGGATTTGAAATACCTCATTCTTGACAACATATGAATCATGAAACATGAAGGAAATTGTCAAGAGTGACATAACACCGCCTCAAAGGATAAGGTAGAAAGGATTGCACTTCGGAATGCAAGATGAAGAATGCTTGAACTCCTCAAAACAAAACATGTGTTGAGCACCATGTTTAATTTTGAGTATAGCTTGACGGATCATAACTTCAAGAGAAATCTTGAAGAACAAATGAAAAATGAAAGGAATCCTTCACGAACCACCATGTAGAGACTCCATGAAGAACTCCGGTAATGAAAGGATGATAGAAAGAAAGAGAAGTTGGAAGAAGAAGGTGAAGCCTTGCAATGATTTAGATGGAGCTTTGCGACGATATAACCAAGAAAACTTGGAACTCCGGAAATAAAAGAATTGAATCACCTCGAGGAAATAAGAATAAGATTTATTGTATGCTTAACCTTCATCAAATTCAATTGATGACAAGCAATGGATTTGGCATACTACTTATTCTCGTAGAAAGGATGGATTAAGATAGATATAGCGCAAACTTGAGAAGGTATTGATGGAACCACCGGTGGGATTGAAAAGAAGGAATGAATGAATGAATTGATACAATGACGAAGGAAGAGAAATCTTGAACGAACCACCGTAAGAATTGAAAATGAAAGTAGTAAGGGCACAATTAACCAGAAAGAATTGGAAAATGAATGAAGATACTTGAGGGGATTTGATACAAGAGAACGAAGAAATCATGAACTGATTAGAAGGTATTTGAACGATGCACCAGTAAGATTTGGAGAACGAGAGCTGAAAGCTTGAATGAATAATTCTGAGATGATGGGCTACGGAGAATCAATCTGAAAAGACTCTTGAATTGCTCCGGATGGGTGAAAAGAATTTAAGAGAGCTATGAATCTTGAAGAGAATGGAGCAAGATTTAGAGGAAACACTTCTTCGGTCTTCACATGTTGAGAATGATGACGAGAACCACCCTGAATTGTTGAGATACTCCGAGATGAAAATTGGAAAGGTTGAACCAACGATGAAAAGAATTTGAAAGATTTTGGAGAAAGACATATGACTGATGATAATTCATTCTTACGTCAAACTTTGAAAGACTTTGGGAATGGCTCCGGGAAAATTAGAAGAGTCAGGTAAGATCCTGGGAAAAGACCTGTGGGTTAGGGCCCACTCAAAAGATACACCGTTGAACAATTGATTGAAAGGGGGGATTGCACCGGTTGAATTAAATGACTTGAATGAGATAACAACCTCGAAATATCTTGAACGGATTGAGAATGGAAACACAAGTCTTCCGAGATATCTTCAACACTCTGGACCAAATGAATAGCGAGAAGTGAAAGATTAAGAGGTGCACCGGTATGAAAAAGCATTTGACACGAGGAAAGGAATATGATCAACACTAAAAGCTTGAATTGGATCCACCGGAGAAAAAACAACGATAAAGGATGATGAGCTTGAAACTGTTGAGCATCTTCATGGGAAATCCACCGGATAAGAACATTGAAAGCAAAGAACGAAGAGACTTCCCACAAATAAAAGGATACACGATTAAGAAATCTGAGTCCTTGAAGAAAAAGGGTGGGAGGGCGGGAAAACAAAGGCAACTTGGGAAAACGGAACAAACACCGTTGAGAAAACTTAAAATTGATCTTGCGAATGGGGAGAATGATGGGATCATCTCGAAGAGAAGCGCACCGGTTGGAAAAGAATTAACATGACAACCTCAATGATCAAAAGGATTAGTATTCACATAGCAATATGAGAACACCATTTAGGAAAGGTATGGATTCAACACTTGACATTGAAGCAACTTGAATACCACAAATAAAACAAAAACAAAGGATTTGGCTTGCAGAATAAGCCGGAACAAACATATGATAGAGATTTCATCCGAAGTTTTCGTGGTGGGGCCCACACGGGCTCGAGTGTACAGCACCATCATGTACAAGGCAGTGCACAAGACATACGAAGTGTCCCCGAACCAGCATAGCCAAGGGTTCTTTAAGACACAACGAGACCACTGTAAAAACGACTGTGGAAAGGCGGACCACTAGACGTCGAACCCCAATCTCATATCATGCATCTGTCGAAAAGATATTCTAGGAGCTACTTGAATTCCCACCTATAAACTCCCGAAACTTTCTGGTTATGAAATCTGGTGTTGGGGATACAGGGGAAGCAATATATATCTCACCCAAAACTAACAATCCCTACATCCACCTGTATCCATCCGTCAACACATAACCAAGAAACCTTCGGAAATCGTGTACCTCAACCTTCGAAAAGCATCCATTATACGAGTTATGGCAATACTCCCAAGCTCGCCCCAGTACTGGGTTATCGGGGTTATCTCACCAACAACTGCATAAAAGAGATTTTCGATGTCGGCAAATCTCAGGTATTCCAGAACTGCAACGATAAAATTGTGACGACAACACTCAGAGCTCGACTCCCCGGGTCAAAGCCACATAAATAGACAGGAGGCACCAAGAACAATGTTCTCATCACAAAACCATCAGAACGATTCCAAGATACCCGCGTGATCCTAAATTTTTTTTAGTGAAATTTGAGGAGAGGAAAGTCAAAACATCTACGTCAAGAGTCCTCACCAGAGCGACGAAGGGGGCTGAGGAGTAAAAAGAATCCTACTCTCCGATATATATAATCCTAAGACTCAAAATAGTTTTCTTCTAGACTCAACAACGGCCAACAATCAAGGGGGCTCCTATGGTCAGTCGAGGCTCTGATTACCAACTTGTCACGCCCAATATGCGACCCTATCCAAAAGGAACTCGAAGGTCCCACCAAGGATAGACCCGCATATTGAAACCTTTTGCAAGGTGGATATCATTACATCAACATTACATAATAGATGGGGATACATACATAAGGCATACAATGCCACTCAAATACAACATCACAATACATAAGGTCAACATCCGACTACGGATGAAACACAAACAGAAGCTCAAACGACATCCACCCTGCTAGCCCAGGCTGCCGACCTGGAACCTATCCCCTGATCGAAGAAGCAGAAGAAGAACTCAACGCAAACAAGCATCACTCTCGCGTCAAGATCATCGCATAACCTGTACCTGCAACTGTTGTTGTAGTAATCTGTGAGCCACGAGGACTCAACAATCCCATTACCATGGGTATCAAGACTAGCAAAGCTTAAAGGGAAAGGAAGGGGTAAAGTGGTGAGGTTGCAGCAGCGACTAAGCATATATGGTGGCTAACATACGCAAATAAGAGCGAGAAGAGAGCAAAAGGAATGGTCGTGAAGCTAGCAATGATCAAGAAGTGATCCTGAACTCCTACTTACGTCAAACATAACACAGAAACCGTGTTCACTTCCCGGACTCCGCCGAAAAGAGACCATCACGGCTACACACGCGGTTGATGCGTTTTAATTCGGATCTGGTTTCAAGTTATCTACAACCGGACATTAACAAATTCCCATTTGCCTATAACCGCAGGCACGGCTTTCGAAAGATTATACCCTGCAGGGGTGTCCCAACTTAGCCCATGACAAGCTCTCGCGATCAATGAAGGAATAGACCTTCTCCCAGGAAGACCCGATCAGACTCGGAATCCCAGTTACAAGACATTTCGACAATGCTAAAACAAGACCAGCAAGACCGCCCGATGCACCGACAATCCCGATAGGAGCTGCACATATCTCGTTCTCAGGGCAACACCGGATGAGCAATCCGTACAACTAAAACCAGACCTCAAGTTTCCCTGAGGGGGCGCTGCAAAGGGCTCTAGTTCGGACCAACACTTAGACAAGCACTGGCCCGGGGGGGGGCTGTAATAAAGATGACCCTTGGGTTAATTACTCCCAAGGGAAATATAGGTGGTGGTGAGGCAAATGGTAAAACCAATGTTGGGCCTTGCTGGAGGAGTTTTATTCAAAGCGAACTGTCGAGGGGGTCCCATAAATCACCCGACCGCGTAAGGAACGCAAAATCCGGGAACATAACACCGGTATGACGGAAACTAGGGCGGCAAGAGTGGAACAAAACACCAGGCAAAAGGCCGAGCCTTCCACCCTTTACCAAATATATATAGATGCATTAATAATATAAGAGATATTGTGATATCCCAATCAAAATCCTGTCCACCATGGAGAAATCTTCAACTTCACCTGCAACTAGCAACGCTATAAGAGGGGCTGAGCAAAGCGGTAACATAGCAAAACAACGGTTTGCATAGGAAAGGTGTCAAAGGTTAGAGGTTCATGGCAACATGGGATGGCTCGACAAATAGATGATAGGTAGCGCAGCAAAGCGATAGAACGAAGCAACTAGCATAGCAATGATAGTAGTGAGATCCAGGGTAGCGGTCATCTTGCCTGAAATCCCGCTAGGAAGAAGAACGAGTCCATGAAGAAGACAAGCGAACGTAGTCGAACGAATCCTCACAATCGCAACATTACCGGAACAAAGAATCAACACCGGAAAGAAACAAACAACATGGTAAACACACAAGCATAAACATGGCATGATGCACAATCAAGTTTGATGCATGTCCGGTCTAACGAGGCATGGCATGGCAAGTGCAACAAAGTGGAGATCAATATGCAACGAGTTGCATATTGACAAAACACCACATGCAATTATTTAGTTTGATCTCGGTTATGTACCCAACAATATTAAATGTTATTAGCATGGCAAGGGGGTGAAACATATGAAAACTACCTATCTAGACAAGTTTAAATGAGGCCGGAATAACAAACAACAAGTCCGGAAAATCCCCATATGCAAATTATGGATTTGGTACTGTTCTGCCCTAAACACAATTTTTAAACAGCAAAATAAAGTGGACCATGTTAAACTAGGCATTTTCCACCCCATTTACATATAAAGTTTATTTAAAACCGAGCTACGGTTATTTAGTTATGAATAAAGCATTTTAACATGGCATTTATGCAAATTTAATAAAACATCACATTTTAAACATTTTAAACATGCATGAAAGTTGCATATTATTAAACTAGATGAAATTCTAAGCATATTGCATATAAGACATGTTTTATTTGGATGCATGGTTAAATAGTTATTAGCAGTTTAAAACAGGGGCATTTTCTGTAATTATGAAATCACTGGATAATAGAGAAAATCGCAGCGCGGGAAAAAAACAACACCGGCCGCATCTGGTGCACTGCTGGGCTGAACAGAGAGGAGGGGCTGCATTTGGTGCTCACCATGGGCCAAGGCCCAGCTGGAGAGGAGGAGGCCCAAGCGGGGGGCGCGGCCCATGTGGTCGGCTGGCCCACGCACGGAGGCGCAGCGAGCGGGCGAGCTCGTCCTCCCCATGCGCCCACACGAGAAGGAAGGAGGACGGCGGCCATGGCAGCGGTCGACGGCGGCTCGACGACGGAAGGCGCGAAGGAGGCCCTGGAGGCATGGATCCGGACGAGATCCATCCGATCCATCCGTTCCCGGCGCCGGTGGGGAGATCCGGCGAGCTCGGCGGCAATGGAGCTCCATTGGGCTCCGCCATGGGGGGTTGAGCTCCTGCAGAGGAACACAAGGAGAGGGAGGGCACTGAGAGAGAAGGAGGAAAAAGGACAGAGGAGAGGAGGAGGGCGACGGAGCTGGCCTGGCATGGTCGTCGAGGTGGCCGGCGGCGGGGTCGACGGGCGGAGCTGCGGGCGGCGAAGTCCCTCGATCCAGATCGGGATCGAGCGGGCGCACAGGCACAGGGCGACGCGGATCAGGCCCGGGGCGGGCCTGGGACGGGCCTGCGGCGGTGGGAGGCTGCTGGGGGATGCGGGGAGGCCAGGTGGCGGGCGCCGGTTGGCCCTGGCGGCGGCGCGCCCAATGGCGACTTGCCAAGTGGCGAGCAGGGGCTGGAGGAGCGCGGAAATGAAGGGGAGCTGCGGCGCTGATGATTGGGGGGCACTGATTTCGAGGAGGAGGGAGGAGAAGGCCCAAAAATGGCAAGGGGGGCTGTTATATATAGCAGTTTTGCTAGGGTTAGGGGGGTTTGAGGCCGTTTCGGAGCCGTTCGATCTCGATCGGACGGTCCGGAGTGGAGGGGGGTTAGGTAGGTGGGCTAGGCTAACTAGTGGGCTGTGATGAGAGGCCTCGAGCTGAGAGGAGACAAGAGAAGAGAGGCCCGGCAACAGTTTCGGAGACCGAAACGTCCGACGATTAAACCGACTATATCACGGTTATAAATATAACGGTTGGGCAGTCAAACGGACTCCGAATGCGACGAAACTTGGCAGGCGGCCTGTCTACACTATAATAAGACTGCACGACAAGTTGCAACCCATTCCGAGAACATTTTTATGCCACTTATAAAATAATATTTCGGAGGTGCCGCGGGCGCGTGCGAGTGTGGTCGGGCTCAGAACGGACAACGGAGAGAACTGGCAGAACCCGAACGAATGCAAGTTTGAAAACATGCGGATGAAATGCAGATGATGACATGAGACGAGATGCATAACAAGAACAAAATGCAAAACAACAGAAAAAACCCAACCACGGAGGAAATAATAAATCACATCTCCGGAAATGGCAAGAGTTTGAGTTACGAATATGGAAAGTTGTATCCGGGGCGTTACATTCATCACCCCATACGGCCCATTCTGCTTCAACACAATGCCCTTCGGGCTCAAAAACGCCGGCGCAACATATCAACGCATGATTCAGACATGTCTGGCAAACCAGATCGGCAAAACAGTGGAAGCATATGTAGATGACATGGTCGTCAAAACCAAGCATGTCGAAACTCTAGTAGACGACTTGAGGCTCACATTCGATAACCTCCATGCATATGACATCAAGCTTAACCCGGAAAAATGCGTTTTCGGTGTACCAGCCGGAAAGCTCTTGGGCTTCATTGTATCCGGTAGAGGAACTGAAGCAAACCCAGCCAAGATCCGAGCTCTGTCACAATTGGATATTCCAAAGGACCTCAAACAAATACAAAAATTGACTGGATGCATGGCGGCTCTAAGCCGCTTCATCTCCCGCCTGGGAGAAAAGGCATTACCCCTTTATCGCCTCCTCCGGCGCACCGAACACTTCAAGTGGACGGACGCTGCCACGGCTGGACTCGAAGAAATAAAAGCCATATTGGCAACAAACCCAGTCCTGGCCGCGCCTAACATCGGCGAACCAATGCTATTATACATTGCGGCAACTCATCAAGTTGTAAGCGCAGTGCTCGTCGTCGAACAAGAAACGGATGGACACAAATTCCCCCTTCAAAAACTAGTTTACTACGTGTCCACTGTCCTCACTCCATGCAAGTCACGGTACCCGCATTATCAAAAGATAGCGTACGCGGTGTTTATGGAATCCCGGAAGCTACGACACTACTTTCAAGGGTGTTCGATAACAGTAGCCTCTGAAGTACCTCTTAACGATATTATAAACAACCGCGACGCGATGGGCCGGATTGCCAAATGAGCCATTGAGCTCCTCCTATTTGACATAACCTATAAGCCACGGCGAGCTATCAAGTACAAGTTTTGGCCGACTTTGTCGCCGAATGGACTGAAGCCGAACTCCCTAAAGAGTACGACACATATTCCAACTGGATCATGCACTTCGATGGCTCCAAAATGTTAGCGGGTCTGGGGGCTGGCATCGTTCTGACGTCCCCAACAGGAGATACAGTTCAATATGTACTCTAGATAATGTATACGGACTCTAACAATGCAGCCGAATATGAGGCCCTTCTACATGGTCTCCGGAAGGCAGTCTCCATGGGCATCCAATGCCTAGAGGTGCGTGGGGATTCGAACCTCACGATATCCCAAATAAATGGAGACTTTGATGCCAAGGATCCGAAAATGGCAGCTTATCGCAACGCTGTCCTAAAAATGTCAGCTCGGTTCGAGGGGCTCGAATTTCACCATATAGCCCGGGAAAACAATCAGGCGGCAGACGTCTTGGCACACATCGGTGCAAAGCACGATGCAGTCCCCCCCAACACTTTCTTGGAGAGGCTATTCAAGCTATCCATATCATGGGAAGGGGAATCCGGAAATAACAGCCCGAACCCAGCCGCACCGCCCGACACCGAACATTCTGACACAACGGGAGGCTATGCCAATGAAGTAACATCATCAGCCCACGTAATAATGGCAGTCATTGCCCCGTGGACAGAACCATTCCTAGCCTACCTAACTAGGCAGGAACTTCCCGAGGACCAAAACGAGGCACACTGCATAGTGCGGCGATCTAAAGCCTATAAAGTCCATGAAGGAGAGCTCTATAAGAAAAGCACCACCGGAGTCCTTCAAAGGTGTATCTCCGAAGAGGAAGGGCAGAATCTTCTGGCTGAAATTCATGCCGGACCCAGCGGGCACCACGCCGCAGCCCGGGCCCTTGCAAGCAAGGCCTTCCGTACAGGATTTTATTGGCCGACGGCCCGGGCAGATGCTTAGGACTTAGTCCAACGATGCATCAGTTGCCAACTCTTTGCTAACCAAAGCCATATGCCACCCACCGCCCTCCAAACTATGCCCATCACCTAGACCTTTGTAGTCTGGGGGCTTGACATGGTTGGACCCCTTAAAGGAGGAACCCACAAGCAAAAATACCTACTGGTCATGGTGGACAAATTCACCAAATGGATAGAGGCCAAGCCTGTTAAGACGGCCGAATCCGGACCGGTGATAGACTTCATATCAGGGGTCGTACACCATTACGGCGTCCCCCACAACATCATCACTGATAACGGCATGAACTTTACGACCGACAAGGTCAAACTCTGGTGCAAAAACATGGGCATCAAGCTCGACTACGCTTCAGTCTATCACCCACAAACTAACGGTCAAGTCGAGCGAGCAAATGGTCTAATCATGAGCGGCATCAAACCCAGATTAGTGCGGTCCCTCAAGGAATCTAACACGCACTGGGTAGAGGAGCTCGACTCCGTACTCTGGGGGCTGTGGACCATGCTGAATCGCACAACCAGATTCACACCATTCTTTATGGTATACGGCGCAGAGGCAGTTCTGCCCTGCGACATAATTCATGACTCACCTCGTGTGCGCATGTACGAAGAAAGAGAAGCCTAACTCGATCGGCAGGACAGTTTGGACGCCTTGGAGGAGGAGCGTGATGTGGCAAAAGCCTGTTCCGCATTCTATCAACAGCAGGGTCGGAGATATCAAAGCAGAGAGGTATGGGCCAAAACTTACAATGTTGGCGAGTTAGTTCTACGCCTGCCGGACAAGAAAAAGGAAAAACTCAATCCCAAATGGGAAGGTCCCTTCATTATTGACCAAGTCCTGACTGGTGGAGCGTACCATCTGCGAGATGCATCGCATCACCGACTCGAGCCGAACCCATGGAACGCAGCCCGTCTCCGAAGATTCTACTCCTAGCGCCGGACTATGTGTTCGTCTCCTTCCTCTGACTATTTTTTACACATTAGCTGTCTTATATTTCTCTCCTTCTCCCTCCTTTTCTCTTACAGCCTTTAAGGGCTCGTTCGCGCCTTGTTCGCACACAATTGACGCACTATCCGCGCTCATTATACCTGGGGGCTTCTTTAACAAAAGCTTGTTTATACGGGCCTCATGCCCAACACATGTGTCACACTTCCGCATGTACCTTTTATTCACCATTATATGCATCGATATGACTTAAGTTTTGGCCAAGCTGGGTTGCCTGGCTCCTGTGCTTACCCCTACGTCCCCGATTGTTCGGCTAGGCAGTAAAGGGAGCACCTCTGTGATTGTTACTGCCGGGTCAGCCGGATGTGTACCTCAGACTGGGTGAAGCTGAAAGCTAGCGTTCTTAAGGGAATATTCGGTTGGTGAACTAAAGATGATTTCTCGCTCGTTTATTTATCCATCCCTAGATGCTTTTCTGCTTTTTTACAGTCCGAACATGCACTTTAGGGCATGCCTCCCAGGGAAAGGAACCCCTAACGGAACTATTCTCCCTGGAAGATGTTTCTTACTAACCATGTAATATAACATAACTAGTTGTACACTTGTCTGTTCAAGAACTAATGACCCCTACGCCTGGTCTCCACGCATGCCCCGGTTCTTACATAACTGAGAGGGTATTCGGACACACTCCGGACTATCGGGTCCCGAGGTTGAAGCGAAAAGGTCCGCCATGATAAACGTTCTACAATCCGGCTAGAAGGCATTTTACATGTCATCTTAAATTACATAGTCAATTTGACTGGGTATATTCCTCTTCAATACCATCCAACAGGCTGTCTAGTTTACAGTCCTATTGAGAATATTTCACGGCCAACTCTACCTGGCCGTACACTAAACTCACAGGGATCTCCTTCCCATCGGGCCCCACAGGTCCGACCTCGGCCATGTGGTTTGGGTCAGCCTTCATGTACCGCGTCTTTACCATGGCCTAGGCCTCCCTGGCTCCTTGATGGTAGGACGATATCTTCCATAACCGGAAGCGCCGCCGCGCTCCCTTCAGCTTCTCTGCAAGCTCTCCAAGGACTTTGGGCATGGAGACGGATGGCCACAAGGCCTAGACGACGCCTTGCATTACCTGCCGAACTCATTCGTGCAGTTGTAAGAGCTCGGGAAGAAGGTCACCTGTAGAACCAGGCATTTCCTCTGTAGGCCGACCTGTCAGCATACCTACAGACATAACTCTGTCAATTGACTTCCTTGCCGAACTCTAATTCAAAGTTCGTTCAAGCACTTACTAAAAATGCCGCGTCGAAGCCGCCGATTCTCCTTCACGGAGTCCGACAGCTGGGCATGATCATCCTTTAGTTCCTCGCCCAGCTGGGTCTTCGCATCTTGGATATTATTCTTCTCTTGCCTCATCCTCGTAAGCACACTCTCGTCGGCCTTTAACGGGCGCAATAGTTGTTGCTTGTCCGGATCCACTCCGGCGCCATCTGCAATGTTATTGTCAGATTTGAACACATACCGCGCTTCACAACATACTTATCTTACGAAGCATATATTACCAGAGGGGGTCTCCTTGGCCTCCCCTATCGTGGCTAGTGCAGCCTCAAGTTGGGCCTTGCACTCTTCCAGCTCCTGGGACAGTTGGGTATTCTTTTCTGTAAGATCCTGCATAACAAATGATCTTTAAATTAGTTGTTCTAACTGTTTCAAGTCTCGGGGGCTACTGACATATATAACCATCAAATTTTCTCATCCGTATGTCTTTTACATACTGCTCTGTGGCTCTGGCTAGACCATTTTGAGCGGCACAGAGGTACGCATCTCTCGCATTGAAGACATCCAATGCCTCTTGGGAGAAACAAGCGTCACAAAGAATTGTCCGGCGACGCCTGTGGTTCATGGCACTCTCCACCTCGGAATTGGTGGCAGACAGCCCATCCGCATCCTCGGTCGGAGGAGCGTCTGGTGCACGCCTCGTGTTCGCCTCCGCTTCCGGACCCGGTCTTGGAGCCTGGCCGGTGGAGGCGCGATTGGCAACCTCCCCGGATATAGTCCGGCGAGCGCTCTTTTTCCTGAAAAAAGCATGAGCGTTAGTATGCCTTGAGGGAATTAAACCTGGGAATAAAATGGCACGCCATACCGATGCACCGGCGTCTCAATCCGGACCGCACTTCTTTTCAGCCTGCTGGGCCTTGATGCCCCTTGTTGGCTAGCCACCGCAGGCTCGGCCCACCGCCTCAAGGACTTCCCCTGCAAAAATGCCATTGGTATACGGTGATAAAAATAAGCATGGGTGAATCATCTTAAAAGTACTGGGACTTCGGTCTCGGTTACTTGTGAGGCTGGAAGTAGTCCGGGATAATCAGCTGTAATGGCCACTAAGGTGTTGTCCTTGCTCAATTGATGAAACACCCCATCGATCAGCTCCACACATAAGTCCGGGTCATCTTGGGAGTCCGGGTCGAAGGACCGTTCCGGGTCCTCGGGTTGTGGAGGAGGGCTGTTTATCTCCTTTACAGCCTGGCATAGCTCCTGCGTTGAATTTGCTAGACTGAATACTTAACTATGGGAATATGAAATGGATGGGCGAGTGAAAGTGTCCGCTTACCCAGCTTGGAGGATTGTACATAGAAAATCCACCCCGTGGGTTGACGCGGAGGAATTCCTCCTCTTCTCCCTTGTATAAAGCGGACAAGATCTTTATTAGAGCGGCAGTCGATTCTGGCCCCTTAGGCCGCACCGGGTGGCGTCGTCCTCCCCGTTGAAATCCCACATGGGGTGGCCCCTATACTGAAGCGGCTGCACCCCCGCATAATGCATGTGGCCATGACCTCGATCATGGTCAGTCCGGAATGAGCTAACAACCTTATCCGGTTCATCAGGTAAAGGACGTCCTTGTCATTTTCCTTCTGAGGGCTCCATGGACGCTAGCTTAGGCGCTTCTTCAAAGGAGCATTATCGAACTCAGGGAGGCCGATCCGAATAGAGTCCGGCAGGGGAACGTCTTCTATATAAAACCATTCTGAAGGCCAGTCTTCGAACGCCTTCTTTGGGGTTCCGGATAGATATCCAGTCCTGGCGATGCGCCATAGTTCGGCTCCTCCCACTTGATATATCGACCCCTCCTGAGAACGGGGAACGAGGCAGAACAACTTCTTCCACAGCGCGAAATGGGCCTCGATGCCCAAAAACAGCTCGCAAAGGGCTACGAAGCCCGTAATATGCAATATGGAGGCAGGCGTAAGGTTGTGCAACTGGAGGCCATAGAACTCCAGGAGCCCCCGGAGAAACGGATGAATTGGAAATCCGAGCCCTCTTATCAAATAAGGGACAAGGCATACCCGCTCTCCTTTGGAGGGATTAGGGACGCTCTTCGCTTGCTCTCCACCATTATAGGTGGCAAGCCCGGCTCGAACCGGGACCATGTAGGCTGGGGGGAGAAGCCCCTTGGCTTGGAGCGCCACTAGCT
>NC_041383.1:596689252-596716836 GCF_002162155.2 Triticum dicoccoides
AGGAGGAGCTGCGTCGACCGGCCATGATGGAATGGATCTCTGTCGAATGCACTCCGATGAATGCTCGCGGAGGGAAGATGGTGTGATTCGGATCTAAATCCCCGTCTCTTTTATAGGAGGCCCATTTGCGCAGCTGGGGGGTAAATGAAAGAACACCCTGGCTTTTCACATTCATTTGACACGTGGAAGATGGCCATTATTGGGCGCAAAAGCCAAGGAGCATGACATTCACCAGAATCCGGACACTATTCAACAGGTATATGGGATTTGGAGAAGAACCCGCCTTGCAATGCCGAAGACAAATCTACGCGCCGGACTCATCGTCATTGAAGCCTGG
Source organism: Triticum dicoccoides (assembly GCF_002162155.2). Taxonomy (NCBI): domain Eukaryota; kingdom Viridiplantae; phylum Streptophyta; class Magnoliopsida; order Poales; family Poaceae; genus Triticum; species Triticum dicoccoides. The sequence goes on from NC_041383.1 coordinate 596,689,590, forward strand.
TTCGGGGGCTACTGAGGGAGTCCCGGATTAGGGGGTGTTCAGATAGCCGGACTATAACCTTTGGCCGGACTCCTGGACTATGAAGATACAAGATTGAAGACTTCATCCCGTTTCCGGATGGGACTTTCCTTGGCGTGGAAGGCAAGCTTGGTGATACGGATATGTAGATCTCCTCCCATTGTAACCGACTCTGTGTAACTGTAGACCTCTCCGGTGTCTATATAAACTGGAGGGTTTTAGTCCGTAGGACGAACAACAATCATACCATAGGCTAGCTTCTAGGGTTTAGCCTCTCTGATCTCGTGGTAGATCTACTCTTGTACTACCCATATCATCAATTTTAATCAAGCAGGAGTAGGGTTTTACCTCTATCGAGAGGGCCCGAACCTGGGTAAAAACATCGTGTCCCTTGTCTCCTGTTACCATCCGCCTAGACGCACAGTTCGGGACCCCCTACCCAAGATCCGCCGGTTTTGACACCGACAAGGACCCTTTTCATCGAATCCGATCCGAGTAAAGTGGGAGAGACAGACACCCACTAGCCACCTTATTCAACAAGTGCATGTTAGTCGGTGGAACCTGTCTCACGTAAGCGTACGTGTAAGGTCGGTCCGGGCCGCTTCATCCCACAATACCGCCGAAACAAGGTAGGACTAGTAAAGGTAAGCAAATTGAACAAACCAATGCCCACAACTACTTGTGTTCTACTCATGCATAGAATCTACGCATAGACCTAGCTCTGATACCACTGTTGGGGAACGTAGCAATAATTCAAAATTTTCCTACGTATGACCAAGATCAATCTAGGAGATTCTACCAACAAGGGATAGAGAGGATGCGCATCTTCATACCTTTGAAGATCGCTAAGCGGAAGCGTTACTAGAACATGGATGATGGAGTCGTACTCGCGATGATTCAAATCGTGAAAGATCCGATCTAACACCGAACGGACGACGCCTCTGCATTCAACACATGTATAGCCAGGGGACGTCTCCTCCTTCTTGATCTAGCAAGGGGAGAGGAGAAATTGAGGGAGATCTCCGGCAGCACGACGGCGTGGTGGTGGAGCTTGCAGTTATCCGGCAGGGCTTCGCCAAGCACTGCGGAGGAGGAGGTGGTGTTGGAGAGGGGAAGGGCTGTGCCAGGGGAAGGGTGCAGCATCCCTCCCACATCCCCTCTATTTATAGGGGCAAGGGAGAGGGGGGTCGTCCCCCTCCAGATGGATCTAGAGGGGGACGACGGCCAAGGGGGAGGCTTGCCCCCAAGCCAAGGGGGGCGCCCCCTTTAGGGTTTCCCCCAACCCTAGGCGCATGGGCCCTAGGGGCGTTGGTGCCCAGCCCACGTAGGGGCTGGTTCCCCTCCATATTCATCCCATAGGGCCCTCCGGGGCAGGTGGACCCTTCCGGTGGACGCACCGAACCCTTTCGGTGGTCCCGGTACAATACCGATAAACCCCCCAAACATTTCCGGTGACTGAATAAGGACTTCCCATATATAAATCTTTATCTCTGGACCATTCTGGAACTCCTCGTGACATCCAGGATCTCATCCGGGACTCCGAACAACATTCTGTAACCACATACTAATTCCCATAACAACTCTAGCGTCACTGAACCTTAAGTGCGTAGACCCTACGGGTTCGGGAATCATGCAGATATGATCGAGACATTTCTCCAGTCAATAACCAATAGCGGGATCTGGATACCCATGTTGGCTCCCACGTGTTCCACGATGATCTCATCAGATGAACCATGATGTCATGGATTCAATCAATCCTGTATACAATTCCCTTTGTCAATCGGTATGTTACTTGCCCGAGATTCGATTGTCGGTATCCCAATACCTTGTTCAATCTTGTTGCCGACAAGTCTCTTTACTCATTTCATAATGCATGATCCTGTGACTAACTCCTTAGTCACATTGAGCTCATTATGATGATGCATTACTGAGTGGGCCCAGAGATACCTCTCCATCATACGGAGTGACAAATCCCAGTCTCGATTCGTACCAACCCAATAAACACTTTCGGAGATACCTGTAGTGTACCTTTATTGCCACCCAGTTACATTGTGACGTTTGGTACACCCAAAGCATTCCTACGGTATCCGGGAGTTGCACAATCTCATGGTCTAAGGAAATGATACTTGACATTAGAAAAACTCTTAGCAAACGAACTACACGATCTTGCGTTATGCTTAGGATTGGGTCTTGTCCATCACACCAATCTCCTAATGATGTGATCCTGTTATCAATGACATCCAATGTCCATGGTCAGGAAACCATGACCATCTATTGATCAACGAGCTAGTCAACTAGAGGCTCACTAGGTACATGTTGTGGTCTATGTATTCACACATGTATTACAGTTTTCGGTTAATACAATTATAGCATGAACAATAGACAATTATCATGAACAAGGAAATATAATAATAACCATTTTATTATTGCCTCTAGGCATATTTCCAACACAAGGGGCATCCTCTGCGACGTCGTCACCCGACCTGGGTGGGTGTACGCGTGGGTTGTAGGCGGTTGGGGTTTTCACCTACCCGTCTTCGGCATGCTACTGTTTTTCTTTGATCTTAGTCATGGCGTCCAGGTCAGGTTCTGTTGTTGATCAGGAAAAGGCTGAGCTAGATGAGATGGTGAAGAATTGGGATTGTCAAATGAGGATTTGGACGATGTTATCTTTGTGAAGGAGGAACAAACGCCGGTGGAGGCAACCCGTTGGCTGACCATCATCAGGCTGCACATCAACAAAAGAGTATGATACATTTTGGTTTTACAAGAACATGAGAGGGATCTTGCTTGTGTGGTTAAGTTCAGATCTTTGGGGGACAATTTATTTATTGCCCAATTCACATGTACGGACAATTGGGACAACATGATGGAAGGAGGCCTGGAGTCTTCCGTAGTTGTCGGGTGATCCTTGCCCCTCATGATGGAATAACCAAACCATCATTGATTTATTTGTTCAAATTCAAGATTTGGGTTCAGATTCATGACTTGCTAGATGGATATACTTTGATGGTCAAGTATTTGGCTTCTAAAGTGGGCGAGTTTGAGCTAGCATAAACTACCCCAAACTTCTTCTCGGCAAACTTTCATCGGGCTAGAGTCTCAATTGATGTTCACATAACTCTGAATATTCATGTATCCCTGGTTAAAGATTTGAGGAGGCAGATATTTTTTGTTAAGTATGAGCGACTTCCTGACTGGTGCTCGCATATTGTTTTATAGGGCATGTTCACACCAAACACGAAGATGGAATCAATCCCCCATCTTGTCCTGTTTTCAAGGAGCTTCAGTCATCGTGGAGTATGCGTACTAGTGGTCGCGGCCGGGGCGGTAGTCGTAGTCGTGGATCAAGCTGTTGACATGAGCGTACCTCAAAATGGAGTCGCTCATAGGACGACTTTTCTGTTGGCAAGGATATGGACCATGATAGAAAGGATGACCTTGGCTTCCTAGTAGAGCTTGATGAGGAGGAACTATTGTGCAAGTTAGAGGTAGTCAAACATAGGAGCTTGTTGTTGCAAGTGTTGTATCGCCAAGAATTGAGAAGGCACCCAGGCGCATGTTTCAAATGATCTGAATATGACAGAAGTGGAGCAAAAACGAAAAAGAGAACTCTTGGTGTTACCTGCGCCGGTAGTAGTTGACATTGTTGCAGCATTGGATGGTGCAACTAAAGGTGTCAAGCAACATGTTCCAAGTTCTTCTGCCCAAAATTCTTTGAATCCAAAAAGGTAAAAAAGGAGAATTTAGTATTAAGGACACTAGAAATGATAAACTAACTGGCTCCACATTGAAGGCCCGCTGGAGACAATGAATCTCCTGAGTTGGAACTGTCGAGGGCGGGACTCCCGGACAATTTGTGATTTGGCGACATTGGTTTTACAACTATAACTTGTTAATAGTTTTTGATACGTCTCAAACGTATCCATAACTTGTTATTGTTTCATGCTATTATAATGCCACTTTTAGACACTTTTTATAGCAATTTATATTATTTTTCTGGACTAACCTATCTACTATATCTAAATAGGAGCTTCCTACTACCAATTTCTCTCGACATGCAGCCTACTCACATCAGCAATCAACATGCATCCATCCACCTCAGCAAAAAAATCCACAAAACAAACCATGTGATTTAATCTTTTTAGTACACATCTATTCCTCTTTGGGAATTGTACGGAAGTAAGGAAGGCACCGAAAGAACCAAGGTGTTGGTTTTGAATGAAAGTTCAATGCCAATGGACTTGAATGGGAAGAAGATCAATACCCCAAGACAAAGTTTGTTCCTCAACAAGAGAAGTATGACCCTACTTATTTTGAGGGAACACAAGCTCAATATGATCTTCCACCACAATACCACAAGCTAAAAGGCAAGGACAAGCTTCAAGAAGAGATTGACTCATTTTAAGATCCAACTCAAGCTTTGGTCAAACGGGTTCCCAAGACTTCATCAAGCTCTACTTCATCAAGTACCACTAGAACTCCAAGGATTCCCATCAAGTTGATGTGGGTCCCAAAGAAGAAGAACTAGATAGTTCTTGAGGATGACTCCGCCAACAAACTTCAGTCATAATCATTCATGGCAAGGACTTGTGCAACCAACTTCAACATCTTGCACTAGTTCATGGAGTCACAAACCCTCTTGTTGGTAAGACAAGGGATAAGGTATTCAATGCATTCATGGTCATCATCTTGTGTGCATTTCACTCAATGCCTATGGATATCCTTGTTTGTTCCTTGTGGGACTAACCCGCGTAGGTATTGAAAGTGCAAAATTCAAAGGATTGCTCCCAACTCGTGACGGTCTACATCAACATTGAGCCTCCACATACACAACATTTACATAAAGTCATCATCGACAAAACCCAAGGTTAGTTCATCCCTCTTTGGGAGGGATATCACATCAAGGGGGGGGGGCTTTACTCTAAGAATTGAGTTAAAGCAACTCTAATGATGTGAACACATTAATGCTTTATGTAAAAGTGGCAACCCCACTTGTGCTTAAATGATGAGTATGACCTATGATCAAATGTTCTCATTTGGTTCCTAAGTCAATTACTCATATATAGATGACTATGTCATCATGCATTGATTGGTAGTTACTAGTGTTGGGTGTGCATGTGTGACACATATTCTGTTTGCTATCTTATTGTGTGAGCATGTTGCTATGCATATTTCTCATTCGAGGACATCCAATTGTAGTTTGATTGGTTTGGTTTTATTTGGCCAATTGGATATGCAAGAATGCCTAAGCACCTTCTCTAGCTATCTATCTCATCTTGTATCAAATTATATTCATGCTATATCAAAAAATTTGAACAAGTTCATTTTCGCACCCTCCGGGTGAGGAGCTCTCGGAGCCACTGATCTGATAGGGGTTGACCTCCAAAACCCTCTAAGTGTTTTTCGGACAAACCAATTCATTCAAATTCGGTTCCATTGATAGCACTTAGATTGATCCATATTTATACCTCGATACGACTGATATAAAAAACTCGGCTTCATTGAAGCCCACTATCTCTGGTAGTTATGCATCTCGGTGAGACCGATTTGTTTCGATCGGTTCTACCGACAGCACATGGGCATTGATGTAGGTTGAAACCCTAGTGGCCGATCTTTCACAAATTGGAGGGGGGTCCTCAAAGAACATGGGGAAGAACACTCAAGAACAAGTCCAATCACCCACCCACTAGACTAACAAACACATGGATCCACAAGTTACATGAACAATCAAATGGAAAGATACACAGTAGAGTTCATCCCAAATCCAAAGGAGATGGGGTCTTGGTATGATCTACGTAGATCCTTCCCACAAAGGGGGTCTTGAATCCCTCAGGATCTTCTCACATGCTCACATGGAGGTCTTGAACTCCATGCACTACAAAAAAAGACATATCTGTGACATTATGGCCTGAACAAAAAAAAATCTGTCATGGTTATGACACTTCTATGACAATAATTGTGACAAACCCACGTATCGTCATAGATGTGGTGGGCTCCTACTTCTATGACAAAAAATTATGATAGAAAATGGGCTTTTCATCATGGGCGGGCCGGGGACGCACCTGCATGACATTCTTTGGGCCGTCCATGATGTTAAAAATCGTGGTAGAAGCGAGGGCGAGGAAAATTTCGGCGTGTTCCCAGTTACGGTGGGTGGTCGGGGCCGAGCGATGCACGGAGGTTTGTGCGTTTCTCTCGTATAGGTACGTAGGCATGTGTGCGAGGCGTTGGGCTCTAACTGAACCCGAGTGAGGCATTCGCTTACTGAACCTGAGCGATTGAACTAGCTACCTACTGAACCCAAGCAACCGGTCCGTTGGCTGTTAACTGAACTCGAGCGATTCCTTCGCTGCTGACTGATCCTGAGCTATTCCTTCGCTACTGCTGCTAACTGAAGCCAATCGAACCCGCCTCTTGATGAACAGTGACCATTGTTGTGGGTTGGATGAACAGGTCCTTGTGGGGGTTGGATAAACAGGACCCCGCATGGTAGTAGGCCGTTGTCGCTGGATGAACAGGACCTTGAGGAGGCCGCCACACCCGAGCTGGTTGGGGTGGATGAATGATGACCCACAAGTATAGGGGATCTATCATAGTACTTTCGATAAGTAAGAGTGTCGAACCCAACGAGGAGCAGAAGGAAATGATAAGCGGTTTTCAGCAAGGTATTCTCTGCAAGTACTGAAATAAGTGGTAACAGATAGTTTTGTGATAGGATAAATTGTAACGAGCAACAAGTAAAAAAAGTAAATGAAGTGCAGCAAGGTGGCCCAATCTTTTTTGTAGCAAAGGACAAGCCTGGACAAACTCTTATAATAGGAAAAGCGCTCCTGAGGACACATGGGGATATCGTCAAGCTAGTTTTCATCACGCTCATATGATTCGCGTTCGGTACTTTGATAATTTGATATGTGGGTGGACCGGTGCTTGGGTACTGCCCTTACTTGGACAAGCATCCCACTTATGATTAACCTCTATTGCAAGCATCCGCAACTACAACAAAAGTATTAAGGTAAACCTAACCATAGCATGAAACATATGGATCCAAATCAGCCCCTTACGAAGCAACGCATAAACTAGGGTTTAAGCTTCTCTCACTCTAGCAACCCATCATCTACTTATTACTTCCCAATGCCTTCCTCTAGGCCCAAATAATGGTGAAGTGTTATGTAGTCGACGTTCACATAACACCACTAGAGGTTAGACAACATACATCTTATCAAAATATCAAACGAATACCAAATTCACATGACTACTAATAGCAAGACTCCTCCCTTGTCCTCAGGAACAAATGTAACTACTCACAAAGCATATTCATGTTCATAATCAGAGGGGTAATATTGTGCATAAAGGATCTGAACATATGATCTTCCACCAAATAAACCAACTAGCATCAACTACAAGGAGTAATCAACACTACTAGCAACCTACTAGCACCAATCCCGGACTTGGAGACAGGAATTGGATACAAGAGATGAACTGGGGTTTGGAGATGAGATGGTGCTGGTGAAGATGTTGACGGAGATTGCCCTCTCCTGATAAGAGGAGCGTTGGTGATGACGATGATGATGATTTCCCCCTCCCGGAGGGAAGTGTCCCCGGCAGAACAGCTCTGCCGGAGCCCTAGATTGGTTTCGCCAAGGTTCCGCCTCGTGGCAGCGGAGTCTCGTCCCGAAAGGTTCTCTCTGATTTTTTTCTCATCGAAAGACTTCATATAGGAGAAGATGGGCGTCGGAGAGCCACCAGGGGCCCACGAGGTAGGGGGCGCGCCCAGGGGGGCGCCCCCACCCTCGTGAGCAGGGTGTGGGCCCCCTAGCCTTCATCTTTGGAGATGATTTTTCTTTATTTATTCCAAGGTATTCCGTGGAGTTTCAGGACTTTTGGAGTTGCGTAGAATAGGCCTCCAATATTTGCTCCTTTTCCAGCCCAGAATTCCAGCTGCCGGCATTCTCCCTCTTCATGTAAACCTTGTAAAATAAGAGAGAATAGCCATAAGTATTGTGACATAATGTGAAATAACAGCCCATATTGCAATAAATATTATCATAAAAGCATGATGCAAAATGGACGTATCAACTCCCCCAAGCTTAGACCTCGCTTGTCCTCAAGCGAAAAGCCGATAACAATAAATATGTCCTCATGTTTAGAGGTAGAGGCGTCGATAAAAACAAAATACGGACATGAAGGCATCATGATTATTTCATAACAGCAACATAAATAGATTTTGTCATATGATTACTCATGTTCAAGTAATGACCCGTTCACAAAGCCAAAGCATGAATCAGAAACATTATTGGGCACTAACAATTATAATCTCAGCCATTGAAGCAATTGCAATTTATCATAACGTCGGAAAGAGTCTATGTCAGAGCTTAAAAGCAAGTCCACATACTCAACTATCATTTAGTCCTTCATAATTGCTAGCACTCACGCGATACTTGTGGTTACGGAGTTTTAATCGGACACACCGGAAGATAGGGGCTTATAGTTTTGCCCCACAACCTTTTACCTCAAGGGTAATGTCAACAATAATAATTCATGCTCCCCCACATCCAATTAGATATGTATACCATACTCTTTCCAACATGCTGATCTTGCCAAAGGATAAAAAGAAAAAGAAAAGGTGAGGATCACCGTGACTCTTGTAAGGTAGAGGATAATTATAAAAGATAGGCCCTTCGCAGAGGGGAGCAGAGGTTGTCATGCGCGTTTAGGGTTGATGCACAAAATCTTAATGCAAAAGAACGTCACTTTATATTGCCCCTTGCATGTGAACCTTTATTGTGCAGTCCGTCGCTTTTATTGCGTCCACAACAAGTTCGTACAAAGCTTATTGCTCTACATTAATAAGTCATGCATATTTAGAGAGCAATTTTTATTGCTTGCACCGATGACAACTTACTTGAAGGATCTTACTCAATCCATAGGTAGATATGGTGGACTCTCATGGCAAAACTGGTTTAAGGGTGTTTGGAAGCACAAGTAGTATTTCTACTTGGTGCTAAGAATTTGGCTAGCATGAGGGGGAACGGCAAGCTCAACACGGTAGAGGATCCATGACAACATACTTTATCTCGAATGTAAGAAAACATAAATCATTATTTTGTCTTCCTTGTCCAACATCAACTCTTTAGCATGTCGTATTTTAATGAGTGCTCCCAATCATAAAAGATGTCAATGATAATATATCTATATGTGAAACCTCTCTTTCCTTATTACTTCCTATTAATTGCAACGATGACCAAAGCTATATTTGCCAACTCCCAACAACTTTAAATCATCATACTCTTTCTATGTGAAGTCATTACTTTCAATAAGATCAATATGAACTCTTGATTCTTTTTATTCTTTTTCTTCTAATCACCCAAGATCATGGCAAAATACTCAAGCCCTTGACTCAACACTAATCTTTATTATATAGCTCACAGACTCGATTACAAAGAAGGATCATAAAGCAAAACTCAAAACCAGATCATGCCATGACTTTATTCTACTAGATCAAGATACTACTAATAGGATCGAACTAAGAAAACTGGTAAAGATAGGAGTTGTGATGGTGATATGATACCAGGGCACCTCCCCCAAGCTTGGAAGTTTCCAAGGGGAGTGCCCATACCCATGTGATTATGTCTCCTTCCTTGTTGGCGGTGGAGGCGCTGATGATGATGCAAGCTTGTCGTCCATCTTCCACGACATAGGCTCACCATCATAGAAGGATGATAGAGTCTCCGGAATCCTAAAATCTGCATCCAAACTCATCCTTTTGAATCTATATTCATACTCACAATTTTGGTTTTGCAGATCATAGATTTGGGCTTGGAGGTGCTCGATCTTCTCATGTAGCTTATATATGGCTTCCCCGGTCTTCTTGGCATCCGACTCATAGTTGTTGGTGAACTCCACGAGCATCTCGTGGTTAGCGTTGATTCCACGCTCCACCTCCCCTCGCACTTGAAAACTTGTTGCTCCATTGCTTCGAGCCTCAACTCCACGCTTCCGGTTCCCTTTGGTCCCTCAACATCACGGATGTGCAGCAACCCATCACGCATCTCAATGGTTTGAGGGTGTCGCAGCACCTCCGCGAGGTAAGGGTTGATAACCTTCTCAAAGAACTTATCCTTGGAAGCACTTGGGGTCGTCATGATGATCTAGACCTGTCAGAAAAATAGCTCGTAACAAGAACAGGGTAGATTTGCGTGATACGAGAGTCAAAACCTTCAGGAGTATATATAGTGAATTTTTACCGACCAAAATACGTATCGTGCAAGGAAACGGAGTCCGGAGGGCACACGAGGTGCTCACGAGGTAGGGGGGCACACCCAGGGGGGTAGGGCGCGCCCTCCACCCTCGTGGAGGCCTCGTGTCCTCCCCGGATTGCTATTTATTTTTCTATTTTTCTAAATATTCCAAAACGGAGAAATATTACCTTAAAAATTGTTTTGGAGTCGGTTTACTTACCGTACCACATACCTATTCCTTTTCAGAGTCTGGAACATTCTGGAAAGTGTCCTTTATATACTCCTCCGGGGTCACGGTTTCAATAATATTAGTTTCAACATTTATAGGATTACCTGAGATATAGTGTTTTATCCTTTGACCGTTTACCACCTTCGGATTTGTGCCTGCGAAGTTGTTGATTTTTATGGCACCGGAACGATAGACCTCCTCGATAACGTAGGGACCTTCCCATTTAGAGAGTAGTTTTCCTACAAAAAATCTTAAACGAGAGTTGTATAGCAAGACATAATCACCGACATTAAACTCACACTTTTGTATCATTTTGTCATGCCATCTTTTAACTTTTTCTTTAAACAACTTGGCATTTTCATAAGCTTGGGCTCTCCATTCATCAAGTGAGCTAATATCAAATAACCTCTTCTCACCGGCAAGTTTGAAATCATAGTTGAGCTCTTTAATAGCCCAATATGCCTTATGTTCTAGTTTGAGAGGTAAGTGACAAGCTTTTCCATAAACCATTTTGTACGGAGACATACCCATAGGATTTTTATAAGCAGTTCTATAGGCCCATAATGCATCATCAAGTTTCTTGGACCAATTCTTTCTAGACCTATTGATAGTCTTTTGCAAAATTAATTTGAGCTCTCTATTGCTCAATTCTACCTGACCACTAGACTGCGGGTGATATGGAGATGCAATCCTATGATTAATGTCGTATTTAGCAAGCATATTACGGAAAGCACCATGAATAAAGTGTGAACAACCATCAGTCATCAAGTATCTAGGGACTCCAAACCTCGGAAAAATAACTTCCTTAAGCATTTTAATAGAAGTGTTATGATTATCACTACTAGTTGGAATAGCTTCCACCCACTTAGTAACGTAATCAACAACAACTAAAATATGTGTGTATCCATTAGAGGCAGGAAAAGGTCCCATATAATCAAAGCCCCAAACATCAAATGGCTCAATAACAAGTGAATAATTCATAGGCATTTCTTGACGTCTACTAATATTACCAATTCTTTGACATTCAAAGCAAGACAAAACAAACTTACGGGCATCCTTGAAGAGAGTAGGCCAATAAAATCCGGATTGCAATACCTTATGTGCAGTTCTATCTCCAGCGTGATGTCCTCCATAAGCTTCGGAGTGACACTTGCGTAGGATCTGTTCCTGTTCATGCTCAGGTACACAACGTCTAATAACACCATCTACTCCTTCTTTATAAAGATGTGGGTCATCCCAAAAGTAATGTCGCAAGTCATAGAAAAACTTTTTCTTTTGTTGGTATGTGAAGCTAGGCGTATAAATTTAGCAACAATATAATTAGCATAATCAGCATACCATGGAGTGCTATGAGAAGTACTTATGACATTTAATTGCTCATCAGGAAAGCTATCATATGAAGATGCCTGGAAGGTGCTGTTTAAGGGCGCTGAGGCACCCGCATCAGCTACCGAAGTTCGCTGATTTAGCTCGCGGTGCCAGGCCAGCAAGGTAAGCTACTCTACCCTTTACAGGATTCTCGTCTTTCATAGTCTGACTCCATGTGGGATCTAAACTCCCTCTCTTGTGATAGAACTGGTTGGAGACATCCGGGCAGATGAACTGTCCGGCTCCCTTACCAGAAGACCCAGCGGACGCCCGATTGACAGGGCTGCTGGTTTCGGCACCCCACGTGGTGCCGGAGAAGAAGGCCAAGAAGAAGGCCACGGGGACCCGAAAGAGTTCCCGGCGCCTGGAGGTGTCGCATTCGCCCGACAACCCCGACGCACCCTCCGCCTCCGAAGACGAGGAGGAGGAAGAAGAAGAAGAAGCCTCTCCCCCTCCAACGGGGGAGGAAAGAAAAGAAAGGCCGCCCCAACTGGGGAGGCCGGAGGGTCCAAGAAGGGGAAGACCCTTCTGCTGGACTACACCTCCGATGCCGAAGACGGCGGGGAGGAATGGCCATCCAGGGTCAAGCCCCTGGCAAAATCGTAAGCATCCGGATATTCGAATAACTTATGGCACTTCTCCGTTGTTTGGCATTTTCTGACGCCGAATTTAATTATGCAGTCCGCCCAGAGCTCAGCTCGGTGATTCGTCGAGCGACTCCCTGAATTCGTCGGACGTGAATAGCGCTGCGCTTCCGACGGCCTCCTCCCCGCTCTGTGCGGACGACGCCGAGGTGGAGTCCTGAAAGGGGCTAAACCAGGAGGAGGTAGTCCTGGAGGCACCGCAAGGCGATCTCCCGGACTCCAGGCCCGAAGGGGGTAAAGCCCCGGAGGGATCTGAGTCCGGCCCCGGGTCGGACACTGCTCCGGAACCATCAATGGTTCCAGAGTCCAATAGGCGCGCCTTCATAAGAAGGGCAAGCCTACGACGCCGGCGACCCCCATCCATCCGGAGGCGCCAGACAATTTGCTGGAGGTGCTTAACGGCGCCTCCATCGACGAGGAACATCGTACTGTTATGAGTGCGGTGATTCAGAAGGTTCAGTCCGCCAAGAGCGGGCTGACAGAAGCCTGTACAAGCATGTTAACAGGCTTTGAGGTATGTGTTAAAGAACATTAAAAATGTTACCGCATAGACAGTAGCCCCTGATGCTCAGTTCGGCGTTCGGAAAGAAAAGCCGAGCTGATGATCTAAAAAGATATACGCAGGAGTCTAATAAAAATATGTCAATATGGGAATGCAGGCTGCGCTGCTGACCTCTGCCGCACTGACTGCGGAGGTCAATGCCTTGAAGGAGAATCTCGAGCGGTCCGAGAACGAGCTCGGCCGTGCCAAGAAGCAGCTCGAGGACAAGGAGGGTATGTAATACCGCATATAAATGTATATAGAAATACTTGGTTGCAAATAATGACAGGACCAACTTAAATGTTGCAGGGGCCACAGCCGAGGTGGCGACCCTGAAGGAGGCGGTCTCCAAGGCCGAAAACAGTGCAGCCGTGGAGCGCACCGAGCGAGAGAAGCAGGAGGCGCGGGTGGCGGAGGTGCGGCAAGAGCTCCAGGCTCTCGTGGAAAAACACAAGAGTTTGGAGCGTGACTCGAAGACTCAAGAGTCCGAGCTAGCCCTGGCTCTTGAGAGTGCCAAAAATGCTAAGGCCGAAGCCCAGAAGGCCCTCCAGGAGATCGAGGCGATGAAGAAAATAGCGGCGGTTAAGGCATTCTTTATGCAAAGCAAGAATATAAAAGTTAATTATCTGCTACTTACCCGAATCCGGAGCTCTCCAGGAGCGTTCGCCGATCTGCCCTGTAGTGTGTCTGATGCCGCCACATACTACCGAGCCGAAGAGGGGAGCTCGACGGAAAAAGTGTTCTGGTCTCAGTATGCTGAGGCCGAACATCCGGTGCCCCTGAGCGATCAGCTGAAGCAGCTGGTCGAGCTCCACAAGGTGGCTGAACAGGCCATGAAGGGCCTCATAGCTCGGCCGTGGCCTGAAGAAGCCATGCCTGGGAGCTACTTCAGTCTGGAGCGGCGGCTGGTGGACGCGTGTCCGTGGATTGAGGTCGTTAAGTGCTCCATTTGTATCGAAGGTGCCCGTCGGGCCCTTGCCTGTGCTAAAGTGCACTGGGGCAAGCTGGACGCGGAGAAGCTTTTGACGGACGCGCCACCGCCGGGCAAGGAGTATCGCATGCCCGAGATGTATTATAAGGGCGTCCTGAAGGGTGCTCGCTGTATAGCGGACGAATGCTCCAAAGATGTAATTTTTGAGTAGACTCGCATCTGATATCCTGTATGCTGAAAACTTTGTTCATATGCGTTAAGCAATGCTTGTTAATTTAAAATATTACCTTCTGTGCGTCCGTTTATCAAATCTGAGAGATGCAAGTCGTCGGCTTCGACCCCCATGCCACGAGTGCTGGGGTGTTGGGGATAAACCTGAGCGCTCTTGTTCCCATTCTTGGGTCCATCTAGGGAGGCGCTCAGCACAATGAACCAGGCCGTCGGACTTATAGTGCTTTATCACTCTCACTTGGCCATAGAATTCTATAATTTTAAATTTCGGCGAAGCCCCTAGTATTCGGAAGACCGAGTTCGGGGCGGTATCCACGCCTAGGCCGGATAAGTCCGGTTCCTCGCTCTAAGCGGCATAAATCTTTAAGGACTCGAAAAACCTCGCGAACAGCGACCGGTCTCTAGCACTATCATGACGGTCAGTTTTAGCTTTCTCTACTGAGGTGTTAACCCAGCTCAACTGGGGCACAATCGCAGTAGTTCTCCCAGCGCTACCTTAGCCAACATTGCGGAACGTAAGGTACCAAAACATGGGAGCCGGGCAAACCCAACTATGGACCAAAGACATGATTCGGAGCCGATGCATATAGTGCTATAAGTTTGGGGTGCCGCACTCATGAGAGTGTTCGGTCTTCTCACACCATGTTATGGGGTGCTTAAGCCCCTGGTGTATTGGCCGTACCAAAGTGTACGGTTGCAGAATGTCATGACTGAACATATTTGTATATATAAAAAATAAATCAGTACAATAATAGATAAGAGCTATGTATTGTTTATTAAAAAAGGACTGCTGCGAAAGCAGAATGATACAAGTAGTACGATAAGCAAGAGATGGGTTTATTTGACATGTCCCCCTCCAGGGGCAAGCTGTGGGATTTTAAGTAAAACAGGTATTAAGCTCGTTATAGAGACCACCTGGACATTTGACGCGACTTGTTTTCTCCCTGGCTGTTGCATCATATGTTCGGCGAGTGTGTTGCTGGACAGGCCTTCCGAATAGTTGGGTCCTGAAAGTGTATAAAAAGGAGACGGTGGAATAAGGAGCCCCTTACTGCGGTTGAGCCGCATTCTGGGCGTGCCGTAGTTGTGCCCCTTTCCTTATGCCCATGGTATCTCTAAGGCGTAATTATGTACGCGTGGTACCGATATCACCATCTGGCGAGGGCTGGGGTTGGAGCCGCACTGCTATGCTTGCTCGGAACGTGCCAGCCGGATTTGTTGTAGGTTACTTCGGGCTCGCTTAACATTGTCCGGATGTTTGACACCTGGGTTGGAGGATTGCCTTGAGAGGCTACTCTGTACTTCCGCCGCCAGGGCCGCCGTGTGCTCCTCCGTTCGGAGAGAGCGTTCGGTGTTTCCATTTACCGTGATGACTCCGCGAGGTCCTGGCATCTTGAGCTTGAGGTATGCATAGTGCGGCACCGCATTGAATTTTTCAAATGCGGTTCGTCCGAGCAGGGCGTGATAGCCACTGCGGAATGGGACTATGTCGAAGATTAGCTCTTCGCTTCGGAAATTATCCGGGGATCCGAAGACCACTTCGAGTGTAACCGAGCCTGTACAGCTGGCTTCTACACCTGGTATGACGCCTTTAAAGGTTGTCTTTGTGGGTTTAATCCTTGAGGGATTGATACCCATTTTTCGCACTGTATCCTGATAAAGCAAGTTCAGGCTGCTGCCACCGTCCATTAGGACTCTGGTGAGGTGAAATCCGTCGATAATTGGGTCTAGGACCAATGTGGCCAATCCGCCGTGACGGATGCTAGTGGGGTGGTCCCTTCGATCAAAAGTGATCGGGCAGGAGGACCATGGTTTGAACTTTGGGGCGACTGGCTCCAACGCATAGATGTCCTTGAGAGCACGCTTCCGCTCCCTTTTGGGGATGTGGGTTGAGTATATCATGTTCACCGTCCGCACTTGCGGGGGGAATCCCTTCTGTCCTTTGTTGTTCGGCGGCCGGGGCTCCTCCTCGTCATCGCTACGCAGCCCCTTGTCTCTGGTTTCGGCACTTAACTTGCCTGCCTGCTTGAACACCCAACAATCCCTGTTGGTGTGGTTGGCTGGTTGTTCGGGGGTGCCATGTATCTGGCACGAGCGATCGAGTATGCGGTCTAAGTTGGATGGGCCCGGAGGGTTTCTTTTGAATGGCTTCTTCCGCTGACCAGGTTTAGATTCTCTGAATCCGGCGTTGACTGCCGTATCCTCAGTATTGTCGCCGTTAAGGCGGCACTTGTGTTTGTTGTGACGTGACCGGCCATTGTTGTCCTTGGTATCCGAATTACCAGGGCTCTTGGTTATGTTATTGCTACGAGCTAGCCAGCTGTCTTCGCCCGCGTAGAAGCAGGTCATGAGTGTCGTGAGGGCTGCCATAGATTTCGGCTTTTCCTGTCCTAGGTGCTGGGCAAGCCATTCGTCTCGGATGTTGTGCTTGAAGGCAGCAAGGGCCTCGGCGTCCGGACAGTCGACTATTTGATTTTTCTTAGTTAGGAACCGTGTCCAGAATTGCCTGGCCGATTCCTCTGGCTGCTGGATTATGTGGCTCAGGTCATCGGCGTCTGATGGTCGCACATAAGTGCCCTGGAAGTTGTCAAGGAATGCGGATTCCAGGTCCTCCCAGCAACTAATTGACTCTCCTGGCAGGCTGTTAAGCCAATGTCGAGCTGGTCCTTTAAGCTTGAGAGGGTGGTATTTGATGGCATGTAGATCATCACCACGGGCCATGTGGATATGAAGGAGATAATCCTCGATCCAAACCGCAGGATCTGTTGTGCCATCGTATGATTCGATGTTCACAGGTTTAAAACCCTCGGGGATTTGATGATCCATTACTTCGTCTGTGAAGCATAGTGGGTGTGCGGCGCCCCTGTATTGGGCTATATCTCAGATGAGCTTGGTCTGTTGTATTCGGCCTGGCCGTACTTATCTTGTCCGGCGTGACGGCTAGCATCACGTGAAGCGGGGAGCCCATGCGATCCTTAGATCGATCTTGCTTGCCTTGCCTTGTTCTCCAATATGTCTCGCAGGTCGGTTGCGTCTCCCCGTACTCTGGTATGTTTTGAGTGGTGCCGGGGTGCGGCTTGGGTCGAGGGCCTAAAGGCCTCTCTGTCGCGGCCATGGGGTGGCCGATCGGGCGCATCGTACGTTGGTGATGTAGGTTTAGTTGCTTCCTCCTCAAGTTGGGGTAGCAGCCTTCGCTTTGGGTAGCTCTTGGAGGGGCGCTCAAGCTTATACTCTTCGGCCGCCAGGACTTCGGTCCATCTGTCGGCTAGCAAGTCTTGGTCAGCTCTAAGCTGCTGCTGTTTTTTCTTGAGGCTGCTTGCCGTGGCCATAAGCCTGCATTTGAAATGCTCTTGTTCGACGGGATCCTCTGGCACAACTAATTCGTCGTCGTCGAGGCTTTCCTCGTCTTCGGAGGGAGGCATATAGTTTTTGTCCTCAACCTCTCTGTCGGCCGGTCTCTCATGAGGGCTGGCTCCTTCGTCCTCCTGCACTGAATCCTGCTGGAGGGGGTTATCTTTGGCACTGTCCGGCGTGTTGTTATCTCCGGTGCCGGAATCGCCGTTTTTGCTTTGGCGGGACTTAGAGCGGCGCCGCTGACATCGGCGCTTGGGTTGCTTCTTGGAGGGGTCATCCTCCGTTTTTTCCTCGCCATCCCCTGCTTTGGGTGTGTCCACCATGTATATGTCATATGACGAGGTGGCTTTCCAGTTCCCTGTAGGTGCCGGTTCTTGGTCGTCTCCTTCATCGGCGTCCATACCGTCGATTTCTTCGGAGTCAAAGTCGAGCATGTCGGTTAAATCGTCGACAGTTGGTACGAAGTGGGTGGTGGGTGGGCCTCGAATTTCTTTGTCGTCCGTATCCCCACCATGCTGACCGTAGTTCGGCCAGGGCTCTCCTGACAAGGAGAGAGACTTTAGTGAATTCAGGATATCACCAAAGGGTGAGTGCTGAAAGACGTCCGCTATGGTGAACTCCATGATCGAAGCCCAATCGGGTTCGATCGGAAGGGGTGCGGGATATACAGAGTCCGGAACAGAGTCCGACACCTTGGAGTCACGGGCCTTGCAAAGGACTAAGCTGGTATTCGGCTCTATCGCCGTAGAGATTGCGGCTCCCGGGGTGGCGTCCAACCGTCCATCCCCGACTAGCGCAGTCAGCTTTGAGCTAATGGTTGGAGCGGGCACCTGAGCGACGCTTTGAGCGCTGTCCGGCGGCAGAGCTATATCATGCCCATCGTGACAGTGCGGCGTGCTCGGCCATGGCTCGAATCCGTCGAAGATCAAGTCCCCGCGGATGTTGGCCATGTAGTTCAAACTTCCGAACCTGACCTGATGGCCAGGGGCGTAGCTTTCGATCTGCTCCAGATGGCCAAGCGAGTTGGCCCGCAGTGCGAAGCCGCCGAATACGAAGATCTGTCTGGGGAGAAAAGTCTCACCCTGGACCGCGTCGTGGTTGATGATCGAAGAAGCCATCGGGCCTAAGGGCGACTACATAGAGGAACTCTCAATGAAAGCACCAATGTCGGTGTCAAAACCGGCGGATCTCGGGTAGGGGGTCCCGAACTGTGCGTCTAGGCGGATGGTAACATGAGACAAGGGACACGATCTTTTTACCCAGGTTCGGGCACTCTCGATGGAGGTAAAACCCTACTCCTGCTTGATTAATATTGATGATATGGGTAGTACAAGAGTTGATCTACCACGAGATCAGAGAGGCTAAACCCTATAAGCTAGCCTATGGTATGATTGTTGTTCATCCTACGGACTAAAACTCTCCGGTTTATATAGATACCGAAGAGGGCTAGGGTTACACAGAGTCGGTTACAATGGGAGGAGATCTTCATATCGTATCGCCAAGCTTGCCTTCCACGCCAAGGAAAGTCCCATCCGGACACGGGACGGAGTCTTCAATCTTGTATCTTCATAGTCCGGGAGTCC
Organism: Triticum dicoccoides; assembly: GCF_002162155.2. Taxonomy (NCBI): domain Eukaryota; kingdom Viridiplantae; phylum Streptophyta; class Magnoliopsida; order Poales; family Poaceae; genus Triticum; species Triticum dicoccoides. The sequence continues at coordinate 596,708,730 of NC_041383.1, forward strand.
GGCCAAAGGTCATAGTCCGGCCATCCGGACACCCCCTAATCCAGGACTCCCTCAGTGGACAAACTCTTATAATAGGAAAAGCGCTCCCGAGGACACATGGGAATATCGTCAAGCTAGTTTTCATCACGCTCATATGATTCGCGTTCAGTACTTTGATAATTTGATATGTGGGTGGACCGGTGCTTGGGTACTGCCCTTAGTTGGACAAGCATCCCACTTATGATTAACCTCTATTAAGCATCCGCAACTACAACAAAAGTATTAAGGTAAACCTAACCATATCATGAAACATATGGATCCAAATCAGCCCCTTACGAAGCAACGCATAAACTAGGGTTTAAGCTTCTGTCACTCTAGCAACCCATCATCTACTTATTACTTCCCAATGCCTTCCTCTAGGCCCAAATAATGGTGAAGTGTTATGTAGTCAACATTCACATAACACCACTAGAGGTTAGACAACATACATCTTATCAAAATATCGAACGAATACCAAATTCACATGACTACTAATAACAAGACTTCTCCCTTGTCCTCAGGAACAAGCGTAACTACTCACAAAGCATATTCATGTTCATAATCAGAGGGGTAATATTGTGCATAAAGGATCTAAACATATGATCTTCCACCAAATAAACCAACTAGCATCAACTATAAGGAGTAATCAACACTACTAGCAACCTACTAGCACCAATCCCGGACTTGGAGACAAGAATTGGATACAAGAGATGAACTAGGGTTTGGAGATGAGATGGTGCTGGTGAAGATGTTGATGGAGATTGCCCTCTCCCGATGAGAGGAGCGTTGGTGATGACGATGATGATGATTTCCCCCTCCCGGAGGGAAGTGTCCCCGGCAGAACAGCTCTGCCAGAGCCCTAGATTGGTTCCGCCAAGGTTCCGCCTCGTGGCGGCGGAGTCTCGTCCCGAAAGGTTCTCTCTGATTTTTTTCTCATTGAAAGACTTCATATAGGAGAAGATGGGCGTCGGAGAGCCACCAGGGGGCCCACGAGGTAGGGGGGCGCGCCCAGGGGGGGTGCCCCCCACCCTCGTGAGCAGGGTGTGGCCCCCCTAGCCTTCATCTTTGGCGACGATTTTTCTTTATTTATTTCAAGGTATTCCGTGGAGGTTCAGGACTTTTGGAGTTGCGTAGAATAGGCCTCCAATATTTGCTCCTTTTCCAGCCCAGAATTCCAGCTGTCGGCATTCTCCCTCTTCATGTAAACCTTGTAAAATAAGAGAGAATAGCCATAAGTATCGTGACATAACATGAAATAACAGCCCATAATGCAATAAATATTATCATAAAAGCATGATGCAAAATGGACGTATCAATGAACAGGACCCCGTGGAGGGCGGGTTGAACAGTACCCGATGGAGGCTGGATGAATAGTAGCCCGTGGATGAACAGTGTCCCGTGGATGAACAGTAGCTGGTGGAGGTAGGAGGAAGATGTGGTGGATGAACAGTAGCAGGTGGAGTCTGGAGGAAGTCGATGGTGGATGAATAGTAGCCCATGGAGGCTGGAGCGAGGTAGTAGACGGTGGATGAACAGTAGCCCGTGGAGTCCCATTTTGTGGTACGCCACACCCCTCCCGATGAACAGGACCCCGTTTCGACCGTAGGCCCTCCAAAAGAAGTCCATTTCCTTCGTTTTGCGGCACGCCACACCCCTATCGATCAACAGGACCCGTTTCGACCGTAGGCGGTCGAACAGAAGTCTGTTTCCTCTGTTTTGCGGTATGCCAGACCCCTCCCGGTGAGCAGGATCCCGTTTTGACCATAGGCGGTCTAACATAAGGCTGTTTCCTCCATTCTGCGGTACGTCATGCCCCGTTTTGGCTGTTTCGTCCAAGCTGGTTGGCTCCTGATGAACACAACGCGTTCCGTTGCCTCCCGATGAACACGACACCGTTTTCCCGTTCAAACCCAGCTAGTTGGATGCCGATGAACAGGACGTTGTTGCCGCCATCCGCTGCATCTCCATGTACACGAGCCCTAGCCGTACGTATGCGCGAGTAGGCATTCGAGACTCCGCCCGTATGTATGTACGTGGCCTTATTTTTTGGCATGTGGTTGTACGTGTGTGTACACGGTTTAGAAGGGACTGCCTAAACTACTGCGTCGGGGGCTCTACTACTACACGTGCCGCTGCTTGCTCGGCCACGGTTCATCGTTGCAGAGAGACTATCGGTGTACACAAACAGGGGTGTTTGTTTCCCCCTGACCCATGCACAGAACTGCAAGGCCTTCAGGCTAACCACCTCTTTGTCGAAGCATATCAAGAAGGGCAAGCATCAGAAAGATATCACCTTGGGAGGGCTTCCCTTGCCGGGCAAGAGAGCCTGGTCAGGTCAAGGCCACATCCAAGGACAAGCTAGTGCTTGCCTCGGCAAGTTTGCCGGGGTCGCCAAGATCAAACCCCCGCCAAGCTCCTTTGAAGGATCGTCGCCAAAGATGCCACCACTCCACCTCATCGCACCCAAGTCACCTATCAGTGCGGTGTCAAGGTACTAAACAACCAGGTGGATCCTATCGGGCACATGGCGACACCAGAGAGAAGGGATTAGCTTTATTGACACCCGTCCAGGAGGCATGTCAAGCTAATGAGAAGAGGTGGATAAGCGGCGCAACAAGCTTGCGGGGATTCACCCTCGACATGACACCTAGCAGTGCCTTTAATGCACTTTATCCTAACCGCCAGAGTTAGGTTTGATAGCACTGTTAGCTATCTAATCACACTCAAATGACTATTTTGTCACTGTGGTCGCCCCTTTAACCTATGAAAGGAGGCCCGAGGCAACCTAGCAAAGGGTTGGAACACTTTGACCCCCACTATTTGTAAGCTCACGTTGCTATCCCCAAGGAACCCTTGCCGGGCCAAAGCACGTCGAGCCTTCTTCCACCTCTAGATCAATCCACCAAAGCAGGAGTAGGGTTTTACGCTGCAAAGCGGCCCGGACCTAGGTAAAAAGAGAGCGAGTCCATTGTCATGTTGTCCCTCACTGCCTCTGCTCTTTGTGCAGCGCGGCCATCCCCATGCCGAACCACAAAGGGACACCCCTGCCCCATAGGTGATCGTGATTCCACGCCGACATCTCTGGTGCGCCAGGTAGGGGGGAGTCACTTGTGCGAACCTAAAGCAGTGACTAGCGTGTCGATCTTTGTCATCCTCAGGCAGCACTCGCCATTCATGAAACAAGGAGCGGAGCGGAGAAACCGTTCCGTGCTCCGTCAGTTCCTCTGTCTAAGGATGCGAGCGCCGTAGACATCACGACCACGACGGACAGGATGGGTGCCGTGAATGGCATGGCGAGCCAAGAGCGACATTGTTGTTGCCCTCGTCATCGCCTCCTTCGAGCGGAGGGGGGCGATGACAGCTGCGTGGGGGCGGATGACCCGATCTCTGACGAGTCAAGTCCGACGGCAAGGGCGTTCTCCTTGCAAGGATGAATGGTCCGGTGAGCCACGGGCCAAGGCCAATTCATCGGATCTCCATCCCAGCTTGCAGGGCAGCCTTACCATGGGCAAAGATCATGGCGGGGCGTGTTTCCACCCAACCCTGGCAAGCCTCTCCACACGTGGCGATGCCTCTCCACCGCATCACATATGGGCCGAGTGCAGCTTTCTGTGTGCGGGACTGCCATGGGAGAGGAGGATTCGCACCTTCGCGGTGACACAAAAAAAGAGATAAGTTGTGAAACTTTGTTTAGTTTCAAGGCTTTTCCATATGATCACCACAACTCCTGCAGTTTAAGCCCTTGCACTTGCATGAGAAATCCGAAACACGAAAAGACTCTTCCGTTGTCGCTTGCGTCCTCATCTGTTTCGAGTCCGCTCAATAGTCCAGGAAGCTGCATCGACAATGTCGAAGGGAAACTTGCCAGTGGCGCACATGCTTGTAAAACGCTAGGGACCCGTCCCCGCGGTGGCACAGCTAGTGTCCGCCCTGGAAAGCTCCTAGTATGCACAGGATTTATAATCATACAAGAGCAGGGGGCAACTTAAACTTGAAGGACAATACCAGTTCATACAACTACTTAAGAGTACTATTACAAACCATAAGATAGCAAAGCCTGACACAAGGCCAAATTATGTCTTTTTTTACAGCAACGAAGCAAGGGAAGTCAGTCCCGGCAGCCTCCTTGGACCCGGGGCACTCCGAGAACCTTGTCGGCCAGGGGCTCGACAATTTGGGCAGCAACAAAAGTATCCGTCCTGGCAGGCAACCTTTTGAAAGCATCAGACATGTCGACATTGGTATGGCGATGCACGTAATCAGCGAGAAGAGTGAAGATGGCGTCCCGGGTAAATTTTCAGGACTCATTGGTGAAGCAGGCGGCTCTGTCCTCCTCATACGTCTTCAACCCCTCGACGAGGCCCTCGAAAAAGTGCGTCAGCGTGACATTGGGGCTTCGTGCTCACTGACAGTGAAGGCCCATCTCTTCTTGTTCATCTTGGAGATCTGGGAGGAGATGCGCTCGGCTATGTCGACCATGTTCTGCAACCAGACGTCGTACAGCTCAGCCTGGTCCTTGAGCTTGGTCTCTGCATCCTTTCAGAGAGCTCCCGCGGTGTTAACCTCCTCCGTCAAAGCCCTTTCTCGGGTCTTGGCCTACTCGAGATCCTTCTCAAGGGTGTCTAGCTTGGCGTTCATGTCCTTAATGGTGCCAGAGGCAGTGATCAGTTCCTGGTCCTTGGATGAGAGCTGAGATTGCAGCTCCCCCAGTGTGGAGGCTATTTTCCGTGCTTCCTCCCGGAGGACCTCGATCTCCTTCTTGCTGCCGGCAAGCTCTTCCTCCAGATTTCCCATTCACGTCTCCAACTCTGTTTTGGCACTGGAAGTTGCGGCAAGGGTATCAGTCACCTCCTTGAGTTTTGCTGCCACGTCCAGGGCTTGTGAGTCGATGACCTTCTTATGGCTATCCTCCAGGTCCTTGACCCACTGCTAAACAAGATCTTCCAGCTCATCGTCCTTGTTGCGCAGAGTGTCAGACAGAGCCTGTTCGCATGCAGCAAGATCCTTGGCCTTGGCATTGAGCTCTGCTTCACGCTCTATCAGCCTGACATCATGAGCCTTTGCTCTCTCTGCGGCAGCCGCCATCTTCTCCTCTTGGTCCCTAAGCTCGCGGGATCTTTTGTTATACCAAGAACACAATTCTTCTGCCTTATCCTTCAGTTGCTGGGTGGCGGAGTCATAGGCTTTATGATCATCCCGGGGCGCTTGCCACTTCTGGTTGTACCTCTCCTATACTTGCTTAAGCCCGATAGCCATTGTTTCTAGGAAGGCCAAGTATTTGGAGCCGTCCTCAGGGTCACTTGCTTCCTTGATCCTCTGGGTCAACGGGGCCAATATGCGACAGATTTCTTCATCAAAGTTCATCCCGGCAATGGCTGGGGAGCTGGGGGCTGTCAAGGCTGGGTGAGCTACAACCATTGCTAAGCTGCTTATGGGGGGGGAGCTATTTTCAAGTGCGATGCATCGCTCTGAAGAGGCGCCTTCTCCTCAACTTTCATAATGGGGCCACTCACGCTTACAGGGTTTTCCTCTTCTCCTTCAGGGGTCGCTTGGGTATCCTTGTGGGCTTCAACGCAGCCCTCCTCAGTGGCTATTCTAAGGGCCTCTACAGCGGCATCCTTCCCTATGCCGGCCACTTCTTCCTGAAGTTCTTTCTCTTCAGGAATGGGGGCTGCATGGGAGTAAGGGCAAGGATGATACTGGAACCAGTAATTTGAATCAAGAGTTGAGAAATGTAGAATCCTTCGACAAAGATTACAAGGGAGGATAATTTACCTGCTCGCAGCTGGCGAGAAGATACCTCTCCTACCCCGATAACGCATGTTGCCAATAGGCAATCAACATTCACTCCCTCCACATGGGCAAGTTCGGCGCGGACATACCCGACAAAAGGAGCCCTTGCCAGGGATTCCCTCTCCTGAGTATTGCTAATACTGGCGGCTGAAGTGGTTGCTGTTGGCTGTCGAGCTTCTTCTTGAAGGTTCTCTCCAGTTCCCTTGGCGAGCGGCAGAAGAATTTCAACATGGCCACTGGCAGACGTAGTCTGACCCATGCCTCTTGCGGAGGGCTGGCCCGGGGGCTCGGTGCCGGATCACCCTTGACAACCCTTACCGGCCCAGTGGCTGACATCGACCCCGGCTCCTTCGCCGTCTTAGCTCGTTTGGCCCGTTGGGCCAAGGTCTCTTCATCCCTGTCAAGGGCAGCAAACATGAGACCAATCAAGGATCAAAGGGAAGCATCAGGAGTTATGGAACTATGAGAGTCTTCCTTACTCTGAATCGTCAAACATGGCGTTCATCTTGTACACCGGTGGCGGGGGGAATTCCCTGCCTCTTTTGAGTGGCGGCGGAGCTCACCACGGGGCTCGATGATGGCGTGGGATCAACACCCTTCACAGTCCATTGCCGTGGAGGTGGTGACGGGGCTAGGGAAAGGCGACCCGAATGGCGAGAGGTGTCATCCTTGGTGCTCTTGGCAGTTGTCTTCTTCACTTTGGGCGTGGCCCGAGACAAAGACCCAGCCACCTGCTCTTGGCTGCCTCTCTTGTGGAGCCGATGCTTCTGATTCGGAGCCTGAGGGCCCTCCTCGAGCCCCTCCTCTTCCTCCCCGGGCACCGCAACAACGCCTATCACGGTAGCCTCAGCCTGATAGTTTCTGTCCCGACAGCCGCGACATCCAGTGCGGTGATATGTCTCCAATGTATCTACTTTTCCAAACACTTTTGCCTTGCTTTGGAATCTAATTTGCATGATTTGAATGAAACTAACCCGGACTGACGCTGTTTTCAGCAGAACTGCCATGATGTTGTTTTATGTGTAGAAAACAAAAGTTCTCAGAATGACCTGAAAATCCTCGGAGACAAGTTTCAGAAAATATAAAAAATACTGGCAAAAGATGAAGACCAGGGGGCCCACACCTTGTCCACGAGGGTGGGGGGCGTGCCCACCCCCTCTGGGTGCGCCCCCTGTCTCATGGGCCCCCTGCAGCTCTGCCGACCTCAACTCCAACTCCATATATTCCGTCTCGCGGAGAAAAAAATCAGAGAGAAAGTTTCATCGCGTTTTACGATACGGAGCCGCGGCCAAGCCCTAATCTCTCTCGGGAGGGCTGATCTGGAGTCCGTTCGGGGCTCAGGAGAGGGGGATTCGTCGCCATCGTCATCATCAACCATCCTCCATCACCAATTTCATGATGCTCACCGCCGTGCGTGAGTAATTCCATCGTAGGCTTGCTGGACTGTGATGGGTTGGATAAGATTTACCATGTAATCAAGTTAGTTTTGTTATGGTTTGATCCCTAGTATCCTCTATGTTCTGAGATTGATGTTGCTATGACTTTGCTATGCTTAATGCTTGTCACTAGGGCCCGAGTACCATGATTTCAGATCTGAACCTATTATGTTTTCATGAATATATGTGTGTTCTTGATCCTATCTTGCAAGTCTATAGTCACCTATTATGTGTTATGATCCGACAACCCCGAAGTGACAATAATCGGGATACTTCTCGGTGATGACCGTAGTTTGAGGAGTTCATGTATTCACTATGTGTTAATGCTTTGGTCCGGTTCTCTATTAAAAGGAGGCCTTAATATCACTACAAAAAACATTTGTGACATTTTGGGCCGAATGATTTTTTTTCCTGTCATACATATGACACTTCTATGACGATAGTTGTGACAAAACTCGGTATTATCATAGATGTGGTGGGCTCCTACTTCTGTGACAAAAAAATCATGACAGAAAATGGGCTTTTCATCTTGGGCGGGCCGGAGATGCAGCTGCATGACATTCTTTGGGCCGTCCATGATGGAAAAAATCATGGTAGAAGCAAGGGCGAGGAAAGTTTCGGGGAGTTCCCGGTTACAGTGGGCGGTCGGGGGCTGAGCGATGCACGTTTCTCTCGTACACATACGCGCGTGTGTGCGAGGCGTTGGCTCTAACTGAACCCGAGCGAGGCGTTGGGCTCTAACTGAACCCGAGCGATTGCATTGCAGGCTACGCATTACTGAACCCGAGCGATCGATCAATGGCTGTTAACTGAACCCGATCGAGCGATTCCTTCTCTACTGCTGCTAACTGAAGCCAATC
>NC_041383.1:596717107-596740512 GCF_002162155.2 Triticum dicoccoides
GGGGGTTGGATGAATAGTGAGCAGTGGCGTTGCCTCTGGATGAACAGGACCCCGTGGTGTGGAGGGTTGGATGAACAGTAGACGGTGGAGGGGTGCCCATGGAGGGGTGGATGAACAGGACCCCATGGTGTGGAGGGCTGGATGAATAGTAGACGGTGGAGGGGTGCCCGTGGAGGCGTGGTTGAACAGTATCCGGTGGAGTAACGCGTAGTGGAGGCTGGATGAACAAGAGCCCGTGGAGGCTGGAGGAGGTCGACGGTAGCCCGTGGAGGCTGGAGGAGGTCGACGGTGGAGATGAACAGTATCCCATGGAGTCCCATTTTGCGGTACGCCACACCCCTCCCGATGACCATGACCCCCGTTTCGACCGTAGCACTCCGACACAAGTCCGTTTCGTCTGTTTTGCAGTACGCCACACCCCTCCCGATCAACAGGACCCCCGTTTCGACCTTAGGAGGTCCATTTGCTCAGTTTTGTGGTACGCCACACCCCTCCCGATCAACAGGACCCCCGTTTCGACCATAGGAGGTCCGTTTCCTCCGTTTTGCGGTACGCCAGACCCCTCCCGATCAACAGGACCCTGTTCCGAACGTAGGAGGTCTGTTTCCTCCGTTCTGTGGTACTCCAGGCCTCATTTCCATTGCCTGTTCTGTCCAAGCCCTCCCGATGAACACGACCATGCATTCCGTTTCGACCCAGCCGGTGGGCTCCCACGTGTTCCGTTGCCTCCCGATGAACACGACGCATTCTGTTGCCTCCCCATGAACACGACGCATTCCGTTGCCTCCCCATGAAGACGATCCCTGGCCGTACGTATGCGGGAGTAGGCGTTCGAGACCCTGCCCGTATGTACGTACGTGGTCGTATTTTCTTTCTTGCACCCTGGCCGCTGTACGTACGTGTACATACTACGTGCGCGCCTCTACTACGACACATGTGCGCCTCTACATCCACCGGTATATATGTACGTACACGTTCGCGACCAGAATGACAATGCTACGTATGCTTCGACCAGGTGGGTCCCGACTGTCAGGCACTTCCTTGCCTGCGAAGATGTAGCTGGTGGGTCCCAGCAGTCAGGGGGCGAATCGTTTTTTTGCCCGGACGCACTTCCTTGCGTGTGAAGATGTAGCTGGTGGGTCCCAGCAGTGAGGGGGGCGAATCGTTTTTTTGCCCGGACGCACTTCCTTGCGTGCGAAGGTGTAGCTGGTGGGTCCTAGCAGTCAGGGGGGAAACATTTTTTTAGCGAAATACGGTGGCCCGTCCGGTGGGTCCCTGCTGTCAGGTGGAGGAATCATTATTTTCTGCGTAATAAGGAGGCACTTCCTTGCTGCGGCCGTGGACCCAGCTGTCAGCCTCTCCACGTATAGTCCACGTCCGATAGAAGTCGTTCCTTGACCACATTGACCACGCCGCTCCAAGAGCACCAGGGCGGTGGACGACGATGAGGCCTAGGAAGGGGACGACGCAGAGCCGGTGAAGACGCGGCAGTGGATGCCTACGCGGAGAGGAGTATGAGGGTTCACTCGTTCGGCTGCGGTGTGAGGGTGCCGTCGCTGCAGGGCCTGGCCAGCGGTGGGAATAGTAGGGGCGGTGAGGCCTCTATGGCAGCACAGTCGGCCATGGGAGGCAGGAGCAGGCGGCATGACCGGCGCTGCTTTGGGCGGCTGGAGCAAGAAGACCAGAGGTTGAAGAAGCACTACGGCCGTTGGATGGACATCGTACGGTAACTGGAGCTAGAATCGTTCATATTGACTAAGTTGACAAAGCCCTCCGCCCCGTCAACTTAGTAGGCCCACAAATCAGCCTCCCACCAAGGTGGGTCCCAGCTAGCAAGGGGAGTATTCATTTTTTTGTGCGTAATAAGGAGGCACTTCCGGTGGGTCCGAGCTGACAGCGGGGGGAACGTTTTTCTTCGCGAAATAAGGTGGCCTGTCCGGTGGGTCCCAGCAGTCAGGGGGGAAATGTTTTTTCACGAAATAAGGTGGCCCGTCCGGTGGGTGCCTGCTATCAGGTGGAGGAATAATTATTTTGCACGTAATATGGAGGCACTTCTTTGCGGCTGCCGTGGACCCAGCTGTCAGCCTCTCCACGTACAGTACTCTTCCGATGGAAGTCGGTCATTGACCATGTTGACCACGCCGCGCCGAGAGCACCAGGGCGGTGGATGACGGAGAGGCCTAGGAAGGGGACAATGCGGAGCCAGGGAAGACGCAGCAGTGGAAGCCCACGCGGAGAGTAATACGAGGGTTCACTGGTTCGGCTGCGGTGTGAGGCTGCCGTCGCCGCAGAATAACAGGGGGTGTGGGTGAGTGGAGGGATTGCCTGGCCAGCGGTGGGAGTAGTATGGGGGCGGTGAGGCCTCCGCGGCAGCACAACCGGCCACGGGAGACAGGAGCAAGCGGCATGACCGGCGCTGCTTTGGGCGGCTGGACCAAGAAGACCAGAGGTTGAAGAAGCACTACGGCCGTTGGATGGACATTGTACAGCCACTGAAGCTAGAATCGTTTATTATTTACTAAGTTGACAAAGCCCTTGGTACGCTCCAACTTAGTAGGTCCACAGGTCAGCCTCCGAAATGGTGTGCCCCAGATGTCAGGGGGAGGAATCATTTTTTGGGCGGCCGAAGCTAAGAATATCCGAGATTGAAGAAGAAGCACGACATCCGTTGGATAGACATCCAACGGCCACTGCTGCTAGAACCGTGTGTTGACTATAATAAGTTGACAAAGCCTTGCATACGCGTCAACTAATTTTTTTAGGGGACGCGTCACTTAGTAGGCCCACAAGTGTGTGGCAGAGAACTTATAGCCCATTTGCGTTTTGTAAGAATGTACAACCCATTTTTGAATTCTAATGGAATTTACAACAGCCCATTTACAATTTCTTAAAAGTACAGCCCATTTTCTAGCTAGGACAACAATTAATAATTTCAACCAACCATTGAAAACAAAATTCAATAAAATTTCCCACATTTTGATGGGATCCAAAATATTTTTATCCCGAAATTTCTAGTCAGATTAAATATAAATTTGTATTACGTAAAAATCCAACGAAATATTGCGCGTGCAACAATGAAAATTTAAGATTTTCAAAATCCATAAATAATATTTTATAAACTAATTTCGTGTTTGGTGCATTTTTTATAGTTACTGCCCAGTTTTTATAATTACATCCCATTTATTATTTTTAAAGCCCATTTTCCTGTTAATCCTAATGCATCCCTCCTAGGAAAGATTTGCAGCCCAGCGGAGCGGAGAATAACAAGTTGACCTTGCCTGGGTATTCCTCAAAAAGACATATAGCTGGGCTAGCCATTTTCATCTTGAAAAAATTAGTATCTGGGCTGGATATCTGTCATGGGCTAGACGGGCCACAACCCGCCCAGTTAATACCCTGCTCTCCTCCGAACAACAACAAAATCATCGCCAAGAAAAACTCTGCAGTGCTCACGCCTCAAAAACACAAATACTGCTCGAGCTACTTGATCCCAGCTGTCGGCCGCACCTTGTGCAATTCTCTCGTTTATATTGACTACATATGTTGACAATGGTGTGGGACCGTGATGTCAGGAAACCAGGAGAAAGCAAAAAAATATAGTTGTACATAATAAGGAGGCACTTGCGTACGTACGGCTATGGCCCTAGTGGGTCCCTAGTGTCATCCAGTCAAAACAAAGTCATCTCCTGAATCCTCATGTTCGTTGACGATGTTAACAATGCTCGGCGCCATGGCGAGCGCAACAACTCGAAGGACAACGGAGAGGGCCTCACGGGCCCTACGAATGGTCTGATACAACGCCCGCTGCTCATTCAGGAAGCCAGGATCACCGGACACCTATGAGCACCTTTGAGAAACTGAGACGACATGAAATGGTAAGGCCGTGCTTGGGAGCTCTGGTTTATTTCAAACCTATATTAACATACACAAGTGTAATTTACTCATCATCGGAAACAACGCGTAAAATACAGGCGTAATGAAACCGAGGGACCGAGGTCTGTAAGTAAAACCGGCGGGTTACGCGTGTAATTTGAGAGACCAGTGTATATTTTACGAGCACTGCTATATGGACGACATTACCAGACGATACATGCACGACGTGCGTATCATGCCATCCATAGGCAAGGCTGAAACAGCAGCTAACGGCTGGATTAGCAACCGTCCGAGTGTCGTTCAGCGTTTTTACTAGTGGAAATCGACCAACCAAGCGCCTTCGCCCGAGACCATCTGCTTTAATTTACAAGCGTCAGTTTTACAAGCGGTTTTGGTTGGAAAACGACAATCCAATCACGGCCTAATACCATGAGTTGGTCGGAAGATCATATGGTTTCACGTCTAACCTACCCGACTTGTCGTCAAGGCTATGAATGAAACATCAGACAATGAACTTCTTATGCACGGAAACAACAAAAAAGGATGATATTCTTAACAAGCAAATCACTGGCATTAGATCGACATGCAAAACAATATGAAGCATTATTCTCAGGAGGCATGGTGAACAGCTCGTGATGCCGCATGCCACAACATTCCAAGCTCAACTTTGCAATCAAACACAAGGCCTGGAATTACATAGACAATATTTAGAACAAACTCTTAACACAGGAATATCTCAACAGAGTAACTATTTACTTCTAAACTGAACACAGGAATAGGAAAAAAACACTCGACGCTGCTCACAGCAAGGGCGTCCCACTCAAAAATATCAAATGCATGTCTTCTGGCTAACATCAATGAACAAATTTTGACAAGGTTTTCCAATTCCAATATATTAAACGAACATCTTCTTGCTAACATCAATGATTAAACTTTGACAAGCTTTTCCCATTCAAAATATGTAATACCTATGATCATGGAGTCCTATGTAGCTTCTTAAATTGCCAATGGTCTCTGCAGACTAGTCATGTCACCGGTGTCTAATAATACTCTGTAAAGCTTCTCGGTCATTCCTTCTGTAATGTAGCGCAAACAGTGACTGCTTCTTTCTGCAAAGTGGAACGACCAACTGGACCCAGTAATGCAGCAATTTGCCTTGGACACATTGGCTCCTTTTGTGCAGTTCAACTAAAACCAAAGTCGGAATAAATCGACCTTTAATTTTGATATTCTTGTAAGCAACAATAGGTATAAGGGAAACAATTACAGAGAAATAACGGTTGATGACTTGTACTCCCAGAAGAAAAGCATCTATTGATCTACTTTATCTTAATGGGAAACAAAGCAGGAGAGTAGCAATTCTCCATCAGTGTGATTCATTCATATTGACTGAGACATTATCTTAACAATGCCTTGTTTCAACATGTATAAAGAACGACAAAGCAGAAAAGTACCATTCCTAAAACAATGCAACTGATTCATTTTACCAGCGGCATTAGATTAAAAAAAGCATAAATAGTTCCAGGGGAGAGTGGGCGCAACAACAATACGTGCTTCCATCTACTTATAAAGGGGGTGATGCGGAGTTTGTTGTAACAAAGCAACAAGCATCATGTCTGGGTTGGTCCCATTTTTGTTCACTACTTAATGGGAAAAGACAGCAATACAATAGCTTCAATTCAACATTTATTTAAAACAGTACCAATACAAGTAGCACAACATCTCAAAGCACACTGCACAATCATATGGATGAAGGCCTGTACTGACCTTTCATGAGACGACCATTATAAAATACGAATCTACCAAAGCGAATAGGAAATCCAATCTCGTTTTGTGCAGTTGCACTAAAATCAAGCAAAGTGTTTCGTGTAGCGAAGCAAAATGTCACAATAGCAACAACTTGAATAGATATCTCTGTTTAAACAGAGGCAAAAAAGGAATCAATTACTGGCTAATAAAGGAGGATGAAACATGCGGCCACAAAAATGGTAATCCCGCTAATCCCTAACAAGTGTTGCAGTTTTGAAATAAGATTCAGTAGTTAATTCTGTGAGTGGCATCAATTACTGGCTTATAAAGGGGTGATGCTGAATTTGTTGTAACAAAGCAACAAGCATCATGTCTGGGTTGGTCCCATTTTTGTTCACTACTTAATGGGAAAAGACAGCAATACAATAGCTTCAATTCACCATTTATTTAAAACAGTACCAACACAAGTAGCACAACATCTCGAAGCACACTTCACATCATGTGGATGAGACCAAGATTTCAAACAACTCGCCACGAAGACTAGAAACAAATCTCGATCTACTTTTGTGCAGTTCCACCAAAATTAAGCAAAGTCACCGGTGTGACATTCAAGTTGAACTGCACAAAACACTCAAAACATAAGTGTTTCGAGTAGCAAAGCAAAATGTCGCAATAGCAACATGTTGAATTGATACCCCTGTTTTAACAGAGGCAAAAAAGGAAACAATTACTTACCGATAAAGGAGGATGAAACAAACGGTGATAGAAAGAAGAATCTAACTTATCTTGGATGGAAAACAAAGTAGGATAGTAGCATTTCTAAAATGGTTGCATTGATTCATATTAACAGAGACATTCTCTTGAAACAACATTCGTTAAAAAATGTAATTTACTTTTAAGAGTGGCATTGCTTCAATTTTCTGGCGGCATTCTTAGATTAACAACAAAAAAATAGTTGTATGGGACATGCCAGCACCATGTGCGTCCACACGTATAAATGGGTGATGCAGAGTATGTAGCCAAGCAGCATATATGCGTTGGTCCCACATTTGTTCTCTTTGAACCTTTTTCCTATGTGAGGGCAGCAAATCTAGTCCTGCACAAACTACCCGACCCCCCAGTTTCTTTCCCTTTTCAACAAAGAGATCGGTCCCTTACAGATGTGTGTACTGGGTTACCCCCTTTTTCCCTTTTCGACCTACAAAGCGGCTGGATAGCCAGTCTATACTACTTTCCTCCCCTCCTTTCCTCATTGAACCACGTCCTAGATTCTTGCTCCAGCCCACCGCACCCTTCTTTCCTCTTTGAACCAAGACCTAGATTCGACTACAGATCGAAAAAGATCCACATGCAGCTAGAGCAACGACGGTTTCAAAGAAACTTATACCTTAGGGTCGTCGGGATGTGGCAAGGTGTGCGGCGGGAGGCCGGATCTGCCCACACTACGTACAACAGCGAGGAAGAAGGGGTCGGTGGCCCTCCCGCACAGGCGCTGGGTGAAAGTGAATAGCGTAGCCAGCAGTGGATTGCCTCCCTCGCCGAAGGCGATAGAGTGAACGCTGCACCTCCTCCCCTTCCCGGTGCGATGGGATACAGACGCCTCCTTCACCAGCTGTGAGGGGGGAGAGAGAGACAAGAGGCCAACGCAATCTTGTTTAGATCTGGTGAAGAGAGGGTGAGAGACTATGAATATAGCAAACCCTAGCAAATGAACGCTGAGCCTCCAGCGTGTAACATATATGTAGTGCGGCGAGCGTGTGGAGAGTGCAAACCCTAGAGAACAAGTGCTGAGTCTCCAGCTTATATATATATACTACTGTAGTATGGACTGAGCTTCGGTGCCTTCACTACACCTGCTTTTGGCTGTATGATAGGTAAGCCAGCCACATTTTGGGCCCACCTGTCATAAACCCAAAGACAGTGCACTAAGTTAATGAAGTTGCGTCCATATATAGTACTCTCGTGTATACGACTAATATATAGTGGAGTGGTTTTCTTATTCTCTCCATAACAATCGTTTTAAATTGTGTAAGTATGAAACGAAACTCTTTATTTAATGTACAGTGAAGAAAACTAGTACTACTACTTCCGATGAACTAACGATCCACGCCCACGCGTCCTGGTCGCACTTCCCGTCCTTCACGTGTGGTACACTACCCTCCCTTAAGTGAACAACCACACATGCGCCAAATTATCGGAAACGTGTGAGAGTGTGTACAAATAAAGAATTTTAATTTCAATTATCGGAAACGTTTGAGAGTATTACAAAGTTTGACTTCAGTCAAATCTAATATGCAGAGTAAATAAAAATGGAGGGCTACTACGTCCATCCGGGTTTTTAGTCCACACCATTTTTTAAATCAAAGTTAATAGCTGGACAAATAAAATTACAGGGGAGCTGGAGACAAAGTTGTGAGAAGGCTTAGAAATCAATACAAAACTTATGCTCTTAGTACCAACGTCGATCCTTCTTCGAGGAAACATTTGGTTCATAGCCAATTGTGTGATAAAATTGCACCAACGTGAAAGACGACTGCGTCTCCAACGCAACCAAGGTGAACTGACGAAGGATATCATCTTTGTGTGTAACAAGCAAAGAGCACTGATGGAAGACAGCTTGTTTTTCATTGAAAATCGATCAGCTTCACCAGCCAACGCAACCATGAGGCGCAACCATGAGAATCGATAGGTCATCGTGGTGATGCATCATCCATTTGGCATCAAGTTTGGGTGAGGCACCTATGAAGTTCGACAAGTCCTCACTGTGGTCTGTTTCTTCTCAGTAATCAAGCTCGAGGAAGGAAGAACCACGTGGCAGAGGACAGTGAGGCGGAACAACAATGGCCATCGAACTTTGTGCAGTTCCACTAAAATTGAGGAAGACATTCCCGGGTATGGAGACCCGCATCGCTGTTTCCAAAAATATAAAAAAGGGTTAGCAACGACATCTCAATTGTCAATAAGAATTAATGAAAAGTACACCAACAAACAGAAGCATCATAATTATCTTGATGGGAACTAAACCAGGATACCCGAGAAAAAAACATTTCTTCATTTAACCAGTGATAGTACTACCACCATATGGACAATGACCGCACAACCACCATGTACTTTTTTTCGAAACAACATGTATAACTCCACCGAGGCATAAATCAGGACAACTTTTCGAGTTGCATTTCCTCTATAATAGTACTACTAGTAGGTGACGTTGGACCAGCCGACGAACCCTAGCTACTATGCATGGGGAGCTGGGGAGTATTCGCATAGAAGAAAACCTGCACGCAGCGACCTAGGGAGCTGGACCAGTACAAGAAGTTATACCTCAGGTGGGCGAGATGTCGTTTAGGCGGGCGGGCGGGATCTGCCCACATGACGGCAGCGAACAAGGGCGTGGAGGATCTTCGTCCGCGCCAGCACCGGCTCCGAGAGGACAGTGCGCATCAGCTTCCTCCGTCGCCGACGACGACAACGTCAACGCTGCACGTCCTCACCTCCCGCAGCGGACGGGATTCGGCCGGATCTGTGACCACTGGTGAGGATATAGAGAGAGTGGACACTGTCATCTTGTTTTGATATGGAGAGGGTGAGAGAGCGAGACGCGAGAAACTCTATCAAACAAGAGGCTATAATGGAGTAAAAAAATCTCTCCATGGCAGTGGTTTTAAATAGAATACACGCGTTCCCAGAAAAAGAAACGAAAACTGGCGGACAATTTTTTAAGGGTCTGTCTAGGACACATCTAGATGTGACATAGTTATGTCACATCTAAGTTGATGTCCACTCTGTTTGTGGTCTTTTTTTTGTCCTAGTTTTTTTGTTTCTTGTTGCTGTACATTATATACTTGTGGGAGCTTAGATGTGATATCCTTAAATAACATCTAGATGTGAATTAGACAAACTGATTTTCTAACATACCAAGAAAGAAAACTCGATCAAGAACACACCCCCGCTTCCAGGTCGTGAGAGTCGTTGCGCACACACACATAGACATAGACATGCATATCCGTGTTTACATAAAATTCTATTTCCATCTCCATCTCCAATCATATTTGTCCAACTGGCACATTATTTACGTTGTTAATTATATACGCAACAATATTAACGTACAACATCTCTTTTTTGCGCACGTCCAGACCACTGCCACGGCCGGTCCTGACCAACCCGAACCCTCTTCATCACCCGCGCGTGCTTCCCGCTCGAAACGGTCAGTGCCGCATTCATGCCCAGCCAGAGCGGACGCGACCTCTCACTGGCGCCAGCATTAAAGCGGCGCGCCGGCTGAGAGAGCGTCGCCCGCGCCGCTTCCGGGTGCACGTGGCTGCTCCGTGTTCAAAGGTCGCAATAGCCGGCTACAGCATGCATGTAAAAAGTTCTTGGGAGTCCGTGCTATAGCTAGCTGTCCTCCCCCAACTCGTCAATCTCTTCCAGTAGTGCTAGTACTCCATGGCGCGGTCCATCGACAAGCAGGCGGGAAAGTTATCGTATACTACTCGGTTTGCGGTGAGTGGCATGCCGAGCGACCGCCTGGGGTCGAGCCGTGGAGGAGGGTGAGACACAAACACGACAAACGTGATTTAAAGGTTGGTTTTGCTCGATGGCACGATCCAACGAAACGAAACGTTGGTTTCTCTCCGTTTCCATTTTTTCTCCGGAAAAACGGAAAATTTCCACTCCATTTTCATTCCTATTCCAAGGTTGCCCCGTTACAACATTCCATCAAATACAAAGGAAAACTAACACACATGCTGATGCATCTCAATGATTCACAGATCATAGCCAATATTTACTTCACAACTAAAGAAAAAAGTTGTGAGAGCGTGTACGAAAGAAAAACTACTGATGGGGTCACTACGACTTAAACCATAAACCCTAAACATGATTTAATTTCCTGGCCAGGTAGAACCTGTCGAAGGAAAGACAGCTGGCACCCTGGGATCATACGATGCTTTTGTGCAGTTCCACTAAAATCGACCTAAGCATCCCTGATGGCAAAGATATTCTAGAAGTGTGATTAGAATAATAGTACTGGCACTAGTTCATGAGACATAAACTCATCACAAGTAGAAGCCGGTAGAAGTAGAGAAAGATCGACATGGAGATGGAGCTACGACAGTGGAGCAAGCCGGCTCCAAAAGGAAGATGGACTATACCTGGGACGTCGGGCTGTAGCTAGAAGGGCGATTGGGACGCGGCATCGGCCCATATCGCGGTGACCCCTGATATGTCTCCAACGTATCTATAATTTTTGATTGTTCCATGCTATTATATTACCCCTTTTGGATGTTTATGGGCTTTATTTTACACATTTATATCATTTTTGGGACTAACCTACTAACCGGAGGCCCAACCCGTATTGCAGTTTTTTTGCCTATTTCAGTATTTTGAAGAAAAGGAATATCAAACGGAGTCCAAACGGAATGAAACCTTCGGGAGCGTGATTTTTGGAACGAACGTGATCCAGAGGACTTGGAGTGCAAGTCAAGAAGCAGCCGAGGCTCCCACGAGATAGGAGGCCCCCCTGTAGGGCGCGCCCCCTGTCTCGTGGGCCCCTCGGGCATCCACCGACGTACTTCTTCCTCCTATATAAGCCTACGTACCCCGAAAACATCCATGGGCAGGACGAAACACAATTTCCACACTGTAACCTTCTGTATCCGCGAGATCCCATCTTGGAGCCTTCGCTGGCACCCTGCCGGAGGGGGAATCGACCATGGAGGGCTTCTACATCAACATCCTTGCCTCTCCGATGAGTTGTGAGTAGTTTACCACAGACCTACGGGTCCATAGTTATTAGCTAGATGGCTTATTCTCTCTTTTTGGATCTCAATACAATGTTCTCCCCCTCTCTTGTGGGGATCTATTCGATGTAATCTATTTTTGCGGTGTGTTTGTCGAGATGCGATGAATTGTGGGTTTATGATCAAGTTTATCTATGAATAATATTTGAATCTTCTCTGAATTCTTTTATGTATGATTGAGTTCTCTTTGCAAGTCTCTTCGAATTATCAGTTTGGTTTGGCCTACTAGATTGATCTTTCTTGCCATGGGAGAAGTGCTTAGCTTTGGGTTCAATCTTGCGGTGTCCTTACCTAGTGACAGAAAGGGTTGCAAGGCACGTATTGTATTGTTGCCATCGAGGATAACAAGATGGGGTTTATATCATATTGCTTGAGTTTATCCCTCTACATCACGTCATCTTGCTTAATGCGTTACTCTGTTCTTATGAACTTAATACTCTAGATGCATGCTGGATAGCGATCGATGTGTGGAGTAATAGTAGTAGATGCAGGCAGGAGTCGGTCTACTTGTTATGGACGTGATGCCTATATACATGATCATGCCTAGATAACGTCATAATTATTCGCTTTTCTATCAATTGCTCGATAGTAATTTGTTCACCCACCGTAATACTTATGCTCTCGAGAGAAGCCTCTAGTGAAACTTATGGCCCCTGGGTCTGTCTCTTATCATATTTGCTTTCAATCTACTTTTATTTGCATCTTTATTTTCTGCATCTATATTATAAAATACCAAAAATATATTTATCTTATCATACTATCTCTATCAGGTCTCACTTTCACAAGTGGCCGTGAAGGGATTGACAACCCCTTTGTCGTGTTGGTTGCGAGTTCTTTATTTGTTTGTGTAGGTTCGTGGGACTTGTTGAGGAGCCTCCTACTGGACTGATACCTTAGTTCTCAAAAACCGAGGGAAATACTTACGCTACTATTGTTGCATCACCCTCTCCTCTTCGAGGAAAACCAACACAAGCTCAAGACGTAGCAAGAAGTATTTCTGGCGCCGTTACCGAGGAGGTCTTCACTCAGTCAAGACATACCAAATACCCATCACAAACTCATCTCCCTCGCATTTACATTATTTGTCATTTGCCTCTCGTTTTCCTCTCTGCCACTTCACCCTTGCCGTTTTATTCGCCCTCTCTTTCCCAATCTCCTCCTCTCTTTTTTGTTTGCCGTTTTCTGTTTGCTTGTGTGTTGGATTACTTGTTGCCATGGCACAAGATAATACCAAATTGTGTGATTTCTCGAACACTAATAATAATGATTTCCTTAGTACTCCAATTGCTCCTCTTAATGATGTTGAGTCTTGTGAAATCAATGCTGCTTTGCTGAATCTTGTTATGAAAGATCAATTCGCCGGCCTTCCTAGTGAAGATGCCGCTACTCATCTAAACAACTTTGTTGATTTGTGTGATATGCAAAAGAAGAAAGATATAGATAACAATATTGTCAAATTGAAGTTATTTTTGTTTTCACTTAGACATCGTGCTAAAGTTTGGTTTTCGTCTTTGCCTAAAAATAGTATTGATTCTTGGAACAAGTGCAAAGATGCTTTTATCTCTAAATATTTTCCTCCCGCTAAGATCATCACTCTTAGGAACGATATTATGAATTTTAAACAACTTGATCATGAGCATGTTACCCAAGCTTGGGAAATAATGAAATTGATGCTTCACAATTGCCCTACTCATGGTTTGAATTTATGGATGATCATACAAAAATTTTATGCCGGTTTGAACTTTGCTTCTAGAAATCTCTTAGATTCGGCCGCGGGAGGCACGTTTATGGAAATCACGTTGGGAGATGCTACAAAACTTCTTGATAATATTATGGCTAATTATTCTCAATGGCACACCGAAAGATCTTCTAGTAAAACAGTGCATGCTATAGAAGAAATCAATGTTTTGAGTGGAAAGATGGATGAACTTATGAAATTTTTTGCTACTAAAAACACTCCTTTTGATCCTAATGATATGCCTTTGTCTTCCTTGATTGAGAATAATAATGAAACTATGGATGTAAATTTTATTGGTAGGAATAGTTTTGGAAACAATGCTTATAGAGGAAACTTTAATGCTAGACCGTTCCCTAGTAATTCCTCTAATAATTATGGAAATTCCTACAATAATTCTTATGGTAATTTCAATAAGATGCCCTCTGATTTTTAGAATAGTGTGAAAGAATTTAAGATTTCTCAAAAGAATTTTAATGCTTTGCTTGAAGAAAAATTGCTCAAAGTTGATGATTTGGCTAGGAACGTTGATAGACTTTCGCTTGATGTTGATTCTCTTAAAATTAGATCTTCTCCTCCTAAGCATGATATCAATTAGTCTCTCAAGACAATGTGAATTTCCATTGATGAGTGTAAGGAAAGAACCGCTAGATTGCGTGCTAAAAAAGATAGCTTTATAAAAGCATGTTCTTCTAGTTTCTATGAAAATAACGATGAGGATCTTAAAGTTATTGATGCGCCTCCTATTAGATCTATGTTTTGCAATATTAATTTTGATGATTATGGGACTGATGATGAGTCAACCTTACCTAGAAGGCGTCCCAAGAATTCGGAGTTTTTGGATCTTGATGCTAAATTTGGTAAAAGTAAGATCGGAGAAGTCACAACTTTAAATAGCATTGAACCCACCATCTCGGATTTCAAGGAATTTGATTATGATAATTGTTCTTTAGAAGGTTGTATTTCCTTGTTGCAATCCGTTGTTAATTCTCCACATGCTTATAGTGAAAACAAAGCTTTTGCCAAACATATTGTTGATGCCTTGATGCAATCTTTTGATGAAAAACTTAATTTGGAAGTTTCTATACCCAGAAAACTTAATGATGAGTGGGAACCTACTATAAAGATTAAAACTAAAGATTATGAGTGTTTTGCTTTGTGTGATTTGGGTGCTAGTGTTTCCACGATTCCGAAAACTTTATGTGATATTCTAGGTTTCCATGATCTTGATGATTGCTCGTTAAATTTGCACCTTGCGGATTCCACCATTAAAAAGCCAATGGGAAGGATCAATGATGTTCTTATTGTTGCAAATAGAAATTTGGTGCCCGTGGATTTTATTGTTCTTAATATAGATTGCAATCTTTCTTGCCCTATTATTCTTGGTAGACCTTTCCTTAGAACGATTGGCGCGATTATTGATATGAAGGAAGGGAATATTAGATTACAATTTCCATTAAAGAAAGGCATGGAGCACTTTCCAAGAAAGAAAGTCAAATTACCTTATGAATCTATCATGCGGGCTACTTATGAATCAAGTGCCAAAGATGGCACTCGTTAGATCTATCTTTGCTTTTATGCCTAGCTAGGGGCGTTAAACGATAGCGCTAGTTGGGAGGCAACCCAATTTTCTTTGTGTTTTTTGTTTTTGTTCCTGTTTAGTGTTAAATTCTGTTTCTAGTTTCTGTTTAGATGTTTTTTTAGCTTTTAATTAGTGTTTGTGCCAAGTAGAACCTATAGGATAAACTATGATCATAGTTGATTTGATTCTGCTGAAAAACAGAAACTTTGCACTCACGAGAAAAAAATCAATAAATCACAGAAACGTGCTTTTGCATTGATTTTTTTTGCTGCTGATGAATAAACAAATTGTCCAGTACGTCCTATTTTTGTAGGATTTTTAGAGTTCCAGAAGTTTGCGTTAGTTACAGATTGCTACAGACTGTTCTGTTTTTGACATTCTGTTTTTCGTGTGTTGTTTGCTTATTTTGATGCATCTATGGCTAGTAAAATAGTTTATAAACCATAGATAAGTTGGAATACAGTAGGTTTAACACCAAAATAAATAAAGAATGAGTTCATTACAGTACCTTATGTGGTGGTTTTGTTTTCTTTCACTAACGGAGCTTATAAGATTTCCTGTTGAGTTTTGTGTTGTGAAGTTTTCAAGTTTTGGGTAAAGCTTTTATGGACTATGGAATAAGGAGTGGCAAGAGCCTAAGCTTGGGGATGCCCAAGGCACCCCAAGATATTCAAGGATAGCCAAAAGCCTAAGCTTGGGGATGCCCCGGGAAGGCATCCCCTCTTTCGTCTTTGTTCATTTGTAACTTTACTTGGAGCTATATTTTTATTCGCCACATGATATGTGTTTTGCTTGGAGCGTCGTGTATTATATTAGTCTTTGCCTTTTAGTTTACCACAATCATCCTTGCTGTACACACCTTTTTGGAGAAGCCTATTTTATTAGAATTTGCTAGAATACTCTATGTGCTTCACTTATATCTTTTGAGCTTGATAGTTTTTGCTCTAGTACTTCACTTATATCTTTTAGAGAACGGCGGTGGCTTGATTTTATAGAAATTGCTAGTATCTCCTGCTTCACTTATATTGTTTTGAGAGTCTTTTAGAACAGCATGGTATTTGATTTGGTTACAAATTTGGTCCTAGAATGATGAGCATCCAAGTTGGGTATAATAAAAACTATCATAGAAAATGAATTGGATGCTAGGATCAATTTGATGCTTGATAATTGTTTTGAGATATAGAGGTAGTAATGTTAAGGTCATGCTAGTGGATAATTATGAAATTGAGAAATTCTTTTGTTGAAGTTGGCAAGTCCCGTAGAATGCACGTATGGTAAAAGTTGTGTGACAAATTTGTTGCATGAGGTGCTCTTTTGAGTGTCTTCCTTATGAGTGGCAGTCGGGGACGAGCGATGGAACTTTTTCCTACGAATCTATCCCTCTTGGGGCATGCGTAGTAGTACTTTGCTTTGAGGGATAAGTAGATTTTTGCAATAAGTATATGAGTTCTTTATGACTAATGTGAGTCCATGGATATACTCACACTCATCCTTCCACTTAGGTAACCTCTATTTTACCGCGCAATTTTTGCCGGTATTGAACCCATGATTTACCTTCCTTAAAACAGCCACCATACCTACCTATTATGGCATTTCCATAGCCATTCTGAGATATATTGCCATGCAACTTTCCATCGTTCTGTTTATTATGACATGTTTCATCATTGTCATATTGCTCTTTGCATGATCATGTAGTTGACATCGTATTTGTGGCAAAGCCACCTTCATAATTTTCATACATGTTGCTCTTGATTCATTGCATATCTCGGCACACCGCCGGAGGCATTCACATAGAGTCATATCTTGTTCTAGCTTTGAGTTGTAAATCCATAAAAGTGTGATGATCTTCATTATTAGAGCATTGTCCTAGTGAGGAAAGGATGATGAAGACTATGATTTCCCCACAAGTCGGGATGAGACTTCGGACTTTATAAAAATAAAAGAGGCCAAAGAAGCCCACCAAAAAGGAAAAAAGAAGAAAAAAGGAGAAAGAAAAAAAAGAGAAAGAAAAAAAAGAGAAAAAGAAAAAAAATAAAAAGAGAGAAAAAGAGAGAAGGGACAATTGCTACTATCTATTTTTCCACACTTTTGCTTCAAAAATAGCACCATGATCTTCATAATAGAGAGTCTCATATGTTGTCACTTTCATATACTAGTGGAAATTTTTCATTATAGAACTTGGGTTTTATATTCCAATGATGGGCTTCCTCAAAATGCCCTAGGTCTTCCTGAGAAAGCAAGTTGGATGCACACCCACTTAGTTTCTTTTTGTTGAGCTTTCATATATTTATAGCTCTAGTGCATCCTTTGCATGGCAATCCCTACTCACTCACATTGATATTTGATGGGCATCTCCATAGCCCGTTGATACGCCTAGTTGATGTGAGACTATCTTCTCCCACTTTTTATCCTCACAACCACCATATTAGACCACCATAGTGCTATGTCCATGGCTTGCACTCATGTATTGCGTAAGAGTTGAAAAAGTTGAAGCGCATTAAAAAGTATGAAACAATTGCTCGGCTCGTCATCGGGGTTGTACATGATGGGAGTATTTTGTGTAATGAAAATGAAGCATGACCTATCTATATGATTTTGTAGGGATAAGCTTTCTTTGGCATGTTATTTTGATAGGTCATGATTATTTGTTAGTATGCTTTGAAGCATTATTATTTTTATGTTTTATAAGCTTTTATCTTGAATCATTTGGATCTGAACATTCATGCCACATTAAAGAAAATTACATTGAGAATTATGCTAGGTAGCATTCCACATCAAAAATTTCTTTTTTATCATTTACCTACTTGAGGACGAGCAGGAATTAAGCTTGGGGATGCTTGATATGTCTCCAACGTATCTATAATTTTTGATTGTTCCATGCTATTATATTACCCCTTTTGGATGTTTATGGGCTTTATTTTACACATTTATATCATTCTTGGGACTAACCTACTAACCGGAGGCCCAGCCCGTATTGCTGTTTTTTTGCCCATTTCAGTATTTCGAAGAAAAGGAATATCAAACGGAGTCCAAACGGAATGAAACCTTCGGGAGCGTGATTTTTGGAACGAACGTGATCCAGAGGACTTGGAGTGCAAGTCAAGAAGCAGCCGAGGCTCCCACGAGATAGGAGGGCGCGCCCCCCTGTCTCGTGGGCCCCTCGGGCATCCACCGACGTACTTCTTCCTCCTATAGAAGCCTACGTACCCCGAAAACATCCGGGGGAAGGACGAAACACAATTTCCACCACCGTAACCTTTTGTATCCGCGAGATCCCATCTTGGAGCCTTCGCGGGCACTCTGCCGGAGGGGGAATCGACCATGGAGGGCTTCTACATCAACATCCTTGCCTCTCCGATGAGTTGTGAGTAGTTTAACACAGACCTACGGGTCCATAGTTGTTAGCTAGATGGCTTCTTCTCTCTTTTTGGATCTCAATACAATGTTCTCCCCCTCTCTTGTGGAGATCTATTCGATGTAATCTCTTTTTGCAGTGTGTTTGTCGAGATCCGATGAATTGTGGGTTTATGATCAAGTTTATGTATGAATAATATTTGAATCTTCTCTGAATTCTTTTATGTACGATTGTTTTATCTTTGCAAGTCTCTTCGAATTATCAGTTTGGTTTGGCCTACTAGATTGATCTTTCTTGCCAATAGAGAAGTGCTTACCTTTGGGTTCAATCTTGCGGTGTCCTTACCCAGTGATAGAAAGGGTTGCAAGGCACGTATTGTATTGTTGCCATCGAGGATAACAAGATGGGGTTTATATCGTATTGCTTGAGTTTATCCCTCTACATCATGTCATCTTGCTTAATGCGTTACTCTGTTCTTATGAACTTAATACTCTAGATGCATGCTGGATAGCGGTCGATGTGTGGAGTAATAGTAGTAGATGCAGGCAGGAGTCGGTCTACTTGTTATGGATGTGATGCCTATATACATGATCATGCCTAGATAATGTCATAATTATTCACTTTTCTATCAATTGCTCGACAGTAATTTGTTCACCCACCGTAATACTTATACTCTCGAGAGAAGCCTCTAGTGAAACCTATGGCCCCCGGGTCTATCTCTTATCATATTTGCTTTCAATCTACTTTTATTTGCATCTTTATTTTCTGCATCTATATTATAAAATACCAAAAATATATTTATCTTATCATACTATCTCTATTAGGTCTCACTTTCGCAAGTGGCCCTGAAGGGATTGACAACCCCTTTGTCGCGTTGGTTGCGAGTTCTTTATTTTTTTGTGTAGGTTCATGGGACTTGTTGAGGAGCCTCCTACTGGATTGATACCTTGCTTCTCAAAAACTGAGGGAAATACTTACGCTACTATTGCTGCATCACCCTCTCCTCTTCGAGGAAAACCAACCGAAGCTCAAGACGTAGCAACCCCCGATTGGGATGCACCGACTGTGGGTTTTCTCCCTCAGCGATGTCGACCGTGTCTACGCAGAACATTGTTCCCTTCCCCCAGCTGCAGGATCAGGCCTGTCGTTCTATGCTTGTGAAGAGAGCAACCTAAGCAAGCAGGCTTGTAGCTTAGGCTCCTGCTAGTGTATATATAATGGTTTTCTTTTTCTCTCCATATCAACCATTTTATATTGCGTACGTGTCATTCAAGAGTGAAATGATGGTTGCTTCTTTCGACTAACTTACTGTGTGATTTGACTGCTCGTTAGTGGCCCCTACACGTACTCCCCCTACGTGTATGCAACAGTCACACGTACACATGGACAGAAAAATGCGCGCGACACCCTAATGCATGCATGTCCGAGCACACGACGGAATACACACGGTCACGCTCAAGTGCTCAACCTACACGTGCATGCACACACATACTCAGTCACGGTGAACTAGTGACCGTATAAACACCGGAAAATATATATATTGAGTGCAATGAGCGTATTATGAAGTCCAACGACTAGTGTCTTGGCTGATCGTCCTAAGAATGCTTATATATAAATAAAGCTCTCTCATTTACCATATTAACCGGAAAGGAGGGAGTATGGAGTAGCAATACTTTTTGGTGTGTCCCGTCAACTCGCAGAATGAGGAGAAGCTTGCAGGACAAGGTGAAGCTCGCTTACGCCTTTTGACTAATGCAACCTACCCTCGATGGACATGCATCAGTCCATTCGGTGTCAGATTGTCAGAGGCATACACTGTAGTACGCAACATGCGGAGTACCATCATTGTTCGACTTCACGAAGAGGCAAAGAGCCAAGCGCAGTAGTACGAGTAGTACTACTACTAGAACCACATGGTGGAGTGTCTGTACTCTTGTTTTTTATCTCTGATAAAGTACACGTTTATTCCGGAGAAGGGAGGAAAACGGCAGCCCAACATGTAATGAATGATATCGATCAACCAACCATGCTCGAATATATCTTGGCCTCCGTGCAAGCCCGTCTGTGTGTTCTCGCTCCTCGTCTCTCTCAAGGAACGGTGGGTTGGCTCTTTGCCATCAATTGAGATCGGTTTGCTCACGGTCCTGTCCCACATGTCAGTGATATGCCAAGAGGAGGTGCGTTGACCGACTGGCCATACACGTACTTGGTTTTGCACCTTCATACTACTCCTCCCTCCGTCACAGTTTATCGGGCGCGCTTCATTATGATGCATTTCTCTCAATGCATTTCCAGCACCAGAGAGACTTTAGATGCGTTTGGTTTAATGCTCAATTAATTAGGGTGTGGTAACCGCAATCAAGTCCACAATTTTCTCTCCATGTACTCTGTACTACTACGGAGTGGAGTAAGTGCATGCATGTGTGTACCCGGGGGGGGGGGGAAGCACTGCATGCATGTTTGTACGCATTATTCCCTCTAGTAATAGACGCCGTGCTATAACTACCAATGCTATTTTTCAGGCCGATCGCTAGTCGCCTTGGTCCCATAGATTTTTTTCTTTTTTCTGAAGCGCGCTGTATAAACAGTGACGGATGGAGTAGTATGAGCGGATTCAAAGAAGAGCGTATTAATGGTTGCTTCTTCAGAGTAACTTACAGTGGGAAAGGTAGTGCTTATGATTTGACTGCTCATTACTCACTATTAATGCGGCGCAATGACTGGGCTGAGTCTCCCATGCGGTTGTGCACTACCCCCTCGGTTCTTAAATATACTCTAGTGTATTTGTCTTTCTAGAGATTTCAACGAGTGACTACTCAAATATTTGTCTTTTTAGAGATTTCAAATGGACTGGCACATACGGATGTATATAGACATATTTTAGAGTGTAGATTCACTCATTTTGCTCCGTATGTAGTCACTTGTTGAAATCTTTAGAAAGACGAATAGAATATTTAGGAATGGAGGGAGTACACATACGAAGCAAAATGAGTGAATCTACACTCTAAAATATACCCGTTTGAAATTTGTAAAAAGACAAATATTTAG
Source organism: Triticum dicoccoides (assembly GCF_002162155.2). Classification (NCBI taxonomy): domain Eukaryota; kingdom Viridiplantae; phylum Streptophyta; class Magnoliopsida; order Poales; family Poaceae; genus Triticum; species Triticum dicoccoides. Next base: position 596,738,248 of record NC_041383.1, read on the forward strand.
GAACGATGGAGTATAATTTTGTGCATGGCACATGGACCCGGATGATGAAGAGGCTTCTGGCAATGCTATCAAGCTTCCATCATTTGTTTACATAATTGACGTACTATACAAATAATTTTCCAGTGACATGAAATTGTACAATGGTGTGAGCTTTCAACTTTTGTTTTGCGTGTCTTGCCATCGATGCTCTTTCGGAAACAATAAACAACTAACTTCCTTGCTAATGCATGTCAATTATTAGCAGATCAGAGCTAATAATTACATCACAACTGAAAACAGAGTTGTGAGAAGGTGTTAAATTAAAATTGATCCATGCTTTCATTGGTAGCAACGTCCCCCCAGCTCTGTCTAAATCAACAAGGCATGTTGGGAAAAAAAGTAGCTGTCTGGAGCATGCAACATTCCGATCATTTTGTGCAGTTCCACTAAAATAGAGCCGAGCGTCCCTGTTCCAAAGATATTAAGTGTGATTACGATAATAGAGGACTGCTGATGAAATAATAAACACACAAATAGAAGCCGGTCACGTTTGCAGTCTCTCTTAAGACTAACTAGTTGGAGAAGATTAGGCTCGGAGTTGGATGAGGAGGATAGAGCAAAACCAATCTCCCTTTGTGCAGTCGCACTGAAATGTAGAGACGTTGCCTGTGTGACATTTTAGTACAACTACACAAAACACTCTTAAGAAAAAAGTGATTTGTGTAGTTCACCAAAAGGTTGCAATAGCAACGAGGTGAAATGGATAACCCTGTTTGCAAAAAAGAGGTAGAAAGGAAGCAATTACTGGTCAATAATAGTTGATGACACATGCGACGACAAAAAGGAAGCATATTCCTTGTCCTAAGGGAAGATAACAACATGGTTGTGTTTGTGTAAAACGGTGTGAGCACGAGAATGCAATATGGAAAGTATGCCGGACGAGCTACGTTTTGGGCAAAGAACTATGGAAGATCCACATGCATCAACGTGGGAAGACGGGTAGTGGAGCAAGGTCGGAGGGGATACCTGGAGGTTATCAGGATGTAACTAGGTGAGCGGCGGCGGGCGGAATCTGCGAGCAGGTGGCGTAGGCCCTGCCGCGCCGGAGCTTGGTCAGAGAGAACGATGCGTACCGCAGATCGGGACGTGCTGCCTCGGCACCGTCGAACGGAGAAACGATACACTTCCTCCCTTTCCCCCGGCGGACGGGATGCGGCCGTATCAGTGACCAACGGTGAGAGAGAGAGAGAGAGAGGCCACCACACTCCCTTCCCCCAGCGGACGGGATGCGGCCAGATCAGTGACCAACGGTGAGAGAAAGAGAGGCCACCGCAGCCTTGTGTGAGATACTCTGAAGAGCGACAAACCAGGCAGGCATGCTCCATTGTATATAGTGAGCGGACTACCTTTTTCTCCATAAAAATCGTTTTATATTCAGTGTACGTGCCATTGAGCGCTATAACTTTATTTAAAAATAACACGGCAACACGTCAAGTTGAACTTTGTTTCGTGCACGCGTGGTACACGGCCTCCCTAGGTAAACAACCGCTACAGGCGTTCAAATTAGCACGTGGGCTGCCATTTCATAAAGAAATGAGCTCCACCGTGTACCCGCGCAGGTGTGGCTGGGCACGAAGCGTGAGTATGTGCACGGTGCACCTATTCTCTTCTTGTATACATACACCACCTACATGGGGTTGTGTGAGAGAGATACAAACCTAGAGAGATATAGTGTGTGGGTTCTTGAGAGTTTTTTTTTGGGGGGGGGGGGGCAATCAAAAAATGTAACATATGCAATGTGTGTGAAATAGAGTCCTGGATATAACATATATATATAGAGGGGGCGATCCACGAGAAGAGAGTGGAGGTATCATCGGCTTGAGGTGTCCATAGAATTGAAGAGAGGGATGATGTGTGTGTGTGTGTGCGTGCGTGATCAATAAAGAGTGCCATCGAATCTGTGTGTGCCGACGTCAAAGATATAGAGTGGCTGGCCTACTGGAACGTGAGAAGGGGACATGTGTGCAGTTTGTCTCTATGGCATGGATACCTACCTGCAGTGCTCGACTATCGGTGTGTGGTGGGGGAAGAGGGAGGCCCAAATAACTATAGAGGTACAATGGCTGGTATATGTGTGGAGGAGGAGAGAGGCCTACCTCATGTATTAAGGAGATTGATCTGCCTCATGTATTAAGGGAGATCGATCGGCATCCATGCATATGTGCAGGAGAGGAATAAGGTTGGGAGAGAGACAGAGCTAGAGTGTTGAAGGGGGTGGTAGTGGAG
>NC_041383.1:596741012-596842542 GCF_002162155.2 Triticum dicoccoides
GTTGTCTGTGCACGTGCGTGTGAGAGACGGGTCAGGAGGCATGCACGAATGATGACGGGGGACGATGTGGCTGTGGTAAGAAGATGTAACTACATAGGAAGATCAATCACCCTTTGTTAGAGAAAGTAGAGACATAACTTGTGAGGTACGTCGATTGATGGGGGGGGGTAGTTAAAGTCGATCTAGGTATATGTTGGGAGATCGATCGGTATACATGCATGTGTGTGTTAGAAGCAAATGAGGCATGAGGAGAAGGATAGAGAGAGAGAGAGAGGGATGCATGTAGGAGGTGGTACGAGAGGCATACTATATCAAGGGGGGAGGAGTGTGCGAGTACGAGAACGATGAAAAGAGTGGTGGGAGTGAGGCATGGATGGTGACAAGAGAAGAGGGGAAGCTTGTGTTTGTGCTAGGCACACCTGGCTAGAGAGGCATATCGATCGATGTGTGCCGTAAAGAAGAAGATGGGGGGCCTACACACACCATGGGTGAACGACCTAAAGTAAAAAGACGAATTTGCGCGATGGAGCTAGAGAATGCCGAGGGAGGGTGAGAGGGGATGCGGGCGTGTGCATGCACAAGAGAAAGTTAGCGCTAGCTACAAAGATAAGAGGGTTGTGTGGGTGTAAAAGACGAATAGAGATCATATATACTTCATTATAAAAAGCGAATTCGGATATTTGAAGAATTTATCATAGTGTATTAATCCGACGCATGTGTGAATATATATAATGGTGATACACATGGTGTGGTTATGAACATGTTATACTACATTTAATATATTTTATCTCTACTCTTATAAAAAACGGAGTTGTTGATGATGGTGTGCCGTCCGATTTATATCTGGCGGATAGCAAGGAAACTATGATGGTTGAAGTTGGCAACAATCATGATTGTAGATTCTTATTGAAATAGATAAACGAATTCAAATTTAGTTCGAATTGCAGCGATAGTATAGACATTTGGAATGCACTAAAATGTTGGTATGAGTAGGTTACATGCATTAACATCAAGCGAAAAAATTTAATCGGGCATAACATGGATTCATACTCCCTCCTTCCATCTATATAGGGCGTAATGAGATTTTTAAGACCGCCTTTGACTATTGACAAGATTAATAGTACATGACATGCACAATGTGAAAATTATATCATTGAAAGAACTTTCACAGACGAATTTAATGGTGTGTTTTGTGTAAGTTGTATGTCATATATCATTGCTCTAATATTTGGTCAAAGTTAGCATCAAAAAACGCATTAGGCCCTATATAGATGGAAGGAGGGAGTAGCTTTGAATAGTATTTGTATAGTAAAACGGGGCAAGACTCTCTCTTTGTGTGGTGTGAATAGTTTTATTTTTTTCGTTTTCTTTTTGGTTGAGGGAAGTGTGAATTGATTTGGTACGTACAAGTACAATATTACTACATGTTAGGCTTGTCCCTAAAATTCAACCCGCGTCTTGTTATATCCCGAAAATTCAGATATCGTGCTCTCAAAACTGGCGCCTTCACAACCCGCGCCTTGCTATCCCGAAATTACAACGCGCGCGAACTCTCCCTCCAGCTGCCAAATCCCGACACGCGAAATCCCGCTTCTAACCCTGAGCCGAAAGGGCCGCTAGTTCAAATCGGTGGGGGGTACTTTTGTAACAAACCCTACATTTTGGACAAGCACGTCCCTAAGTCATGCTTCACCCCCTCCCATCGCCCCCTTTTCGCCATTCGAAATCCCAGGCCGCCATAACCTCTCCGCTCCAGCCGCGAAAACCCACCCTCCTCCGTCCGCCACGTCACCTCTGCCCAACCGGAGCCTCTTCCCCGACGACGTCGTCCACTTCAACAGCCGACATCCCTCGTCCACCTCCCCGGATGAGGATCCCTCGTCCATCTCACCGTCCCGCCGGTTTAGCCGCCCCGTCCTCCACCTCAAAGGAGCTGCTTCGATGATCTCCTCGTCTATCGCGGCTGCTCCATCCCCACAGTGCCGCCTTAACCTGCTCCACCGGAACCGCAACATCCTCACCGACTCCTCGGACGAAGCCGAGGCCTACTCGGCGCCACCAAAGAGGTTGTACACTCATCGCATCGCACCTTCTCCTTAACTCGACCTCCCAGCGCTGACGGTGCTCCATCCCACACCCCCATGGAGTGGCTACCTTGAAGCCGGCGCCGCGGGCGACATCTCCATGATGGCTCTCCCCCAGTGCGAGGCCCCTCCGGCGACAGCGTCCATACCAACCGAATCTGCTGCTGCTGCTCCGGCTCTCGCTCGCGCTGCTGCTGCTGCTCTGGCTCTCGCTAGATCGCTCGCTCGCCCAGCTGCTGCTGCTTCTGTCCACCTCGCTCGTGCTGCTGCTCTGCTCCGATTAAGCCACACTTCAGTCGACTGAATCGACTTTTGGGTCAGTCAATTTTCAAGGGTTGGGGGGCTCGTCGGAGTTAAGGAAGAACCACCCGCAGCAGGGACGGGGGATCGCCGGAGAGGTACCCCACTATCTATCTTAGGGTTCAGGGTGGGAGGGGACCTAGAGGGCTGGCCGGGGCGGCGGTGGCGAGTTGTTTCGGGGCAGCAAGGAGGCGCTGGGGCCGACGGTTCGGCCGGTGGTGGCTTGCAGCTCAGGGAGGTGAAGGTTGAAGATGAACGGCAGGCCCTCCCTAAACTACATGTCAAGTGCCTCTCTGCTACCATTGTGTTCAGTTTCGACAGTAGCATTCAGATTCCACAGTAAATTTCAGTTTCGATAGTTAAGTTCAGAGTCAACAGTTTTTACCTCATCTGTTGTAGTCAGGTGGTTTTTGGTGTTGTTAATTTTGCATCCATTTTACATCATCTACTGGAGATGCTATTAGAATCCCACTTGAGATTGACGATGTTTGTCTTGTGCTGCTTCAGCCTTGACGTCTTACGGCTCACCGGAGCTGCTCCAACGACAGAACGATCCATCACAACAGAGCAGTGCCCTGGATGCCGTCTACAGATTCCTCAGATCTTCCTCCACACCCCGACAGCCACCTCTACCTCAACTGCTTCAGCGACCAACCCAATCATGCTGAGGTCGACACGGCTACAACAAAGAGGTTGTACACTTGTTGCATCACTTATTACTATACATTCACGTCGATCCATTAAGGCTATTTTGGTTCAACGGAAAAACGTCAATCCACTGGTTGTTACCATCACTCTAAATTGCTGCATGCTCTCCTTACATAATCTCACCATATTTTTTTCGTATGCATGTCAGATATTGTACACAGTCATGCTGAAAATGTAGAGAAAAAGAGAAGAGTTTTGCGCGGCAATACAATGTCATGCAGGCATCGCTCCATGGTGGGTTCAATGGCAAACCCTCCCCACCCCTCTCCAGATTGTAATCCAGAGGAAGATATCTGTTCTAAGGCGGATTCAGACGCTGCTGACCACTCCTATTTACCCCCCAAGGTGTTTGCTCTACCTTGGCATGATGATGTTAGTCATATCATGCATATGTTGCCTTGCAGTGCCTACTTTTGACATCATATATGTCATCTGCTTAGTTTAGACATGTTATGTAATGCCACCTGTTTAGTTTCTATATCATATATGGGAATTATGCAGTCTCATGTCTTTTAGCCAGCCATAATATATGTGAAATGTGCAATGCCATCCTGTTTAACCAGGCATCATATATTTGAATGATATCTTGCCCATCCTTTTCTTCATTACATTTCCATTTGTCGACAATGTTTGTACATTAAACTACTCTTCCTGTGAATCAGCCATTTGGGTGGGAGATGGAAAAATCTAGAGTGAAAACAAGGCCTTCAGAGCAGATAATGCTACCTGTCAAAGCAGATCTCTTGTTGGGTCCCGATAGCTCCTCAGAGATGGATTTAGAGACAGATGACTAGTCCTATTCCCCCACTGAGGTGTATGCTCTAACTTGGCACGGTTATACTTCTCATATCATGCATACGGTGTCTTGCATTGCATAGTTTAGACATCATATACACAATATTCAACACCATGTTCTTAGTTCAGACATCATATCGAATGCCCTCTGTTTAGCATATAAATCACATATGTGAATTAAATGATGCGATCCTGATTACTTAGATAACATGTAGGTGAATTATGTCATGCGATCCTGTTTAGTTATTCATCATATCTTTGAATTATGTTATGCTATGCTATCCAGTTTAGATAGACATCATATATGTGAAATTATGTCATGCTATCCGTTTTAGTTAAACAATATACATGTCAATTATTTCATGCCCTCTTTTTTTCCACACTATCTATTGCATCTGTCTCTCATACAATGTTTGTACATTCAACTATGTTTCCTGTTTATGAGCCATTTGAATTGGAGCGGGTGATGCCAGTATCTAGCGGACGAAAAACACAGTCTTCAAATAAAACAGTGCTACCTCTTGGTGGAGATAGCACCCCGGTTGTACATGCACAAGAACTAGCCCTACCACACATAACCCAAACTCTCGCAGATTGTACCCCTACTGCGATGGACAGAGAACCAGCTTCACCCAATCTAACCCCAACCCCAGCCGATAGTAACCCAGTTCCTGTTGACACAACACCATCTCCACCATAGAGCTCCCAAACAAGAGCAGTTAGTAAGGCAGCTCCAGTGCCCAAAGGGCCAGTACTATCAGGGCGAACCCCAACTCCACCAGTTAGTACGCCTATTCCTGTGGAGGAAGCACAACCAGCTAGTCGTAGTTTAGCATCTATCGCATTTGATGTTGTTAAATCGTATGTGCGTATCTTCCCATCTTGGAAATATTATACTGAAGACGAAGGAAAATGCCAGTTGCAGGTGTTTGTCCAGGAGTTATGTGTAAGTAATGTTATTCATGGAAATTACTTTGCTTCGTCCCATACATCCTACCTCCATGATGGTTATAATACAGCAAATTTTCCCATTTTTCTCTATAGAGAAGGACCGATTTGGAAACTCGGGATGAGGTAACCTGTGCTAATACCTCTGCTATCTTCAAGAATGCTTGGTGACAGTATCGAAATTACCTGAAGAAAACGTACTTCACCGGCAAAGAAACTCATCAAATTCCCTTACGTTCTCCTGAGACACATTTACTAGACGATGACTGGGAACGCCTTGTTCTGTACTAGTCCCGAACCAAGAATGTGGTAAGGTCTATGAGCTCATTTTCTATTTTTAAGTATTTTGTTCTTGCTTCTTACTGTACTCTGTTCATGTAGAACAAGTGCCTAAACCTGAAGAACAATTGTTCTAATTTAAGAATCCATGGCTATCATAGTTCAAAAAAGCGCTAGGCGTTAATTGTGCGTTTTGCCACCGCCTTGCGCTTTACTGACCAAAGCGCATGCTTATGCGCAGTTATGCGTAGTTATGCACAATGCGTTTTGCCAACGCCTAGAGCCTAGGCGCACTTAAGCGCTTGCTTAGGCGCGCCTTTTTAACTATGATTGCTTTGCTCTTGTATCACTGTATTTACTCATACAAACTTATTTTTAAATTGAAGGATCCAATTGAAACTCCAATGGCACAGCAGGTATGTTCACGCATGTTTCTTTAACAGGTTTGCTCTTATCAATAGCTCTGTTGATTTCAATTTCAATTGTGTATATAGTTGACTTTCATATCATGCACATTACTAGCATCACAACACATCCAATTGTGTTGTTGTACATGTAGACCTAGGTACCCATCTGAAATCTTGTTGTGCCGTGTAGTTTCCCACACTTTGTATTCTTTCACTGCTGCTTTGTCTTGAACTGATATGATTTGAACCGTGTCTCTATTTTGATTTGTCAAGACAATGCAGTGACCATAGGACATAGATATATGTTTGTTTGATGCTTTTATTATGTACTAGTACTTGGCAATAGAAGACTTGGTAGTTTAATCCTGTCCACCTTACTACTGAACTTATTCACCGAAATGAGTTTCATATACTAGTACATGCTAAACTTGTTATGTGTCTCCTTGTTTCTTCTTTTAGAATGCTGACAGAATATTGGGGAAGAGTGCCTTATTAAGCAATGGTAAAGGAAGTGATGCAGATAAGGTTCAGGATAGTGACACATCCTTGTTGGTCTCCAACAAAGCTGATATAACAGCTAAGGAAGACTATCTTGAAGACAACGAGACAACCCCAAAGTCCTGTCTTGGTTTAAAGTTCGAGTTACTGGCCACTACCGCTTGCACAAGCTATTCAAACTCACTGTATGAATCGGTTCAGTTTCTTGAGTCTCAACTACAAGCTGAAAGACATTGATCAGCTATGCTGTGACAAGAAGAGGAAGGACTGCGGAAGTCCCTGGAGCACTCAGATGCATACTTTCTGGTGCAACAGAAAGTGTTGGAGGATTTTAGCGCCAAACATGACAAAGCTAATCAGCTTGCTAAGCTTATTGCCAGCATGGTGGATACCAAGGATAATGTTTCTTGAGCTCTTCTGAAGTTGTTTCAGTTATGCTCTTGTTTTGCTGCCGCGTTTATTTGCACTGGTGGCCAATTTTGACGGCTAGTGTGTCAGGACCCCGATCCTAAGTCACACCGATCTAGCATGTAATACATCATATCACTTTGCGGCCTCACGCAAGTGCATTCCCACGGGTGCCACCTTACCTGGCCCGGGACCGTTTGCGCCTTTTGGCTCACGTATATGATAGTGCCGCTAGCATCCATATGACAAAGAACCCGGGCTGACATGGCTAGTCGTGAACCCAAAGTGGCACTAACTTACAGGGACAGGCATACATGACCCAACAACGAACGTGTCGGTCATCAGCGAGTGAATCCAGGCTGTAGCACTGGGCTAGCAGGACTCCGGTGAACCGGGCTGTAGCGGGCTAACAGGACTCCGGAATTCATCGCGTGACATTTCCCTGAGGGGACAGACACATGAACGAAGAAGGACACATGCCGGCCAGCCTAAGTGTTTCGGAGCAGTAGCAAGCTACCATGGCTCAGTGGAAACACTAGGAGACATTTCCCGGTAAGAGAGGCTACTAAGGATAAACAACTAGATAGTCAGATCCCACACATACCAAGCATTTCAATAACATACACACAATATGCTCGATATGTGCAAATACAATATGGCATCACAACATGACTCTACAACTCAAGCATTTTATTCAATAGGCTCCGAGAAGCGAGATATTACAATCATGGGTCTCATGACCCAACATTCAGAGCAAACAAGTCAAGCACAAGCGGAAGCTTAACATGTCTGAGTACAGACATCTACAAAAGAAAAAGGCTGAGAAGCCTGACTGTCTATCAGATCCTGCCGAGGGCACAAGATCGTAGCTGAGGTAACAAGCTAAACGTCGAAGTCCACGTGGTACTACTAGCGAGACTGAAGTCCCTCTGCAAAAACATAAATTAAGCAACGTGAGTACAAATGTACCCAACAAGACTTACATCAGAACTAACTACATATGCATCATTATCAACAAAGGGGTGGTGGGGTTTAACTGCAGCAAGCCAGCTTTGACTCGGTGGCTATCCTGAACTACGACTGCAAGTAACTCTTTTGAGGTGGCGCACACGAGTCCACATATTCACCATATCAATACACCACTATGGATCCGCTCCCGTCTCCCTACAAGAATGCCATCCATATCACTCATGCTTATCTTGTGTATTTTAGAGTATCCACTTTCACTTGTCTATGAACTGTACAGGCAAACCAGAAGTCCTTTACCGCGGACACGGCTATTCGAATAGATCATATTAACCCTGCAGGGGTGTACTTATTCACACATGCTCTCACCACTTACCGCCGTTTACACGACATGTACTCGGCAACCTTCAAGCGAAAGCCCAACGAGGGTGTCGGCCACGACCTGACTAACCACACAAGTCTCTCGTCCAGGTTTATCACCTATTCGAGTTCCATCCACAAGGAGATCCGGCCGGGGTGTCGCTCACGGCCCCAAACGATGTGTGCAGGGTTCCCAAGTCCACCATCCGGGTGCCACTTGGTACACCGGGCCACTGTGCCTAGTCTGTCCCAAACCCACCTGTACTGGGTGCCACTTGGTAGACTACTAACACTACCTACAAACACCAGAAACTAGTTGCAACTCCTGGACAGAGATCATGTTGATTAATAAGTCGAGAGGGGTCGAGTTACCGGAACCCAATGTGTGGTAGTAACTGTTCATGGATCACAAACACAGAACTCAGTTCCTAAGAACGGCTTCAATGAGACAACCCACCATGTACTCCTACATGGCCTATCACCGCTACCTTTACCAAATCGTGTTCACACACTTAGCTCACACACAGTAGGACATGTTTACACACCTCTGATTCATCCCCGATTAAATCAGACCTGACTCAACTCTAAGCAGTAGCAGGCACGACAAACAAGCATGAATGAGTAGGCACAACAGGGCTCAAACAACTCCTACTCATGCTAGTGGGTTTCATCTATTTACTATGGAAATGACAGGTCATGCAGAGGAAAGGGGTTCAACTACCGCAGCATGTAACAGTTGAATCGTTGTTGTCCTAATGCAGTAAAAGAGAGCAGGAGCGAGAGAGTGGGATTGTATCGGAATGAACAAGGGGTTTTTGCTTGCCTGGCACTTCTGAAGATAATATAGCTTTTCGTCGGTGTCATCGATCACATCGTCGGTACACGTCTAACGAGAGGGGACAAATACCGGCAACACAGAAGGAAACACAATCAATGCAATGCACAATATGATGCATGCTCATGACATGGCAATATGCTTGTGATTTGAGCTGATGCAACTAAAACCAGATTAAATGAAGTTGGTTTGAATCAAAGATTCAAATTCAAACTCCATATGTGATTTATTACATGCCATTTAATTGAATTGTCCTAAACAGTAGTCATAAGTTGTTCTAACATGCATGAAAATGGTACAGATGGATATATTGGATTTTTCTGATCATTTTTCATATATAATTTATTTCATTCTGAGTTACGGTTGATTTTATATGATTTTTAGAAGTTTATAACATTTTCTGGAATTTCCTGGCTATTTTAGAATTAAACTAATTCCAGAAAGAGTTTACTGCTCAGCATGACATCATGATGATGTCAGCAGGTCAACTAACCCGATCCAGGTCAAACCTGACCATTGGGGTCCACACGTCAGTGTCTTAACTAGTTAACAGGGCTGTTAGTGCTAATTAAATGGTTAAACTAATTAACCCAGGGGTTGGGCCCACATGTAAGTGACTCGGGGAGGTCAAACCCGGTCAACCGGGTCAAACTCGCCGGAGTTGACCCGCGGCTCGTTGCCGGCGACGCCAGAGATGGCGTTGGGCGTCGGAAACGCTCCTCCGGCGACCAAATAAACGGCGGAGGGCATGAACGCGAAGCTCAGGCTCTCCCGCATCGAAAGCAACGAGCGGCAGCAGCTGGGTGCACTGTGGTGGTGGCAGCGGCAAGCTAGGCGGCGGCCGGAGTTCGGTGGTGCACGGGCGCAGGGCTACGGAGCACGGGGAGCCCGACTGGGGTTGTCTACGGGTTCCTGGAGTAACCAGGAGCACAACCGGGCGCTCGGGTGCGACTACCACGAACTAAAACGACGGCGGCGAAGAGGACGCGGCGGTGAGCTCACGGCATGGCGGGGATCGGAGGTAGCGAGCATAAACGAGAGAGGGAGGAGACGGGTTCGACGTGGAAACTCACAGAGAGGCTAATGGAGGGGTCGGTAGGCGCGGGGGCGGGCGGTGGGCAGCGAATCGACACCGAGGATCTCCGGGAACCGAGGTTGAAGAAGACGTCGGGGACGGCGTTGTGGTGCTTCCCCGGTTGCTTGGCTCGGTGTGGATGAAGAAGACGACGAAGCGGAGCTCGAGGTCTCATCGGCAGGGAGTGGGGTGGCCGGTGGCCATGGCTACGGCGAGCGGTGGTCTCGGGTGTGCTCGGCGGCGCGAGGAAGAGAGGCCAGAGGAAGGGGGCGAGGCAGAGGAAGGAGGGGAAAGTGAGAGGGGGTCGTCCTCATCTCCTGGGCGTGCAGGTGGACTCGGGGAAGGCTAGCCAGCGCGAAGCAGGAGGTGGCGTGCTCGGCCACGTGCGAAGTCTCTCCCTCTGCCTACTGGCAGAGGTTGAAGATGACTGGCAAGTCGCCAGGTGGGCTGGGCCGGCCAGTGGGCCGCCAGGTGGGTGGCCCGTGGCCTTTCTCTCTTTCTCTCTTCTCTCTTCTTTCTAATTTAGTTTCTGTTTTCTATTTTTCTGTAAATATTGGGATTTATTAAAAATATCTAGGCACTTCCAAAAATCATGAAACTAATCATGGCTACTGTTTAGAATATATCCAACAGTAAACATTTTAGTTTATGATTATTTGAGCATTTAAAATATGTTATAGTATTTAAATGCCCAAAATCAAATACAATATGATTTAATTCAAAAATCCAGAAATGACCTAGAAATATGTTCATCATTTTTGGCAGAGGTTTTTACCTTTATCAGAAATGATGAACATTTCCAAAGGGCATTTTGCGTTCATTGAAAATATTTCATTTTGATCCTAGTTGGATTCTTTCTGATGCTAGGGTTTGATCAATCCCCATTTCAACTTTAATTGAAACTTAAACATGATGCACACATGAAGGGCTAGCCTACTGCATACCAGAACTAGGGATGTGACACAGTGTATGTAATGTGCTGCTTTGTTCCCTATATTTGCACTGGTGGCGAACTTTGATGCCCAGTGGATGTAATATGTGTAATAGGGGTAATAGGATAGCGTTAATTGCTTGCTTATTTATTTCCTTATTGTCTCGTTTAGTTGTTTGCTTGTAGTAACTGCAGTTCTTTTTCTGTTTTTTCTAGTGGCCACAATAGCCCATTTTTGGTAACTAGGCCAAAATAATCATGGCAACACACAGACTGTTGTAACCATGGGCCTCCTGCAGGCCGTATGATCCATGGGCCTTCGTCCGGCTGTAGGATCCATTGGCCTTCTATACGAGCCGTAGGATCCATCGGCCTTCTATACGGGCCTTAGGGTCCATGGGCCTTCTACGGGCGGTACGATCCATGGGCCTTCTACGGGCCGTACTATCCATGGGCCTCATATGGGCCGTAGGATCCATGGGCCTTCTATGGTGCATATCATCATTTCACCAATCATGGGCCGTACTATTCGTGGACCATAACGGGCCATTAATAGGCCGTATTTGATAACTCTATGAAAATAGCCCAATGGGTTTTTTTGACATGAAAACGGCGCAACGTATTAACGGTCCGAAATGGGCCGACTATAACGAAGGGCTGAATTTGGCCCACAAGCGGAAAATGACAGTAACAGGCCATATGTAATCGGATGCTGCAAATGAGCCCGAGAATCAATGGGCCCTGAGAAGGCCTAAAGATAACTTGGGCTGGAAACGGCCCAATGGAATAACGGGCCGTTAATGGGTATAAAGTGATACACTATTCACTACGGGCCAGTTTCACCACGGGCCGTTAATGGGCCAAGAGTTACAAAGGTCCGCATATGGGCCGAAATAAGTCATGGGCCACACATGGGCCGGAAGTTAAAACGGGCTGAATCATATTGGACGGCCCAGATGATGCTACTGGGCCTAATTCGGATAGGGCGTAACGAGCCCTGGGTTAGCGGGCTGTAAGTGGGCTATATGTGAACATGCCGTTAACAGGCTTTCCGTGGGCCGGCCCGCCACCATTTAACCAAGTAAAACGGGCCGACCTTTTCACAGGAATGGGCCTCTGTTGGGCCGTGCCATGTGTCGCCATATCATAGGCGCCTTCGGTCCAATGAGCGGATGACATCTGTCCCAACAGTGAGCCGACACGTGTTTCCTCCAGCCAATGATGATTTTAACATGGAAAATCCCCATTGGTCGGGGCTGTTAACGGGTTATCGGATCCAAAACCCGACCCGATAGCTTAACGGCGTTCCGTTACGGTGGATGCCACATGTCGGTCACCCTTGACGAAAGCACTTCTGTGACGCGCGATTTATCGTCATGGAAGTGGATACTTCCGTGATGATAATTTTGCTAATGTCATGGAACACTTCTATGACAACACAGGTATGACTATCTTGATTCTGTCATAAATTTGTCATGGATGTACATGCATGACAAAAAATGCGACCTACTGTGACAAACACGTATCATCACGGAAGTGTATTTTTTTTGTAGTGTATCCCTTAGTTTCCGCTAGGACCCCGCTGCCACGGGAGGGTAGGACAAAAGATGTCATTCAAGTTCTTTTCCATAAGCACGTATGACTATATTCGGAATACATGCCTACATTACATTGATGAACTAGAGCTAGTTCTGTGTCACCCTATGTTATAGCTATTACATGAGGAATCACATCCGACATAATTATCCATCACTGATCCATTGCCTACGAGCTTTTCATATATTGTGCTACGCTTATTTACTTTTCTGTTGCTACTGTTACAATCACTACAAAACCCAAAAATATTACTTTTGCTATCGTTACCATTACTATCATACTACTTTGCTACTAAATAATTTGCTGCAGATAGTAAGTTATCCAGGTGTGGTTGAATTGACAACTCAATTGCTAATACTCAATAATATTCTTTGGCCCCCCTTGTGTCGAATCAATAAATTTGGGTTGAATACTCTACCCTCGAAAGCTGTTGCGATCCCCTACACTTGTGGGTTATCAAGACTAATTTCTGGCACCGTTGCCGGGGAGCATAGCTCTATTCTCTGAGTCACTTGGGATTTATATCTGCTGATCACTATGAAGAACTTGAAAGATCAAAGAACTAAAATCTATCCCTCAACTACGAGGGGAGGTAAGGAACTGCCATCTAGCTCTGCACTAGATTCTCCTTCTATTATGAATAAGCTTGCGACACCTAAACCTGCTACTGCTATGAATTCTGATATGTCGCATGTTATTGATGATGCCACTTCTGCTATGCATGATATTTATGATGAAACTAGTTCCATGCTTGGTACTACTGTGCCATTAGGTGAATTTCGTGATGAACAACTTACTAGGGCTAGGGAGAATGAAATTATTGATGAAAGTGATGATGAAGGTTCTCCTCCTAATTATGAATTGCCTGTTGTTCCTGAGGGTTATGTTATGGATGAAGAAACTGCTAGAGATTTTCTTGCTTGCAATGATAGATCAGATCTTAAGAAATTATATGCTAAGCTGAAACAAAAGACTTTAAATGCTAGAATGAAACATGACCCCGCTTTTGCCACTTCACCTATCTTTGTTACTGATAAGGAACACGAATTCTCTTTTGATCCTGAGATTATTACTTTAGTTGGATCCGATCCTTTCTATGGCACTGAATCTGAAACTGTTGTGGCACATCTTACCAAGTTAAATGATATAGCCACCCTGTTTACTAATAATGAGACGTCTCGCTATTATTACATCGTTAAGATATTTCCGTTCTCATTAAAGGGTGATGCTAAGACTTGGTTTAATTCTCTTTCTCCTGGTTGTGTGCGTAGTCCCCAGGATATGATTTATTACTTCTCTGCTAAATATTTCCCCGCTCATAAGAAACAAGCTGCCTTGCGGGAAATATATAACTTTGTGCAAATCGAAGAAGAGAGTCTCCCACAAGCTTGGGGGAGGTTTCTCCGATTACTTAATGCTTTGCCTGATCATCCTCTTAAGAAAAATGAAATACTTGATACTTCTATAATGGACTAACCGATGCTTCCAAGGACTACTTGGATAGTTGTGCTGGTTGTGTTTTTAGGGAAAGAACAGTCGACCAAGCTGAATTACTATTGAATAATATGTTGACTAATGAAAATAATTGGACTCTTCCTGAGCCAATTCCCGAACCAATTGAGCCAACTCCTGAGCCTATTCCTAAACCCACTCCGAAGAAGAGAGGTGTTCTATTTCTCAGTCCTGAAGATATGCAAGAGGCGAAGAAATCGATGAAAGAAAAAGGTATAAAAGCTGAAGATGTTAAGAATTTACCTCCTATTGAAGAAATATATGGTCTTAATATACCGCCTGTTGAAGAAACACATTGTCTTGATAACCCAACACAGGTAGTGAAGGTAAATTCTCTCTATAGATATGATAAAGTTGAAATCCCTTCTACTAAATTTCATAGCCGATGCTTAGATGAATTTGATGACTTTATGGATAAACAAGCAAATTTCCATGATTATGTTAGTAGACAATTAAAAAATAGTGCTGCCCTTGAGTGATTATATGGCTAGAGTTAAGGGTGAATTTAAACTTACTAGTAAACATGTTTCTATGGTCACCACTCAAGATGAACAAGTACTTAAAGCTCAGAATGAATTGCTAGAGGAACTAAATAATAAACATGACTTTGCTGTTAGAGTGGCTACTAGAGCTGGTAAAATGACTCAGGAACCTTTGTATCCTGAAGGCCACCCTAAGAAAATTGAACAAGATTCTCAGAATAATAATCTAGATGCTCCTAGTTCTTCTAAGAAGAAGAAAAAGAAAAATGATAGGACTTTGCATGATTCTAGTGAACCTAATGTAGAAACACCTGAGAATCCTAATAATACTTCTATCTCTAATGCTGAAACACAATCCGAAGATGAACATGAACCTGATGATAATGCTAATAATGATGTTCATGTAGATGCTCAACCTAGTAATAACAATGATATAGAAACTGAACCTACAGTTGGTCTTGATAACCCACAATCAAGAAACCAACGTTATGATAAGAGAGATTTTGTTGCTAGGAAGCATGGTAGAGAAAGAGAACCATGGGTTCAGAAACCCATGCCCTTTCCTCCCAAACCATCCAAGACAAAGGATGATGAGGAGTTTGAGCGTTTTGTTGAAATGATTAGACCTATTTTCTTATGCATGCGCTTAACTGATATGCTTAAAACAAACCCTTATGCTAAATATATGAAAGATATCATCACTAATAAGAGGAAAATACCTGAAGCTGAAATCTCCACCATGCTCGCTAACTATACCTTTAAGGATGGAATACATAAGAAACTTGGTGATCCCGGAGTACCTACTATACCATGCTCCATAAAAAGAAATTATGTTAAAACTGCTTTATGTGATTTAGGAGCCGGTGTTAGTGTTATGCCTCTTTGCTTGTACTGTAGACTTGAATTAAGTAAGTTGACACCCACTGAGATATCCTTGCAAATGGTTGATAAATCAACTGCTATACATGTCGGCATTTGTGAGGACGTGCCTGTTGTTATTGCGAACGTTACTATCTTAACAGACTTTGTCATTTTTGATATTCCTGAGGACGATAGTATGTCGATTATCCTCGGTAGAACCTTTTTAAATACTGCAGGTGCTGTTACTGATTGCAACAAAGGCAATGTCACCTTTCATGTTAATGGAAATGAGCATACGGTACATTTTCCAAGGAAACAACCTCAAGTTCATAGCATAAATTCTATTGAGAAAATTCCATCAATCATTATTGGTTTTGAATTTACTCTCCCTACTGTCAAGAAAAAGTATGATATTCTTATTGTTGGGGATGTTCATATCCCCGTTGAGGTAACCTAGTGTCACTTTGAAATTTCTTCGGTTCCGTGTTATTCGGAATGAGTTTGTTAACAAGACTTGATCAACCTTGTTAGTGGATTCATTTTGATGATCATGAGCTGGATGAAACTAGAAGGCACAACCTTCTGTACCCTCTTTTTACTTTCTGTTATTCAAAATAAATAAAGCAAAAATAGTATTATATGTCTGTTTTCTGAATTACCTGTGCAATGAAAAATATCCCGAAAATAAAAGTGCTCCAAATGCCCTGCAAATTTAGTATGATTTTTCATGGAATATTTGAGGATTTTAGGCACTGAAATCGCTGCAGGAGGGGAAAGCACTAGGCCACGAGAGTGGAGGGCGCGCCCACCCCCTCTGGGCGCGCCCGTGTCTCGTGGGCCCTTGGTGGCCCCCCTCCACTTATGCCAGCACCCATACACTCCATCCTCTTCCCAAAAAATCCCCATCCAGCTCAAGCACGAGTTCTAGCTCATTTTGCTGCGATTTTCGATCTCCTTGCTCAAAGCTCCATTCACAAAAGTGCTTTGGGAGATTGTTGCTTGGTATGTGACTCCTCCATTGGTCCAAATAGTTTTTGTTCTAGTGCTTTATTCATTACAAATCCTTGCTGCCTTGGTGACCCTGTTCTTGAGCTTGCATGTTAAATTTATGAGGTCCCAAGTAATTATGATGCATGATATAAGCTCTAGGCACTTGTAGGAGTAGTTGCTATCAATCTTGTTTAGTTTTATTCACTTTTATTTTGAAGTTACTAAAATTTCAGAAATTTTCAGAAAATGTTACAGAGATTTTTGAGGGGCTCTTCGAGCCAAGGCTCCTAGGAAAAACAAGCTAAAGAGAAGGAAAAGGCCAAGTATAATATTCCCCGCATAGCGGAAATACAGCCGTGTGAATGGCCATGCGATAACTTCTTGAGAGAAGCTGGAATTCATGAAGATTTTTATTCTTTGATCGAGAATGCAGGCCCCACCGGTTTCCTTCATGACCGGATCGATCAGTATCTCTTGCTTACCAATACTTTCGTGCAAAACTTTTATTATTATCCTAAGAAGTCACCGCCTTCAGTATCATTTCATTTATATGATGAATTCAGGGAAATGTCTTTACGTGATTTTTGCGCGGTATGTAGGATACCCTTTGAGGGAAAATTAGAGGAACCACATCCTAGGGATGTGGATGGCTTTGTTAACACTATCACTGTAGGGGATCCAAAGAAGGGTTCCGATGCGATAATCTCTAGCATAAACTTTCCTGTTTTATGCAACTTTGCCATATTTGCTAGTAGATGCTTGATTGGTCATGGAAATAGTGGAAACTTTAGTGTCCCAGATATTATTATTCTATTCCATGCCTTGTTTGGTGATAATAGTTTTAGTATGGGTGCCGTTATTGCTAAACCTTTAAACCTGAATCATACAAAAGGCCCCATCTTTGGAGGTATCTATGTTGCACGTCTTGCTAAATGCTACTTCTTGAGCTTGCGTTGGTTTTCCTCGAAGAGGAGAGGGTGATGCAGCAATAGTAGCGTAAGTATTTCCCTCAGTTTTTTAGAACCAAGGTATCAATCCAGTAGGAGGCTCCTCAACAAGTCCCACGAACCTACACAAACAAATAAAGAACTCGCAACCAACGCGACAAAGGGGTTGTCAATCCCTTCACGGCCACTTGCGAAAGTGAGATCTGATAGAGATAGTATGATAACATAAATATATTTTTGGTATTTTATAATATAGATGCAAAAAATAAAGATTCAAATAAAAGTAGATTGAAAGCAAATATGATAAGAGATAGACCCGGGGCCACAGGTTTCACTAGAGGCTTCTCTCGAGAGCATAAGTATTACGGTGGGTGAACAAATTACTGTCGAGCAATTGATAGAAAAGCGAATAATTATGGCGTTATCTAGGCATGATCATGTATATAGGCATCACGTCCATAACAAGTAGATCGACTCCTTCCTGCATCTACTACTATTACTCCACACATCGACCGACTCCTGCCTGCATCTAGAGTATTAAGTTCATAAGAACAGAGTAATGCATTAAGGAAGATGACATGATGTAGAGGGATAAACTCAAGCAATATGATATCAACCCCATCTTGTTATCCTCGATGGCAACAATACAATACGTGACTTGCAACCCTTTCTGTCACTGGCTAAGGACACCGCAAGATTGAACCCAAAGCTAAGCACTTCTCCCATGGCAAGAAAGATCAATCTAGTAGGCCAAACCAAACTGATAATTCGAAGAGACTTGCAAAGATAACTCAATCATACATAAAAGAATTCAAAGAAGATTCAAATATTATTCATAGATAAACTTGATCATAAACCCACAATTCATCGGATCTCGACAAACACACCGCAAAAAGAGATTACCTCGAATAGATCTCCACAAGAGAGGAGGAGACCATTGTATTGAGATCCAAAAAGAGAGAATAAGCCATCTAGCTAATAACTATGGACCCGTAGGTCTGAGGTAAACTACTCACAACTCATCCGAGAGGCAAGGATGTTGATGTAGAAGCCCTCCATGGTCGATTCCCCCTCCGGCAGAGTGCCAGCGAAGGCTCCAAGATGGGATCTCGCGGATACAGAAGGTTACGGTGGTGGAAATTGTGTTTTGTCCTACCCCTGGATGTTTTTGGGGTACGTAGGCTTATATAGGAGGAAGAAGTACGTTGGTGGACGCCCGAGGGGCCCACGAGACAGGGGGCGCACCCTACAAGGGGGCGCCCTCCTATCTCGTGGGAGCCTTGGCTGCTTCTTGACTTGCACTCCAAGTCCTCTAGATCACGTTCGTTCCAAAAATCACGCTCCCGAAGGTTTCATTCCGTTTGGACTCCGTTTGATATTCCTTTTCTTCGAAATACTGAAATAGGCAAAAAGACAACAATACGGGCTGGGCCTCCGGTTATTAGGTTAGTCCCAAAAATGATATAAATGTGTAAAATAAAGCCCATAAACATCCAAAAGGGGTAATATAATAGCATGGAACAATCAAAAATTATAGATACGTTGGAGACGTATCAAGCATCCCCAAGCTTAATTCCTGCTCGACCTCGAGTAGGTAAATGATAAAAAAGAAATTTTTGATGTGGAATGCTACCTAGCGTAATTCTCAATGTAATTTTCTTTAATGTGGCATGAATGTTCGGATTCAAATGATTCAAGATAAAAGCTTATAGAACATAAAAATAATAATGCTTCAAAGCATACTAACAAATATCATGTCCTATCAAAATAACATAGACAAAGAAAGCTTATCCCTACAAAATCATATAGTTAGGCCATGCTTCATTTTCATTACACAAAATACTCCCATCATGTACAACCCCGATGACGAGCCGAGCAATTGTTTCATACTTTTTAACGCGCTTCAGCTTTTTCAACTCTTACGCAATACATGAGCGCAAGCCATGGGCATAGCACTATGGTGGTCTAATATGGTGGTTGTGAGGACAAAAAGTGGGAGAAGATAGTCTCACATCAACTAGGCGTATCAACGGGCTATGGAGATGCCCATCAATAGATATCAATGTGAGTGAGTAGGGATTGCCACGCAACGGTTGCACTAGAGCTATAAATATATGAAATCTCAACAAAAAGAAACTAAGTGGGTGTGCATCCAACTTGCTTGCTCACGAAGACCTAGGGCATTTTGAGGAAGCCCATCATTGGAATATAAAAGCCAAGTTCTATAATGAAAAATTCCCACTAGTATATGAAAGTGACAACATATGAGACTCTCTATTATGAAGATCATGGTGCTATTTTTGAAGCACAAGTGTGGAAAAAGAGATAGTAGCAATTGTCCCTTCTCTCTTTTTATTTTTTTCTTTTTCTCTTTTTTTTCTTTCTCTTTTTTTTCTTTCTCCTTTTTTTTCTTTTTTTTCTTTTTGGTGGGCTTCTTTGGCCTCTTTTATTTTTATAAAGTCCGAAGTCTCATGCCGACTTGTGGGGGAATCATGGTCTTCATCATCCTTTCCTCACTAGGACAATGCTCTAATAATGAAGATCATCACACTTTTATGGATTTACAACTCAAAAATTACAACTCAAAGTTAGAATAAGATATGAATCTATGTGAATGCCTCTGGCGGTGTACCGGGATATGCAATGAATCAAGAACAACATGTATGAAAATTATGAAGGTGGCTTCGCCACAAATACGATGTCAACTACATGATCATGCAAAGAGCAATATGACAATGATGAAATGTGTCATAATAAACGGAACGGTGGAATGTTGAATGGCAATATATCTCAGAATGGCTATGGAAATGCCATAATAGGTAGGTATGGTGGCTGTTTTGAGGAAGGTAAATAATGGTTTCAATACCGGCGAGAGTTGCGCGGTAATAAGAAAAGCTAGCAAAGTGGAAGGATGAGTGTGCGTATATCCATGGACTCACATTAGTCATAAAGAACTCATATACTTATTGCAAAAGTCTACTTAGCCCTCGAAGCAAAGTACTACTATGCATGCCCCAAGAGGGATAGATTGGTAGGAAAAAATTCAATCGCTCGTCCCCGACTGCCACTCATAAGGAGGACACTCAAAAGAGCACCTCATGCAATAAATTTGTCACACAACTTTTACCATACGTGCATGCTACGAGACTTGCCAACTTCAAGAAAAGTATTTCTCAATTTCATAATTATCCACTAGCATGACCTTAACATTACTATCTTTATATCTCAAAACAATTATCAAACATCAAATTGATCCTAGCATCCAATTCATTTTCTATGATAGTTTTTATTATACCCAACTTGGATGCTCATCATTCTAGGACCAAATTTGTAACCAAAGCAAATACCATGCTGTTCTAAAAGACTCTCAAAATAATATAAGTGAAGCATGAGAGACTAGCAATTTCTCTAAAATCAAGCCACCGCCGTGCTCTAATAGATATAAGTGAAGTACTAGA
This sequence comes from Triticum dicoccoides, assembly GCF_002162155.2. NCBI lineage: Eukaryota > Viridiplantae > Streptophyta > Magnoliopsida > Poales > Poaceae > Triticum > Triticum dicoccoides. The sequence continues at coordinate 596,761,453 of NC_041383.1, forward strand.
GCAAAAACTATCAAGCTCAAAAGATATAAGTGAAGCACATAGAGTATTCTAGCAAATTCTAATAAAATAGGCTTCTCCAAAAAGGTGTGTACAGCAAGTATGATTGTGGTAAACTAAAAAGCAAAGACTAATATAATACACGATGCTCCAAGCAAAACACATATCATGTGGCGAATAAAAATATAGCTCCAAGTAAAGTTACCAATGAACGAAGACGAAAGAGGGGATGCCTTCCCGGGGCATCCCCAAGCTTAGGCTTTTGGCTATACTTGAATATATTGCGGTGCCTTGGGCATCCCCAAGCTTAGGCTCTTGCCACTCCTTATTCCATAGTCCATAAAAGCTTTACCCAAAACTTGAAAACTTCACAACACAAAACTCAACAGGAAATCTTATAAGCTCCGTTAGTGAAAGAAAACAAAACCACCACATAAGGTACTGTAATGAACTCATTCTTTATTTATTTTGGTGTTAAACCTACTGTATTCCAACTTATCTATGGTTTATAAACTATTTTACTAGTCATAGATGCATCAAAATAAGCAAACAACACACGAAAAACAGAATGTCAGAAACAGAACAGTCTGTAGCAATCTATAACTAACGCAAACTTCAAGAACTCTAAAAATCCTACCAAAATAGGATGTACTGGACAATTTGTTTATTGATCAGCAGCAATAATAATCAATGCAAAAGCACGTTTTGTGATTTATTGAATTTTTTCTCGTGAGCGCAAAGTTTCTGTTTTTCAGCAGAATCAAATCAACTATGATCATAGTTTATCCTATAGGTTCTACTTGGCACAAACACTAATTAAAAGCTAAAAACACATCTAAATAGAAACTAGAAACAAAATTTAACACTAAACAGGAACAAAAACAAAAAACACAAAGAAAATTGGGTTGCCTCCCAACTAGCCCTATCGTTTAACGCCCCTAGCTAGGCATAAAAGCAAAGATAAATCTAACGAGTGCCATCTTTGGCACTTGATTCATAAGTAGCCCACATGATAGATTCATAAGGTAAATTGACTTTACTTCTTGGAAAGTGCTCCATGCCTTTTTAATGGAAATTGGAATCTAATATTCCCTTCCTTCATATCAATAATCGCGCCAATCGTTCTAAGGAAAGGTCTACCAAGAATAATAGGGCAAGAAAGATTGCAATCTATATTAAGAACGATGAAATCCACGGGCACCAAATTTCTATTTGCAACAATAAGAACATCATTGATCCTTCCCATTGGCTTTTTAATGGTGGAATCCGCAAGGCGCAAATTTAACGAGCAATCATCAAGATCATGGAAACCTAGAATATCACATGAAGTTTTCGGAATCGTGGAAACACTAGCACCCAAATCACACAAAGAAAAACACTCATAATCTTTAATTTTAATCTTTATAGTAGGTTCCCACTCATCATTAAGTTTTCTAGGTATAGAAACTTCCAAATTAAGTTTTTCATCAAAAGATTGCATCAAGGCATCAACAATATGTTTGGTAAAAGCTTTGTTTTGACTATAAGCATGTGGAGAATTAACAACAGATTGCAACAAGGAAATACAACCTTCCAAAGAACAATTATCATAATCAAATTCCTTTAAATCTGAGATAGTGGGTTCAATGATATTTAAAGTTGTGACTTCTCCAATCTTACTTTTACCAAATTTAGCATCAAGATCTAAAAATCTGAATTCTTGGGACGCCTTCTAGGTAAGGTTGAATCATCATCAGTCCCATAATCATCAAAATTCATATTGCAAAACATACATCTAATAGGAGACGCATCAATAACTTTAAGATCCTCATTATTATTTTCATCTAACTTTTCTGGTTTGGCATCCATCTTATTGACTAAGGTGGCTTGCTTATCAGAAATTTGAGCTATAGCCTTCTCAAGCCGGATTATTTGAGAGTTTACGCCATAAAATTCTTTATTCATATCATCAAGCTCCTTATTCATAAGACCCAAAAAATCTCTTTGTTCCATAAACTCTTTTTTGAAAAACTTATTATGCTCAAATTGCAAATTCATAAAGTTTCTAATATTTGACTCAATCTCTTCGAACCTCCCAAGAAGGAGGTCGGTACTCTTAGGCAAAGCCATGAGGACAAGCAAGCACACGCGCAAACAGAAAACGGCAAACCAAAAAGAGAGGAGATTGGGAAAGAGAGGGCGAATAAAACGGCAAGGGTGTAGTGGGGGAGAGGAAAACGAGAGGCAAATGGCAAATAATTTAAATGTGAGGGAGATGAGTTTGTGATGGGTACTTAGTATGTCTTGACTTGAGCGAAGACCTCCCCGGCAACGGCGCCAGAAATCCTTCTTGCTATGTCTTGAGCTTGCGTTGGTTTTCCTCGAAGAGGAGAGGGTGATGCAGCAATAGTAGCGTAAGTATTTCCCTCAGTTTTTGAGAACCAAGTTATCAATCGAGTAGGAGGCTCCTCAACAAGTCCCACGAACCTAAACAAACAAATAAAGAACTCACAACCAACGCGACAAAGGGGTTGTCAATCCCTTCACGGCCACTTGCAAAAGTGAGATCTGATAGAGATATTATAATAAGATAAATATATTTTTGGTATTTTATAATATGGATGCAGAAAATAAAGATGCAAATAAAAGTAGATTGAAAGCAAATATGATAAGAGATAGACCCGGGGGCCATAGGTTTCACTAGAGGCTTCTCTCGAGAGCATAAGTATTACGGTGGGTGAACAAATTACTGTCGAGCAATTGATAGAAAAGCGAATAATTATGGCGTTATCTAGGCATGATCATGTATATAGGCATCACGTCCATAACAAGTAGACCGACTCCTGCCTGCATCTACTACTATTACTCCACACATCGACCGACTCCTGCCTGCATCTAGAGTATTAAGTTCATAAGAACAGAGTAATGCATTAAGCAAGATGACATGATGTAGAGGGATAAACTCAAGCAATATGATATAAACCCCATCTTGTTATCCTCGATGGCAACAATACAATAGGTGCCTTGCAACCCTTTCTGTCAATGGGTAAGGACACCGCAAGATTGAACCCAAAGCTAAGCACTTCTCCCATGGCAAGAAAGATCAATCTAGTAGGCCAAACCAAACTGATAATTCAAAGAGACTTGCAAAGATAACTCAATCATACATAAAAGAATTCAGAGAAGATTTAAATATTATTCATAGATAAACTTGATCATAAACCCACAATTCATTGGATCTCGACAAACACACCGCAAAAAGAGATTACATCGAATAGATCTCCACAAGAGAGGGGGAGAACATTGTATTGAGATCCAAAAAGAGAGAGGAAGCCATCTAGCTAATAACTATGGACCCGTAGGTCTGAGATAAACTACTCACAACTCATCGGAGAGGCAAGGATGTTGATGTAGAAGCCCTCCGTGGTCGATTCCCTCTCCGGCAGAGTGCCGACGAAGGCTCCAAGATGGGATCTCGCGGATACAGAAGGTTACGTTGGTGGAAATTGTGTTTCATCCTGCCCCTGGATGTTTTCAGGGTACGTAGGCTTATATAGGGGGAAGAAGTACATCGGTGGATGCCCGAGGGGCCCACGAGACAGGGGGGGCGCGCCCTCCTGTCTAGTGGGAGCCTCAGCTGCTTCTTGACTTGCACTACAAGTCCTCTGGATCACGTTCGTTCCAAAAATCACGCTCCTGAAGGTTTCGTTCGGTTTGGACTCCGTTTAATATTCCTTTTCTTCGTAATACTGAAATAGGCAAAAAACATCAATACGGTCTGGGCCTCCGGTTAGTAGGTTAGTCCCAAAAATGATATAAATGTGTAAAATAAAGCCCATAAACATCCAAAAGGGGTAATATAATAGCATGGAAGAATCAAAAATTATAGTTACATTGGAGACGTATCACTAAACATTTTGAGGTACCTATTAGGCATTATGAGAAAGAGGAAACAATATTGCCTCCTTACTTTTTAGATTACAGGAGCATGGTAGCACATGAGTTTATTGTTCAGAATGATGATAAGATGGTACTTTATAACTTCAGATTTAATAAGAAACACAATGAGACTATTATTCTGCCTGCACCTCTATTGTTTGATTTGATTGCAGATAATTATCTTGTCACGCCGGAAGCGGTGTATGCTCATCGAGGCCAAGCATCCACTCCAGAGCCTGAGCCCGAGCTGGAACCACCACTGGACCCATATCGTCCATCATCTTATTAGTGGGATCCGAAGGAGATCTCCAACCGGTGGCAGTACGATGACACACCTCAGTACACCGGGGAGAGTAGCCGCGGTCTGTGGCATTAAACCAACTTAGGCCAAAAGCCTAAGCTTGGGGGAGTATGTATTTCTCACTGACTTTACATTCATGTTCACACACTATTCTAGTCGCCGGTGCTCATACTCTTTCATTGTATTATCCATGCTAGTTTAATTTTCTTTTTCTAGTTTTCTTCTCGTGTGTTTGATAAACCTTAAGAAAAACCAAAAGAAATTAGTTAGTTTAAATTCCATGCTTGTAGTAGAAATTAAAATGAAAACCCAAAAAGATTTCTCATTCTTCTTTTACTTGTTGGGAGCTTTCCCGTGTAAATAGTTTTATTTTCTTTTCTTTCCTTTGGGGGGGTTGAGAGTAGAAGACCATATTGAAAATGTTTAGTGGATCTCATATGCATGATTGTTTATTTAACTTAGAGCCTATATTACTTTGTCTTCTCTCTTGAGTTGAATGCTTGCAGATTCCAGCTTAGTCCAATGCACGTGCACTATTATTATTATACACATCGTTCGGTCGTGCAAGTGAAAGGAAATAATGGCGATATATGATGGACTGATTGAGATGAGGAAAGCTGGTATGAACTCGACCTCTCTTGTTTTTGTAAATATGATGAGTTCATTGTTCCTGATTCATCTTATTATGAAGTAAACATATTTGCAATGACATTTAGAGATTATAGTTGCTTGTGCCATGCTTGATTAGCTATGAGTTATAGTGGTTTACCTTGCGTGCCGACATGCTATTAGAATGATTATGATGTGGTATGATGGGATGGTATCCTCCTTTGAATGAATTGAGCGACTCGACTTGGCACATGTTCACGCATGTAGCTGAAACAAATCAACATAGCCTTCACGATATTTATGTTCATGGTGGATTATATCCTACTCATGCTTGTACTCGGTGTGAATTAATTTTAATGCATGTTTATGACTGTTGTTGCTCTCTCAGTTGGCTGCTTCCCAGTCTTTTGCTAGCCTTCACCTGTATTAAGCGGGAATACTGCTTGTGCATCCAAACTCCTTAAACCCCAAAGTTATTCCATATGAGTCCACCATACCTTCCTATATGCGGTATCTACCTGCCGTTCCAAGTAAATTTGTATGTGCCAAACTCCAAACCTTCAAATGAAATTCTGTTTTGTATGCTCGAGCAGCTCATGTTTCAAGTAGGGCTGCCTATATCTTCCATGCTAGGTGGGTTATTCTCAAGAGGACTGGACTCCACTCCTCATTCACGATAAGGCCGGTAATCGGGATGCCCAGTCCCATGATCCAAAAAGATCAAAGCAAATCAATATAATTAAACAAAACTCCCCCAGGGCTGTTGTTAGTTGGAGGCACTCGTTGTTTCGAGCAAGCCATGGATTGATGCTTGTTGGTGGTGGGGAGTATAAAATTTTACCATTCTGCGTGGGAACTGCCTATAATGCATGTAGTATGGAAGATACAGCCATCTCATAGTCGTTGCGTTGACAGTGAAAGTATGCCGCTCAAAATGTTATTCAATCTCTATTTTAAAATCGAGCTCTGGCACCTCTACAAATCCCTGCTTCCCTCTGTGAAGGGCCTATATATTTACTTTTATGTTGAGTCATCACCTTCTTATTAAAAAGCACCCGCTGGAGAGCACACTGTCATTTGCATTCATTATTACTGGTTTATATTGGGTATGACTTGACTAGATCTATTTTACCATGAATTACAATGCTTACTCAGTCCTTGATCTTTAAAGGTGCTCTGCATTTATGTTTTGCGGTCTCAGAAAGGGCTAGCAAGATACCATTTTGTCATATCATGTTATGATTGTTTTGAGAAAGTGTTGTCATCCGAGTGTTATTATTATGGCTCGCTAGCTGATTATGCTACTGATATGAGTAAGTGTGAGACCAAGGTGTTATTGTGAGTATGGTTAGTTCATAATATATGTTGAAACTTGAATGCTGGCTTTACATGTTTACAACAACAAGAGCAAATAGAGTTTGTAAAAGTCTTTCTTTATCACTTTCAGTTTATCAACTGAATTGCTTGAGGACAAGGAAAGGTTTAAGCTTGGGGGAGTTGATAAGTCTCCAATGTATCTAATTTTGCAAACACTTTTGCCCTTGTTTTGGATTCTAATTTGCATGATTTGAATGAAACTAACCCGGACTGACGCTGTTTTCAGCAGAATTGCCATGATGTTGTTTTATGTGTAGAAAACAAAAGTTGTCGGAATGACTTGAAAATCCCCGGAGACAAGTTTCAGAAAATATAAAAAATACTGGCAAAAGATGAAGACTAGGGGGCCCACACCCTATCCACGAAGGTGGGGGCGCGCCCACCCCCTCTGGGCGCGCCCCCTGTCTCGTGGCCCCCCTGCAGCTCCGCTGACCTCAACTCCAACTCCATATATTCCGTCTCGCGGAGAAAAAACCCAGAGAGAAAGTTTCATCGCGTTTTACGATATGGAGCCGCCGCCAAGCCCTAATCTCTCTCGGGAGGGCTGATCTGGAGTCTGTTCGGGGCTCCGGAGAGGGGGATTCGTCGCCATCGTCATCATCAACCATCCTCCATCACCAATTTCATGATGCTCACCGCCGTGCGTGAGTAATATTCCATCGTAGGATTGCTGGACGGTGATGGTTGGATGAGATTTACCATGTAATCAAGTTAGTTTTGTTAGGGTTTGATCCCTAGTATCCACTATGTTCTGAGATTGATGTTGCTATGACTTTACTATGCTTAATGCTTGTCACTAGAGTCTGAGGGCCATGATTTCAGATCTGAACCTATTATGTTTTCATGAATATATGTGTGTTCTTGATCCTATCTTGCAAGTCTATAGTCACCTATTATGTGTTATGATCCGACAACCTCGAAGTGACAATAATTGGGATACTTGTCGATGATGACCGTAGTTTGAGGAGTTCATGTATTCACTATGTGTTAATGCTTTGGTCTGGTTCTCTATTAAAAGGAGGCCTTAATATCCCTTAGTTTCCGCTAGGACCCCACTGCCATAGGAGGGTAGGACAAAAGATGTCATGCAAGTTCTTTTCCATAAGCACGTATGACTATATTCGGAATACATGCCTACATTACATTGATGAACTGGAGCTAGTTCTGTGTCACCCTATGTTATAGCTATTACATGAGGAATCACATCCGACATAATTATCCATCACTGATCCATTGCCTACGAGCTTTTCATATATTGTGCTTCGCTTATTTACTTTTCTGTTGATACTGTTACAATCACTACAAAACCCAAAAATATTACTTCTGCTATCGTTACCATCACTATCATACTACTTTGCTACTAAATACTTTGCTGCACATACTAAGTTATCCAGGTGTGGTTGAATTGACAACTCAACTGCTAATACTCAAGAATATTCTTTGGCTCCCCTTGTGTCGAATCAATAAATTTGGGTTGAATACTCTACCCTCGAAAGCTGTTGCGATCCCCTACACTTGTGGGTTATCACGCGGCAGTGCCTCAAGCTCAACAATCTCTTCATCAACGTGCTCCTCCTTTGAAGGGTTCCCTTCATCATCATCACCAGTAGCCTCGGCAGCCTTAAGCCTTCGGGCTTCTTCAAGCCTACTGCAGATATACTTCTGCTCCTCTTCAGTCGTGCCTTTGGTGAAGTATGTCTCCTTTCTGGTGGCCTTCTCCTCCAAACTCGAAGACCATCTCATCTCTTCCTGCAAGCTGGGCAGTGGCCAGTCTGCTTTAACCCCATTGGCATTGCGGAGCTAATATGCAGCAGGATGATCCTTGCCGGCAGATGGAAGGTGCCAGACTTGTGGAACAATTGTTCGCACAACCAGGCATGGTTCATGACCTTCAAATTGTTGGGAATGGCAAGATACAGGCGCATCCAATCCACAGCATTCTGATACTCTGAGGCAAAACGATCCCTTTGCTGCAGCGACAGCGATGTGACGTCAGAGGAAGTCGGCACCTACGTGAATGGTGAGCCTGACAGCTTTGAGGCGAGCAATCCTATTCAACATTGGGCGAAGCTCCTCATCTGTTTCGCCCAGATTGCTCCAGTCCTTGTCGCGCACTACACACTTAGTTCACGGAAAGCAAAAAGAAGGGGCTTCCGGGTCCTGGATCCAGCACCAGTCACCCCTCCACTCTTCCCACTTGCCGTGTAGTTTCCCTCCAAGGTAATCCCAATCTTCTCGCCTCACCCGCGGAATCCACGATATATTTCTCGAAAGGGATTTATCTTCGATGGGATGTAGAAGTGACGGAACAGATCCACATTGGGGGTAACTCCAGTGAAGTTCTCGCAGAAGTGAGCAAACACTGCCATGCACGTCATTGCATTTGGCGTGAAATCCACCAAACGAAACCCGAAGCAATACATGATCGCATTGAAAAAGTCGGAGAATGGAGGAGAAAGCCCGCAGTAGAAGTAAGCGCAGAAGAATGGGCATGAGTCATTCAGAACCTTGGATCCTTCAGGGAGGATGACATGCTCTCCATGCCCTTTGGTTTTTCTCCCCACACTCTAGATCAAGGCGTTCTTATCCAGGTTCGATGGCGAGAAAACTACATTCCCCTGCCGTCGCAGAGACAACTCCTCCGGCTCTCTCTTCTTCTCTTCCGCCTTTTGGTCTTCAGGATTGGCCGCCTGTTTTCCCTTCACGGCGCTCTTCTTCCATCCCATTTCCTTAGGCAATGTGGAGGGAGAGATCCGGTGCGGTGGAAGAGGGAAGTGGTGGCAGCGGAGGTAGTTTTGGCTTGAGGAAAAAGATGAAGCGAAAGGGGCAAAAGATGTGAATGAACCACGCTCCTTTGTGCCCTCCCTGTTTTATTGGGACTGCGTGAAGGGGCTAGCTCAACACTATTCCCCCTGCAAAACCGCCTTTTTCAGGCGCATTGCCCCAGTAACCACTGCAAAAACCGCGACCACACGACTTTCGGTAATTGCCCGGACAAGGCAGTAAAATCATTCCATGTGGACAGGAGGTTTCTGCTGCGTGTCTATGCACTGCTTGGGGCCCTAACCCGACGCACTCGCAGCACGTTCGACTCAGGCCCGTGGGCTACTATCGGTGTACACAAACAGGGGATTTTGTTTCCCCCTGACCCGTGCACATACCAGCAAGGCCTTCAGGCTAACCACTTCTTTGTCGAAGCACATGAAGAAGGGCAAGCATAAAAAAGATATCACCTCGGAAGGGCCTCCCTTGCTGGTAAGGAGGGCCTGATCAGGTCAGGCCACACCCAAGGACAAGCTTGTGCTCGCCCCGGTAGGCTTTCCAAGGCCGCCAAGATTAAACCCCCCCGCCAAGCTCCTTCGAAGGATCATCACCAAAGACGCCACCGCTCCAACTCATCACATCCAAGTCACCTATCAGTGCAGTGTCAAGGTACTAAACAACCAGGTGGATCCTATCAGGCACGTGGCAACACCAGAGAGAAGGGATTAGCATTATTGACACCCGTCCAGGAGGCATGTCAAGCTGATGAGAAGAGGCGGATAAGCGGCGCAGCAAGCTTGTCGGGATTCTGAAAGCTCAAGTGCTCCCTGGGTGATTTTGGTAATTAATGGCAACATATCTCTTGTTGGACTAGTGCTTCTACCTAGTGTGTAAGAGCATATTTATCCCTAAGTGGTTTTGGTGATTGATGATAGTACTCTTGCGGACTAATCGTGTGCATTGAGCATTTCAGATATTTCATATCTAGGCACAAGAAGATTTGGTGCCCCTCAGAGCCTATTGAAGACGACTGTTCTCTACGGTTCCTTTTGGTGGATTTGAGTCGTAGGAAAGTCATACTATTGAGAGAGGGTCCGCTTCGGAAAGGTTAGGGTGGAATCAACATGTACACTTTTGTTCCTTTGCACCACCTTTCATTCGCATCAATGTAGCACCATCCGTTTATCTTGTCTCTGCAAAATGAAGGATTTCAAATACTAAGGTGTCTATGGAGTGCGGAAGTACTGCTCAAGGGAGCAGTAGTACCGCAGGTGGTTGCGGTAGTACCGCTCATGGTAGCTATAGTACCATAGGGCCCAGCGGTAGTACCGCTCCTAGTGAGCGATAGTACCACTGCCTCCAGTCCTGACACTGAAGCATGCGGAAGTAGGTGCGGAAGTAATTTTTTACTTCCGCTCCTACGCGGTAGTACCACTCCAAGCGAGTGGTAGTACCGTGCCAGATGTTTGCACAGCCCCAATCTCAGCAAAAGTATTTATGGATGTAATTTATTTATTCTGTGTATTTCCAACTCCAGTTGAGCGCTGCCTTATGGTAGTACTGTAGGGGCGCGCGGTAGTACCGCTCCGGCGGTTCTAAAGCTCGTTGCCTTGTGCAACAGGGTCTCGGCTGGTCTCTAATGTGCAAACGGTAGTACCGCACCAAGCAGCGGTAGTACCGCAAGCCCTTGCGGTAGTACCGCGACTGTATGTGGTAGTACCGCACTACGCGAGCTGAGTGGGGGGATAACGGTCGGATCTTTTCCCCCACTATATAAAGGGGGTCTTCTTCCCCAAGAAGACCACCTCTTCCCTCCCCAAGCTCCATTGTTGCTCAAACCTCCATTTTCTCCCAATCTCTCTCCCTATCCAATCAAAGTTGTTGATTTTCTAGGGATTGGTTGAGAAGGCCCCGATCTACACTTCCACCAAGAGAAATTTGATTCCTCCCACTAATCCTTCACGGATCTTGTTACTCTTGGGTGTTTGAGCACCCTAGATGGTTGAGGTCACCTTGGATCCATATTCCATTGTGGTGAAGCTTCGTGGTGTCGTTGGGAGCCTCCAATTAAGTTGTGGAGATTGCTCCAACCTTGTTTGTAAAGGTTCGGTCGCCGTCTTCAAGGGCACCAATAATGGAATCACGGCATCTCGCATTATGTGAGGGCGTGAGGAGAATACAGTGGCCCTAGTGGCTTCTTGGTGAGGATTGTGCCTCCACACTGCTCCAACGGAGTATGTACTTCCTCTCAAAGGGATGGAACTTTGGTAACACATCCTCGTCTCCACCGGCTCTACTCTTGATTATCTCTTACCTTTACTTGTGCAAGCTTTCATTGTGTTGTATCCCATGCTTGCTTGTGTGCTTGTTGTTATTGCATAATATAGGTTGCTCACCTAGTTGCACATCTAGACAACCTACTTTGATGCTAAGTTTAATTTGGTCAAGAAAATCTAAAAATTCTTAGTTGCCTATTCACCCCTGTCGGTGTCAAAACTGGTGGATCTCGGGTAGGGGGTCCCGAACTGTGCGTCTAAGGCTAATGGTAATAGGAGGCGGGGGACACGATGTTTACCCAGGTCCGGGCCCTCTCTATGGAGGTAATACCCTACTTCCTGCTTGATTGATCTTGATGATATGAGTATTATAAGAGTTGATCTACCATGAGATCGTAGAGGCTAAACCCTAGAAGCTAGCCTATGATCATGATTGTTGTTGTCCTACGGACTAAACCCTCCGGTTTATATAGACACCGGAGGGGGCTAGGGTTACACAGAGTCGGTTACAGAGAAGGGAATCTACATATCCGAATTGCCAAGCTTGCCTTCCACACATAGGAGAGTCCCACCCAGACACGGGACGAAGTCTTCAATCTTGTTTCTTCATAGTCCAACAGTCTGACATAAGCATATAGTCCGGCTATCCAAGGACCCCCTAATCTAGGACTCCCTCAGTAGCCCCTGAACCAGGCTTCAATGATGATGAGTCCGGTGCGCAGATTGTCTTCGGCATTGCAAGGCGGATTCCTTCTCCGAATACTCCAAAGTATATCCTGAACACAAGAATCTTGTCCGGCTCTGCAAAACAAATTCCACATACCACCATAGAGAGTATAATATTCCACGAGTCTAATCTGCTGACAACTTTTCCATAGCATGACATCACGCTGTCGCCCGGTTATTATTCGAACCGTTTTCTCAACCTACTACTACACATCTTGCGAGGCGGTTTTATTGGCACGCCTTGTCGAAGCAGAGATCGTGTCCCCTTATCACGGGGTTCTCATCAATACGGGTGTGGGTAACCCAACCGTGCCATAGCATGGTGCTTGGGGAATAAGCGAGTTTCTAGGGCAAGTGGGGAGGCACATGATTTCTGCTACCTTTATAAAGAGATAAGGATTCCCCTTTTTCACCCACGCCTTCTTCTTCCTCTGCTCATCCATTCTGGAGCTCCAACGCCCAAGCTTTCGCCTTCTCCACAAAAACATTATGAACATGTCCGGAGCGGGAGGCAAGTGGATGGCCTCCTCCGTCAAGGAGGACATGAAGAAGCTTCGGGAGGCCGGATACTTGTCCAAGGACATCGCGCATTGGCTTCCGGCCGAAGGGCAGATCATCCCTACCCCGAAACCCTAGGAAAGGGTAGTGTTCCTCTCCCACTTTGTCTGCAGGCTGGGATTCCCCCTCCACCCATTCGTCCATGGACTAATGTTCTACTATGGGCCGTACTTCCATGATTTGGCCCCCAACTCCATCCTCAACATCTCGGCGTTTATCATCGTGTGCGAGGCCTTTCTCCGCATCACACCCCACTTGGGCCTATGGCTGAAGACCTTCAACGTGAAGCCCAAAGGTGGTGAGCGGCCAACAAGCGGAGTGCGGAGGCGCCATGGTGGGCAAGATGCCCAATATCAGTTGGCCTGAAGGCTCCTTTGTGGAGACTGTGAAGGGGTGGCAATCGGGGTGGTTCTACATCACCGAGCCGCGTGACGCCAACTGGGCGGCGACCCCCGAATTCCGATCCGGCGTCCCCATGCGGCTCACCTCCTGGCAAGAGAAGGGCACAGCCTGGGGCTCAGCGGAAGAACTGACCGGACTTCAGACATGCGTCCAAAATATGATAAGCAAGAAAATCAAGCTTATCAACGTGGTCCAGGTTATGCTCTTCCGTCGGATTCTTCCGTTCCAGAGATGGACTTGCAATCTATGGGTGTTCGCCCCGGCTATACACCAGACGCTGCGAGAGCTCTTCGGCATGATGCACGAAGACGTGTGGAAGGTGCTATTCAAGGCTAACGAGGTACCGCCGCCCAGAACCGAAGATCGCGGGCTCAGCGCAAAACGCCAAGCCAATCTGGTAAGTTTTCATTTTTGCATGATATGCCTTTTACTAGCACATCCACGGGAGGAACCTAAGCCTCCATGCCAATATTTCAGGCCTGGGTAATGATAGCGGAGCAGATTACCTGTCTGGCTCCGCTACCTGAAGATCCCGAATCACCTCTTCTAACGAAGATGCTGTTTTCGGCGCCCTATGAGGTGCCGGAGAAGAAGGCCAAGAAGACGGCCGCGGGGACCAGAGATGGTCTCCGACGCAAGGTTGCACCGGACATGACGTCCGAAGACACCGAGATGCACTCTTCCACCGAAGAAGAGGAGGAGGAGGAAATCTGCACCCCCCCCTACTGGGGGGAGAAAGAAGAGGAAGGCCACCACGCATGGGGAGGCCGAGGTGTCCAAGAAGGGAAAACCCTTCCTTCCAGACCATTCCACCGCAGCCACCTATAGCGGCGAGGAGTGGGAACCCAGGGTCAAGCTCCTGGCCAAGTCGTAAGTATCCGCACACAATAGTACTTCCGGTATGTTTGCTTTATCGCTTATTAACATGCCAGACATGCACCTGCAGTCTGGCCAAATCCAACATCGAGATATCCTCCTCTTTGGAGGGATTGCTGGACCCGTTGGCGATGAACAACGAGTCTCTTCCGACAGCCTCCTCCCCCAAGGCCGCGGACAACACCGAGGTGTTGTCTTGAAGGATACCCGACCAAGGGGAGACAGTTTCGGAGATGCCTTCAGGTGAAACCCCGGTCGCTGGACATATGGGGGGAAAGACCCCCCATGGACTCCGATAATGGGGGCCGCAGCCAGTTTGGCCCCTAGCCGAATATGGCTCCGGAAACCTGTGTGGTTTCAGATTCAGGCAGGCAGCCTCTCCCTAAAGGGGGCGAGCCTCCTGTATCGATGACCTCTGTCCATCCAGAGGCATCGGACAGTTTGCTGGAAATGCTTCGCGGCGCTTCCGTTGATGAGGAACACCGTACTCTTGTGGGTACGGTGATTGAGAAGGTCCGGTCCGCCAAAAGCAGATTGACCGAAGCCTGCGCTAGCCTTCTAACAGGATTTGAGGTAAGTAATAAAATTGTGAGAGAATATCATAGTGTAGACAGTAGCCCCTGATGCTCTGTTTGGTGTTCGGAAAGAAAAGCCGAACAAAGGATCAAATAATCAGAGGAGTCTAACATAAGATGTCTATGTAAATAAGCAGGCGTCGCTGTTGGCTGCTGCCGCTCGCACTGTGGAGGTCTCTGGACTAAAGCAGGACCTGGAGCGAACCGAGGGAGAGCTCGTCCTCATGAAGAGGCAGCTGGAGGAAAATCAAGGTACGTAATACCCTGCCAGTATACTTATGAAGGATAAATGGTTTCTCCTGATAAAAGCGTCATGAACTTTTATAGGGGCCACGACCGAAGTGGCGGGCCTTAAGAAGGCGCTGGCCGAGGTCGAAGACAAAGCCGCCGAGGAACATGTTGCATGCGAGAAGCAAGAGGCCCGGGTCAGCGAGGTCCAGCAAGAGCTCCAGGATTTCGTCCAGAGGTACAAGTCCTTGGAGCGTGACTCTAAGACTCAAGAGTCTGAGCTTGCCAAGGCCCTCCAGGGTGCACAAGACGCCAGAGCCGAAGCCCAGAGGGCCCTCCAGGAGATCCAGGCGGCCAAGAAGATTGCGGCGGGTAAGGCATTTGTTATGCAAAGCAAGCATGTGAAGGAGACATTCTTTTTACTTACCCGAATTTGGAGTTCTCTAGGAGCATTTGCGGATCTGCCGCGCAGCATATCAGATGCCGCAGAGTTCTACCGAGCCGAAGAAGGGAGCTCAACGGAGAAGTTGTTCTGGTATCAATATCTTGGGACAGAACATCCGATGCCCTAGAGCGACCAGCTGAAGCAACTGGTCGAGCTGCACAAGGCAGCCGGACTGTCCATGAAGGACCTCATAGTCCGGCTATGGACTGCCGAGGCTATGCCCAGCGGCTACTTCAGACTCATGAAGCGGCTTGTGAGTGCCTGCCCATGACTTGAAGTCATAAAGCGGTCGGTTTGCATTGAAGGTGCGCAGATGGCCTTTGCCCATGCAAAGATGCATTGGGCAAAGATGGACGCTACGACACTGATGACCGAGGGGCCACCGAAGGGCAAGGAGCACCGTCGACCCAAAAAATATTATGACAATGTCCTGAAGGGATCCCGCCTTGTGGCGGAGCAATATACAAAGGATGTAATCTTTGAATGAATACATTCAATTTATCCTGTAATATGAAACAAGTTCATTTGCACAATATAATGCTTGTTGATTTAAAATTTTACCTCTTCTGTGGCCGTTTATAAAATCTGAGGGTTGGCCAGTCGTCGGCTTCTGCCCCGATGTAACTAGTACCGGGGTGTTCGGGATAAATCTAGACACTCTTTATCCAACTTTTTGGTCCTTTAAGGAGGTGTCTAGTGCAACGAACAAGGCAATCAGACTATACAGCTTTATCACCCTCACTTAGCCATAGAATTTCTATAATTTTAAATTTTGGTGTAGCCCCTGGTATTCGGAAGGCCGAACTTGGGGCGCTATACACGCCTAAATCAAATAAAGACCGATTCCTCGCGTAAAGAGGAAAAAAATCTTTAAGGATTTGAAACCTCTCAAACACCGACTAGCTCTCGCCGCATCATGACAGTCAGTTTTAGGCTTTCTCTACTGAGGTGCTCGTCTGGAAGAACCGGGACACAATTGCAGTAGTTCTCCCTTTACTACCCTAGCTGATATAGCGGAACGTACGGTAGCAAGCACAGGAGCCAGGCAACCCAACTATTGACCCAATACATGATTCAGAGCTGATGCATATAATGCTATAAGTTCGGGGTGCCGCACTGTTAAAAGTGTTCGGACTTTATTGCCGTGTTATGGGGTACACTGAAGCCCCTGGCGAACTAAACGTACCAAAATGCACAGGTGCGATTTGTAACAAATAAACAGATAAGGAAAAAATGAAGTAATAAGCTGATGCTGCAAATTATTTTCCATTGTTATTTGAGTAATACGTCAAGGCGTATGTATACAAGTAGTGCAATAAGCAAATAGGGCTATTTGACATGCCCTGACCAAGAGCGAGCTACGTGTGGGTATGTAAAACAGGTATAGCGATCGTTAGCAGAGACCACCTGAGGATTCCCTTGTACGTCAAAGCTCCTTCCTTCCTTGGTGTATCCGTCCCGTGATGGGTCTGATGATCAGGTTATCAGAAGAGCCTCAAGAATAGAAAAACCTGAAAGAAAGAAAAAGATGGAGGTATGCGGATCCAGGGCGGTTCAGCCGTATTGTGGACCGCGGGCTAGCTGTGCCTCCGTCTATGCCCATGGTATTTTAAGTGCGTAATTATGTACGCGCGGCACAAATCTCACTGCTTGATTGGGACTAGGACGAAGGCCAAATTGCTAGGCGAGATCTGGATGGGCCGGACGATCCTGTTGCAGAGTAGTTCGGATTCTCTTGACGGTGTCCGTTGGCTTTATCGCCAAATTGAGGGTCTGCCGAAGGAGGCTGCTCTGTACTTCTGCTGCAAGGGCCGCGGTGTGCTCCTCCGTACAGAGGGAGCGCTCTGTATTTCCATTGATTGTTATAACACCGTGAGGTCCGGGCATCTTGAGCTTGAGGTAGGCATAGTGTGGCACCGCATTGAATCGAGTGAATGCAGTTCGTCCAAGCAGTGCATGATAACCACTGCGGAAGGGGACGATGTCGAAGATTAACTCCTCGCTTCGGAAATCGTCCGGGGATCCGAAGACCACTTCCAGTGTGATTGAGCCTGTACAACAGGCCTCTACACCTGGTACGACACCTTTGAAAGGTGGTTTTGGTGGGTTTGATCCTTGAGGGGTCGATACCCATTTTGCGCATTGTATCCTAATAAAGCAGGTTCAGGCTGCTGAGGATGGCAATGGGTAGGGTTTGGGCGGGTACAACCTCCTTCTACCCAAACCCATACCCATAGAAACTTTCTATACCCGCCCACTTCAATACCCATGGGCATAAATTGATACCCATGCCCATACCCATCGGGTATCCTGTACCCAATGGGTATCCATTGGGTACCATATATAGCATTTAAATGTTGAATTTTTTTAGAAAAATGAGTCTGAAATTCAAGTGATATGGGCGGGCATTATGGCACCAACATAGTCTCCTCTGATGGGTGGCTTCTTGGAGGCATCAAGGGAGTATGAGGAGCGGTTTGTGGAAGCCCGACGCGGTGGGAATGAGCAGCTGGAATTGGGGGTCACTTGATCGGGAGTTTAGAGGAGTCCGATGGCGATGAGTCAAGATTTCATTGTTTCAAGAAGTTACATAGGACGTCAGAGGAGTGTCGAGCAGGCGATTGTAGGCCTATGACCTATGGCTGGTTTAGAGAATACAAGATTTAGGGTGGGCCATAGGAGTTAGATGCTTACCCCACATGTCATAGGAATAATTTTGATTTATTAATTCCTTTTGGGTATCCATTGGGTTACCCATGGGCGCAATTGAATACCCATGCCCTGCCCATAGATTTTGCGGGAATAGATACCCATTACCCGTGGGTACAAAATCTTTCCAAGTCATGCCCATGCCCATTGTTTTCGGGTAGGGTACCCGCGGGTACCCATACCCATAGGCAAAACTGGCATCGCTAGTTGCTGCCACCATCCATGAGGATTTGTGTGAGGTGAAATCCATCAATAATGGGGTCGAGGACCAGTGCGGCTGAGCCGCCATGATGAATACTTGTCGGATGGTCCCTGCGATCAAAGGTGATCGGACAGGAGGACCTTGGGTTGAACTTTGGGGCGACTCGCTCCATCGCGTAGATGTCCCTTAGTGCACGCTTCCGCTCCCGCTTGGGAATATGGGTGGCGTATATCATATTTACCGTTTTGATTTGGAGAGGAAATTTCTTCTATCCCCCTGTGTTCGGTGGACGAGGCTCCTCGTCGTTGTCACTATGTGACCCCTTTTCCTTGTTTTCGGCGTTTAATTTGCCGGCCTGTTTAAATACCCAACATTCTCTATTGGTATGGTTGGCTTGTTTATCGGGGGTGCCATGGATTTGACATGGGCGATCGAGTATGCATCCCAGACTGGACGGGCCCGGATTGTTTCTTTTAAATGGCTTTTTACATTGACCGGACTTGGAGCCACTGAATCCGGCATTGACGGCCGTGTCTTTGGTGTTATCGCTGTTATTGTGACACTTGTGTCTGTTGCGTCGGGGCTTGCCATTGCTATCTCTGGTGTCTAAAGTGCTAGGATTTATTGATGTGCTATTGCTACGAGCCAACTAGCTATCTTCGCCTGCACAAAAGAGGGTCATGAGCGTCGTAAGGGCTGCCATGGACTTCGACTTCTCTTGGACGAGGTGTCGGGCGAGCGACTCATCATGGATGTTGTGCTTAAAGGCCGCTAGGGATTTGGCATACGGACAGTCGATGATTTGGTTCTTTTTAGTTAAGAACCGAGTCCAGAATTTCCTGGCTGACTCTCCGGGCTGTTGGGTTATGTGACTTAAGTCATCAACGTCCGATGGTCGCACATAAGTGCCCTAAAAGTTGTCAAGGAATGCGTCTTCCAGGTTCTCCCAACTGCCTATGGAGTTCTCCGACAGACTATTCAGCCAGTGCCGAGCTGATCCCTTGAGTTTTAGTGGGAGATACTTGATGGCATGGAGATCATCGCCACGTGACATGTGAATGTGGAGAAGAAAATCTTCAATCCATACCACATGATCTGTTGTCCCATCATAAGGTTCGATGTTTACGGGTTTAAACCCTTCTGGGAATTCATGCTCCATTACTTCGTTAGTGAAGCATAGGGGGTGTGCGGCGCCTCTATGTCGGGCTATATCGCGATGCAGTTTGGATGAATCTGGTCAGCTGTATTCGGCCCGGACGGATTTGTATTTAGTATATACGGCGTGGCGGTCATCATCACGTGTTGGGGCGCGCCCCCGTGATCCGTAGATCGATCTTGACTGTCCTGCTTTGTTTTCCAATTCGTCTCGTAGGTCATGCGTGTAGCCCCGGGCCTTCGTGTTTCTATTTGTTTGGCGACGGGGTGCGGGCTATTGTTCGGACTGATACGCCGCTTTGTCTCGACCACGCGGTGGTCGGTCAGCCGCATCCTGCGCTGGTAGTATAGGCTCTAGTGCCTCGTCCTTGAATTGAGGTAACAACCTGCACCTCGGGTAACTTTTGGTTGGGCGCTCGAGTGCGTATTCCTCGCCCGCCACGACCTCAGTCCATCTATCAGTGAACAGATCTTGATCAGCTTGAAGCTGCTTCTATTTTTTTCTTCAGGCTCTTTGCAGTGGCTATAAGCCGGCGCTTGAAGCGCTCCTCCTCGACGGGATCCTCAGGCACGGTAAATTCTTCATCACCGAGGCTCACCTCGTCTTCAGATAGGGGCATGTAATTTTCATCCTTCGAGTCTTCATTCATGGCCTGTTCATCGGGGCTAGCTTGCCCGTCCTCCCGTCCGGCCTGTTCGAAGCTTGGCTGGGCGGGATTGTTTTCGTCTTCGGCATCATCTGGAGTGCTATTATCTCTTGTGCCGGTATCACTGTTTCAACCCTGGCATGGTTTAGAGCAGCACCACTGACGTCGGTGCTTCGGCTGTTTCTCAGGAGGATTATCCTCCGTTGCATCCTTTTGATCCTTGCCATTGTTTTCTTTGGGTGTGTCCACCATGTATATGTCAAACGATGAGGTGGTTGTCCAGCGCCCTGTGGGCGGTGGTTCCTATTCTTCTCCGGCATCATCGTCCATACTATCGATGTCTTTGGAGTCGAAATCAAGCATGTCGGTTAAATCATCGACAATGGCTATTAAAGTGGGTGGTGGGTGGTAACGAATTTCTTCGTCGTTCGCTTCCCACTCAAGCTGGACATAGTTCGGCCAAGAGTCTCCTGACAAGGAGAGAGATTTTAATGAGTTTAGCACGTCTCCCAAGGGCGAGTGTTGAAAGATATTCACGGATCTGAACTCCAGATCGGTGCCCAGTAAGATCCGATGGGCGCGGATACACGCGGTTCGGAGCCTATGGCCGGAGATGAGTCCGAGGGTCCGATGACATAGACCTCATTGGAGGTGAAATCTGTGTTCGGCTCTATCGCCGTTGAGTGTGAGGCTTCCGTGGCGGGGTCCATCCTCTCGTCCTCGGATGGCACGATCTGCCCTGGATCTAAGGCCAGGGCAGCCGCAGGTGCGATCTCCCGAACACCCTCCGATGGCGGATTTAGGTCATGCTCATCATGGCTCTAGGGTGCACCTGTCATGGGCTCGAATCCGTCAAAGATCAAGTCTCCGCGGATGTCGGCAGTGTAGTTCAAGCTTCCAAACTTGACCTGATGGCCAGGGGCGTAGCTGTCGATCTACTCGATGGCCAAGCGAGTTGGCCCGTAGTGCGAAGCCGCCGAATACGAAGATCTGTCCGGGGAGGAAAATCGCACCCTGGACCGCGTCATTGTAGATGATTGAAGGAGCCATCAAGACTTATAGTGACGACACAGTGGAACTCTCAATGAAAGCACCGATGTCGGTGTCAAAACCGGCGGATCTCGGGTAGGGGGTCCCGAACTGTGCGTCTAAGGCTGATGGTAACAGGAGGCGGGGGACATGATGTTTAACCAGGTTCGGGCCGTCTCTATGGAGGTAATACCCTACTTCCTTCTTGATTGATCTTGATGATATGAGTATTACAAGAGTTGATCTACCACGAGATCGTAGAGGCTAAACCCTAGAAGCTAGCCTATGATCATGATTGTTGTTGTCCTACGGAC
Source organism: Triticum dicoccoides (assembly GCF_002162155.2). Taxonomy (NCBI): domain Eukaryota; kingdom Viridiplantae; phylum Streptophyta; class Magnoliopsida; order Poales; family Poaceae; genus Triticum; species Triticum dicoccoides. The sequence continues at coordinate 596,782,560 of NC_041383.1, forward strand.
TAAACCCTCCGGTTTATATAGACACCGGAGGAGGTTAGGGTTACACAAAGTTGGTTACAGAGAAGGGAATCTACATATCCGAATTTCCAAGCTTGCCTTCCACGCAAAGGAGAGTCCCACCCGGACACGGGATGAAGTCTTCAATCTTGTATCTTCATAGTCCAACAGTCCGGCATAGGCATATAGTCCGGCTGTCCGAGGACCCCCAATCCAGGACTCCCTCAACCCCCCCTCTAGTCAACCATATCGATCCTTTCAATTGGTATCAGAGTATCATCTCTTTATTAAGGAATTTACCGTCCGAAGAGTATGGTTGGCATCGGAGACAAGGGGGAGGAACACCCCGGCGCGAATCCTTTCTCGTCTACGGCCGATGGGGGATCCTCGGTCTCTCGTGAGGAGTTCAATGTGGCTTTGGACACATTCAAAACCTCCATGACAGCTGTTGGGAATATAACTATTGGGTATGACCCACCCAGGAGGGGTCGGGTCATACCACTGGCGGTTCATAATGAGAAGGCCCAAGAAGATGTTGAAGATGCCAGTTCATTAAGCAAGCTTACTGAAGGCCCAAGACCCGAAGGAGACTTGAGGCCCACGGGCATAAACCGCCATATGATTAACTTGTATGTTAAGGAAAGTTTAGTTTTGTCACCGAGCCGGACACGTTGTGTATGAGCCGGCCGGGACTCTGTAAGCCGCCGGGCATCAGCCTATGTATATAAAGGGGTGATCCGGCGGCGGATTAGGGCAAGAAACAACAAGTCGAGAACTGGGTCAAGCGTATCGCTCTCTAGTAACCGAAACCCAAGCAATACAACCTAAAGTAGGAGTAGGCCTTTACCTCGTTGCGAGGGGTGTAACACCTTGGGTGTAACTTTCCATAATTGTAACTCTAACTCTTGCCATTTCCGGCTATGTGTTGTGATATTTCCTTCGTGGTTGGGTTTTTGTCTTTTGTTTTGCATTTTGTTCAGGTCATGCATTTCATCTCATGGCATCATGTGCATTGCATCGGCATTGTTTTCTTAAAACCTGCATCCGCTCGTAGTTGCCGTTTCTCTCCTTGGCTCTATGACATGTTATCAGACCGTTTATCTCCTTTGACCTTTCTCAGACCAACCGGATTTTCGACTCCCTCTTGTCTGACTGTTTGACCCTCTCCACACTTTGCTCAGACGCCCTCGCGCGCGTCCGTAAGTTGTCCCGAACACGACCCGGGTTGTTGGTACCGATGGGTCCGGATCATCCCCTAACATCTATAAAACATCTCCATTTTCTTATTTGGACTCCCCTAACCTTTTATTCTCGATCGTATGATTACGATCCGATGATCTAATTTGTTCCAAGCCTCCTCTAGGCCATATGCTATTTATAGCAGTCTAACCCTAGACTTAGGCTGTCCCATCCATCCTCCCCTGCCCAGTCGGCCGCCGCCACTCTCTTCCTTGGGATCGCTCCCGATCCAAAAATCCACCGGGCCAACCACCTCCTCCCCTTGATCCTCCCAGATCCATCTCTCCAACCAGCCTCCGACCACCTCCCTGGATTTACGCACCGCCCAAATCGCAGCAGTCAACCACCATCCTCGTCCCGATCCAGGAGGAGACGAGCTCCTCCCGTGTGCGCCTCCACTCGACCCCGTCACCCTCTGCCTTCGTCCTGCACCGCTAGCAGCAGCAGCACCCCACGCTCGTCGCCCTCGAGCCAGGAGCCCCTCGTTCGAGCGCGAACCGCCTCCTCCCGCTCGTCACCTCGCCGCCTCTCCGCACGCATGCCTCCCTCCGGCCGTCGACCGCGCTGTCGCTGGAGCTCGCCGGAGCAGCCTCCCGCCAGGTTCTCCCGCTCCCTGCCATGTCCCTCTTTTCTCCTTTGTTTGCTTCCTATGGATGCCCCTCACCTACCCATCTCTTCCCCCTGCAGGAATCCATGGCGCCATCCCCATGGAGCTACGACCGTCGCCATCGGACGTCTCTGACGCCGTCCTCGCCGCTGGATCCGGCCTCCCACACATCTCCCGAATCCACCCATTCCCCGGCATCCCCTGCTTCTGCTCCGCAAGGAGAGCGACGCGCTGACCTGCCCGTGAGGGCCACCACAGCCTCCCAAGGCCCAGCACCAAGTCAGCTGGCCTGCCCCACCTCCTGATCCACCGACCGGGCCAAGGCTCGTTGGGTGAGCAGCCCCTCCAGTCCCCCTCCTGTACACTATCAGGCCAGCCAGATTCGGCCCGCGTACGTTTTTTTCCCAGATCTGCGAATTTGCTAATTAACCAGGGAATTAAAGATTTGCAGAAAAACCCTTGCTGTTCATGCATTTAATAACTGAATATTCGTGCATCATCTGTAAATAATTTATATATGAAAAATGCTTAGTTTTTCATCTAGTTTCATAATATGCTGCTTTCATCCATATTTAAAAATGTTTAACTTGCGGTTTGAATTAAATTGTTTAAATAACATGTTAAAATAGTTTATTTCATAACTAAATAACCGTAGTTCCAATTTTAATAAACTTTATATGTAAATGGGGTGGAAAATGCATAGATTAACTTGTTGCACTTTATTTTCCTATTTAACAACAATAAAATATGGGTTAGGGTAGAACAGTACCAAATTCGAAATATGCACATGAGGATTTTCCGGAATTGTTGTTTGCTGTTCCGACCTCATTTAAACTTGCCTAAATAGTTAGTTTACTTATGTTTCACCTATTGCCATGTTTAACAACATTTAATATTGATGTGTACCTAAACAAGAGTGAACTAATTACTCGAATGTGGTGTTTCGTCAATATGCAACTCGTTGCATATTGGGCTCCACTTAACTTGTAGTGTTGTTTGCTTCACCTTGCCATGTCATGCATATTTAAACCGGACATGCATCATACTTGGTTGTGCATTGTGCCAAGTTTATGCTTGTGTGATTACCATGTTGTTTGCTTCTTTCTGGTTTTGCTTCTCTCGTTAGCTTCGGTTTCGTTCCGGAGTTTTGAGGATTCGTTCGACTACTTCTGTTTGTCTTCTTCTTGGACTCATTCTTCCTTGCAGGATTTCAGGCAAGATGACCATTACCCTCGATATCACCTCTATCTTTGCTTGCTATTTGCTTTGTTCTATCGCTATGCTGCGCTACCTATCACTTGTTTACCATGCCTCCCATATTGCCATGTCAGCCTCTAACTTTTTCACTCTTCCTAGCAAACCGTTGTTTGGCTACCGCTTTTGCTCAGCCCCTCTTATAGCGTTGCTAGTTGCAGGTGAAGTTGAAGATTGCTCCATGTTGGAACATGATGATGTTGGTATATCACAATATCTCTTATTGTAATTAATGCATCTAGGTACTTGGTAAAGGGTGGAAGGCTCGGCCTTATGCCTGGTGTTTTGTTCCACTCTTGCCACCTTAGTTTCCGTCCTACCGGTGTTATGTTCCTTAATTTTGCATTCCTCACGCGGTTGGGTTTATGGGAACCTATTGACAATTCGCCTTGAATAAAACTCTTCCGGCAAGGCCCAACATTGGTTTTACATTTGCCTAACAACTTATAACCCTCCCTTGGGGTCTGCAGCCCTGAGGGTCATCTTTATTTTAACCCCCGGGCCAGTGCTTCTCTAAGTGTTGGTCCAAACCGAGCAGCCTGCGGGGCCACCTCGAGGAAACTTGAGGGTTGGTTTTACTCGTAGCTTGTCTCATCCGTTGTGCCCTGAGAACGAGATATGTGCAGCTCCTATCGGGATTTGTCGGCACACTCGGGCGGTCTTGCTGGTCTTGTTTTACCATTGCCGAAATGTCTTGTAATCGGGATTCCAAGACTGATCGGGTCTTTCCGGGAGAAGGAATATCCTTCGTTGGTCGTGAGAGCTTCTGATGGGCTAAGTTGAGACACCCCTGCAGGGTATAAACTTTCGAGAGCCGTGCCCACAGTTATGTGGCAGATGGGAATTTGTTAATATCCGGTTGTAGAGAACTTGACACTTGACTTAATTAAAATGCATCAACCGTGTGTGTAGCCGTGATGGTCTCTTCTCGGTGGAGTCTGGGAAGTGAACACGGTCTTTGTGTTATGATTGCGCGTAAGTAGTTTCAGGATCACTTCTTGATCACTTCTAGCTTCTCGACCGTTCCGTTTCTTCTCTTCTCGCTCTTATTTGCGTATGTTAGCCACCATATTTGCTTAGTGCTTGCTGCAACTCCACCTCATTACCACTTCCTCCCATAAGCTTAAATAGTCTTGATCTTGCGGGTTTTGAGATTGCTGAGTCCTCGTGACTCACCAGATACTATCACAACAGTTGCAGGTGATCGTTGCTATGTTTCGTTTCATGTTGATCAGTAGTGGAGCCCAGTTGGGACGATCGGGGATCTAGCAGTTGGGTTATCTTCTTTTCTTTTGGCTTCGTTCGTAGGCGGACTATGTGTGTACTCTGAATGATGTATGAATTATATGTTCATTGTGTGAAGTGGCGATTGTAAGCCAACTCTTTATCCCATTCCTGTTCAGTACATGGGATTGTGTGAAGATGACCCTTCTTGCGACAAAACCACCATGCGCTTATGCCTCTAAGTCGTGCCTCGACACGTGAGAGATATAGCCGCATCGTGGGTGTCACAAGGGGCCGAACCTAGGTAAAACTCTCTGTGTCCTTTGTCCCTTTTAACCCCTTCAAGCTAACTACGTTGCGATGGCTCCACACCTAAGTCCTCATGCTAGGGAATCTGCCGTGACAATTCCACGACAGTTGGCGCCCACCATGGGGCCAGCGCATGGTGGTTCCGAGTTCTTGAAGGGCAGCTTCGCAGGGCTCAAGGGATACGCTGTGGGCTGGACGACTAAGAGTCGTCGCGGCAAGCTCTAGATCGATGATGTAGGGGGCCAAGCTCAATCAAGTACGGGTACCGGGTCCTCTTCGGTGGAATTCATGTTTTCATCGGCAAGATTGGTGAGTCGGAAGCTAAGCCGGACACCTGCGCCGACATCGTCGAGACAGCTCAGCGCGCGCGGCCCGCCAAGGTTCAAACCACCCGAAGCATGTCTTTATTGGCTTTACTCAAGGAGTAGATCTGGAAGGAGGATCTGAGTCCGATGGTGAGACGGCCGTCTATTCAGGCGATGAGTCCTCAACAGGTGGGACCAACTCCATGTATCAAGTTCAGGATGGTGGGCTTGGGGGCTGTTCCGATGGCGACAGTATTCCGGACCCCTATGAGCCGCCAAACCGGGTTACAATCTTCATGGCCGGTACACATCTAGGGCAGAATTCTTCAACTGCGGTAGCAATGATCTCCGGTTCAGCGACGACAACGACAGCTAGGGCAGGAGGCCCTGTGCGCCCGCCGGCTCAAGTTTTATCAGAATTGTTGGATGCTCTGGCAACGTTGTTGACGGCGGAGGTGACTGTGGGACTCCTGGACTAGGGGGTCCTTGGGCGTCCGGTCTATTGGATGTGGGCCAGACTAATGGGCCATCAAGATACAAGACCGAAGATCACCTCTTGTATCTGGAAGGGACCCCCGTATGCGTGCATGGCAAGTATAGGTGTCCATATATGTTATTTCTTTTATGTTAAAACTAACTTTGTACAACCCCAAGCCCCTCCGGTGTCTATATAAACCGGAGGGTTAGATCGAAGGCAGGATCACAACATTTCTAGGCTAGCTAATCTAGGGTTAGTCGATTTGATCTCATGGTAGATCAACTCTTGTAACCCCTATACCCGTTGAATATAATCAAGCAGGAGTAGGGTTTTACCTCCATTAAGAGGGCACGAACCTGGATAAACACTATGTCCTTTGTCCATAGTTACCATTGGTCCTCAGACATACAACTTGGGCCCCCCTACCCGAGATCTGTCGGTTTTGACACCGACATTAGTGCTTTTATTGAGAGCTCCATTGTATCGTCGACAGAAGGACCAATGGCTCACCTCTTCATCAACAACGATGCTGCGTCTAGGGAAACCTTTCTCCCCGGACAGGTCTTTGTGTTTGGTGGCTTTGTGCTTCGTGCCAACTCGATCGACCACCTCGAGCAGGTCGAAAGTTATGCCCCTGGCCACCAGATCAGGTTTGGAAACCTAAACTATGTTGCTGACATCCGAGAAGATCTGGTCTTCGACGGGTTCGCGACCTTGGCTGCTACTCTGTACCCCCGTCAAGAAGACTCTTCGGATCCTATGTTAGATCTTGTTCAGGGGTCAACACTCATACCTACCCCGGCCTTAGATCCGGGGCGGGCCTCAATGTCCGTAGACGGGAGCATGAGCCCCGCCGGACTTCTTCCCCTTGTGGAACTCTCGACCGAAGACCCAGATGCAACCTTAGACTTGGCTCTTGGCAACCATCGCAAACTGTCAAGGTCTACGCGCATTGTGTCCAATCAGGTGTCCCTTGCCGAACTCAGCCCAGCAGATCCGCAGTTTCTGGTCCTACTTTCACTCCTAGATGAAACATTGGGATTGATGCAGACTCTCACCATCACCGGGGCTTTATCTCCAAACTGTATCCAGCTCGGGTTGGAGGCTGAGAGCGGGGAATTTTACGCCCCACCCACCACCCACTTAGTAGCCACTTTCAAGGATTTAACTGACATGCTGGACTACGCGTCCGAAGACATCAACGGTATGGACGATGATGCAGATGCCCAACCAAGCCAGTCCCACCCATCACAGGGCGTTTAACGGCCACTTCAAGTTACGATGTATACATGGTGGACTCCTGATAAAAAGGATGATGAGGATAATCAGAACCCTGATGAGGACAAACCCGTCGATAAACCACCAAAGCACGGACGTCAACGGTGCCACTCATGATCGTGTCGGTGAAGGACAATAATACCGGCACGGGAGACTATGAGACTCCGGATGACGCTGAAGATCCTGAATACCCCATCGAGCCCACATCCGAATAGGACGAGAGGGAAGAGGGTGAACATATCCCCGAACACATCGATCACGAAGATTGGGAGGACAACAACTATATGCCATAATCCGAAGAGGAGGTTAGCCTCGGTGACGAAGATTTGATCGTGCCAAAGGAACCCCTCGAACAAGAACGCTTCAAGCGACAGCTTATCGCCATAGCTTATCACCACAGCTCAGATCCTGAAAAAGAAACAACAACAGCTCAAAGTCGAACATGATACACTCAATGAAAGGTGGACCAAGGTCCTGGCCTCTGAGGAATACGGCCACGAGTGACCTAAAAAGCTACCCTAAGCGCAAGCTGCTACCGCAGTTCGACAATGAAGCCCTTGAGCCAATACCGTCGAAATACAATCAAGCAGACCAACTAGACCGACCACCATGTGGACGGGATAAAGCGAGATATCAAGCCGAACACCAACCCGCACCCCCTCGCTGAAGAGGCAGGGAGACAACAGCCGCGGGATACACATATGACTTGCAACGTGACCTAGCCAATAAAGCCTGTTAGACCAGATCAATCTAGGGATCAAGGGGTCATGCCCCAGCGCGAGATGACGGCTATGAAGCCCGACATGACGACCATTACTATACTCTGGATCAGAACCGAACTCAAATGTCAGCCAATCTCCGCTGCGATATTGCGCGATATAGAGGGGCCGCACACCCTTTATGCTTCGCTGATGAGGCCATGGAACACCAATTTCCGGAAGGGTTTAAACCCGTAAACATCAAACAGTACAATGGAACGACGGATCCGGCCGTCTGGATTGAGGATTTTCTTCTCCGCATCCACATGGCTTGAGGAGATGATCTCCATGCCATCAAATGTCTTCCTCTAAAGCTGAAAGGACCAGTGCGGCATTGGCCGAACAACCTCCCAGAAAACTCCATTGGAACTTGGGAAGATCTGGAAGACGCCTTTCGAGCTAGCTTTTAGGGCACTTATGTCCGGCCACCGGATGCTAACGACTTGAGTCACATAATCCATCAGCCATGCGAATCAGCTTGCAAACTTTGGAATCGGTTCTTAACTTAAAAGAACCAGATCGTGGATTGTCCGGACGCCGAAGCATTAGCGACCTCCAAATATAGCGTCCGAGGTGAATGGCTCGCCCGAGACCTAGGGCAGGAAAAACCAAAGACCATGGCGACATTAACCGCAGTTATGACCCGCTTCTGTGCGGGTGAGGATAGCTGGTTGGCTCGTCGAAGCAACAACTCAGGCGATCCCGACACTTCTGAGGTGAGGGATGGCAATGTTAAACCTCGTCGCAATGAAAACAAACGTCAGAACAACAAAAACGACGCAGATGGCACGGCAGTCAATGCCAGATTCAGCGGCCCTAAGTCCGGTCAGCGGAAGAAACCTTTCAAAGGCAACAAAGAAGGGCCATCCAACTTGGATAAAATCCTCGAGAGGCCCTATCAGATTCATGGCACACCCGATAAGCCTGTGAACCACACCAACAGGAATTGTTGGGTTTTCAAACAGGCCGGTAAGATAAACACCGAACACAAGGGAAAGGGACCTCCAAGCAAAGACGATGACGAGCTTCGTCAACCAAACACCGGGGGTCAGAAGCAGTTTCCCCCCGAGGTAAAGATACTGAACATGATCTATGTCAGTCACATTCCCAAAAGGAAGCGCAAGCGCGCACTATGGGACGTCTACGTCGTAGAGCCTATCTCCCCCAAGTTCAACCCATGGTCAGCCTGTCCGATCACCTTTGATCGCAGGGATCACCAACCATTATCCGTCATGGGGGTTCGGCCGCCCTGGTACTTGATTCAATTATGGACGGATACCACCTCACTAGAGTCCTTATGGACGGAGGTAGCAGTCTCAACTTGATTTATCAAGACACTGTCTGTAAGATGGGCATTGAGCCATCACGAGTCAAGCCTAGTAACACTACCTTTAAAGGTGTGATACCAGGAGTGGAGGCCCGTTGTACGGGCTCACTGACGCTGGAGGTAGTATTCGGCTTCCCGGACCACTTCCACAGCGAAGAATTGATCTTCGACATCACCCCTTTTCGTAGTGGCTATGATGCACTGCTCGAACGAACTGCTTTCGCTCACTTTACGCAGTCCTGCACTATGCTTACTTAAAGCTTAAAATGCCCAAACCTCGTGGTATTATTACAATCAATGGTAATATGGTGCGCTCGCTCCATACTGAAGAACACATCGTGGCCCTTACAGCCGAAGTGTAGGGTGACCTTATCAAGCCGAACAACTCATCAGCCAATAAAGCCAATGACATATCCAAATGAGTCTGGTCCGTGCATAATAGTGATAAATCAACAAAATCCGGACCTTGACTAGCAGTTCGGCCTCCGCCGATCGCCCTACCAGGTTGCGGCTTGTGTACTGCTTGTACATAATTATGCACTAAAAATACCTTGGGCGGCGCCGGAGGCACACTGCAGAAAAGGTCCATTGTACGGCTTACCCTATCTGGACTGAATATATATTTTCCCTCTTACTGCAGGTTCATTAAGAGCCCTACTTGCTAGATGGTTGTTGCAGGAGAACCTTTTAAGGCTAGCGCTTCCCAACCATCAAATACTCCTCTCAAAGGACTTATTACTAAAGAGAAATGGCGCAGACGTGCGGCAGGGCATCAGTGGAGTTTCTTTTTGAACTATGATCTTTAGGCCATGTGTTAGACTTTCCCTTATATAAAAACCTTTTCTTTTTCTCTTTGGGCATGTAATATGACCTTAATATTGAACGTCATTGTCTGTCGTCGATGTATCAATAAAATTATAAAAGGAAGAAGATGATTATCACCTTCTTGGTTGGGTCCTGGTATTACCTTGTCATCTGTGTCGACACGGCCTTCATACCAGGGGCTGTATTTAGCCCCGCAAAACTCTTAAGTCTGAACACCTATAGGGAATTCTTCAGCGCCCCGGATATTGCATTATATGCATCGGCTCTGAATCATTTCTTTGGTCTATACTTGGGTTTCCCGGCTCCTGTGTTGCCACCTTACGTTTTGCATGTTTGGCTATGGTAGTAAAGGGAGAACTACTATGATTGTATTTCTGGTTCGTCCAGTTAAGTGCCTCAGTAGAGAAAGCCGAAAACTGACTGTCATGATAGGCTAGAGTGGGTCAGCAATTCGGTGACTTAGTGTTATACTACAAACCGTTCATGATTTATGCCGTGTTATACGAAGGGCTGGGCTTTCGACCAGCCACGTTGCAAAGGCGCCGCACTCCGGATTGCCGTTCACGCAACAAGGGGCTAGTACTTAGCGCCACCAATGGAATCTGATGGCTAAGTGAAAGTACTAAAGCCGCATAGTCTAATTGCCTACTTCACCTTGCAAGGTGCCTCCTACATCGGACCAAGACGTTGGATAAAGTGCGGTCATGCGATCTCGAACACCCCTGTAATACATACGTGGGGGCTGAAGCCGACGACTGGTAAACTTTCAAGACATATAAACGACCAAATAGGAGGATAAACTAATCATAAAGCATAAGCATAGCTATTTTACACCATGAGTTCATTACATGACTCTTACAAACCAGACTCAACTATTCAAATATGATGTCCTTTGAGCACTGGCCCTCTACAAGGCGGGCTTCCTCGAGGACCTCGTCGAAATACTTCTCCGGCCGTTGGTGATCCTTGCCTTCAGGTGGCCCTGCGATGGCAATCTCGGTGGCGTTCATCTTCACCCACTGAACCTTGACACGGGCGAAGGCCATCCAGGCACCCTCTATGCAGGACGACCGCTTGAGGGTATCGGTCTTAGGAAGTGCATCCATGAGCCGCTTCATGAGTCCGAAGTGGCTGCTAGGTATGGACTCGGTCGGCCATAGACGGACTATTACATCCTTCATGGCCAGTCCGGTCACCCTATGCAGCTCGGACAGCTACTTCAGCTGGTCACTAAGGGCCACTTGATGTTCTGGCGCAAGGTACTGATACATCTCCAACGTATCTACTTTTTCAAACACTTTTTCCTTTGTTTTGGACTCTAACTTGCATGATTTGAATGGAACTAACTCGGACTGACGTTGTTTCCAGCAGAACTGCCATGGTGTTATTTTTGTGCAGAAATAAAAGTTCTCGGAATGACCTGAAAATCCACGAAGACACTTTTTGGAATTAAAAAAATGTTGGCGAAAGAATCAACGTCAGGGGGCCCACACCCTGACCATGAGGGTGCAGGGCGCCCCCCTGGGGCACCCCCTACCTCGTGGCCCCCCTGGGGCTCCACCGACCTCAACCCCAACTCCATATATCCACTTTCGGGGAGAAAAAAATCAGAGAGAAGGATTCATTGTGTTTTACAATACGGAGCCACTGCCAAGCCCTAATCTTCCTCGGGAGGGCTGATATGGAGTCCGTTCGGGGCTCCAAAGAGGGGAATCTGTCACCATCGTCATCATCAACGATCCTCCATCACCAATTTCATGATGCTCACCGCCGTGCATGAGTAATTCCATCGTAGGCTTGCTGGACGGTGATGGGTTGGATGAGATTTACCATGTAACCGAGTTAGTTTTGTTAGGGTTTGATCCCTAGTATCCATTATGTTCTAAGATTGATGTTGCTATGACTTTGCCATGCTTAATGCTTGTCACTAGGGCTGAAGTGCCATGATTTCAGATATGAACCTATTATGTTTTCATGAATATATGTGAGTTCTTCATCCTATCTTGCAAGTCAATAGTCACCTACTATGTGTTATGATCCGGCAACCCCAAAGTGACAATAATCGGAACCACTCCCGGTGATGATCGTAGTTTGAGGAGTTCATGTATTCACTAAGTGTTAATGCTTTGGTCTGGTACTCTATTAAAAGGAGGCCTTAATATCCCTTAGATTCCAATAGGACCCCGCTGCCACATGACGGTTGGACAAAAGATGTCATGCAAGTTCTTTCCCATAAGCACGTATGACTATATTCGGGATACGTGCCTACATTACATTGATGAACTGGAGCTAGTTCTGTGTCATCCTATCTTATAACTATTGCATGAGTAATCACATCCGACATAATTATCCATCACTGATCCATTGCCTACGAGCTTTTCATAGATTGTTCTTTGCTTAGTTACTTCTCCGTTGCCACTGTTACGATTACTACAAAACTGCTATTGTTACTTTTGTTGCCGTTACCGTTACTTCCATACTACTTTTCTACTAAATACTTTGCTACAGATATTAAGTCTTTCAGGTGTGGTTGAATTGACAACTCAACTGCTAATACTTGAGAATATTCTTTGGCTCCCCTTGTGTCGAATCAATAAATTTGGGTTGAATACTCTACCCTCGAAAAATGTTGCGACCCCCTATACTTGTGGGTTATCAAGACTATTTTCTGGCGCCGTTCCCGGGGAGCATAGCTCTATTCTTTGAGTCACTTGGGATTTATATCTGCTGGTCACTATGAGGAACTTGAAAGATGAAAGAACCAAGATGTTTCCCTCAACTACGAGGGGAGGTAAGGAACTGCCATCTAGCTCTGCACTTGATTCACCTTCTGTTTTGAGTAAACTTGCGGCGCCTACATCTGCTATTGATTCTGATATATCGCATGTTATTGATGATGCCACTTCCGCTATGCATGATGCTTATGATGAAACTACTTCTATGCTTGATAATACTGTGCCATTAGGTGAATTCTTGATGAACAACTTGCTGGGGTTAGAGAGAATGAAATTATTGAGACTGATAATATTGATGAAAGTGATGATGAAGATTCTCCCCCTAGATATGAATTGCCTGATGTACCTGAGGGTTATGTTATGGGTGAAGAAACTGCTAGAGACCTTTTTGCTTGCAAAGATAGATATGATCTTAAGAAACTATTAGCTAAGCTGAAAGAAAAGTCTTTGAATGCTAGAATGAAATATGACCCTGCTTTTGCTACTTCACCTATCTGTATTTCTGATAAGGATTATGATTTCTCTATCGATTCTGAGTTAATTACTTTGGTTGAATCTGATCCTTTTTATGGCTATGAATCTAAAACTGTTGTGGCACATCTTACTAAATTGAATGATATAGCCACCCTATTTACTCATGAGGAAAAAATTTGTTATTACTATATCCTTAAGTTATTTCCGTTCTCATTAAAGGGTGATGCTAAAATATGGTTTAATTCTCTTGCTCCTGGTTGTGTGCGTAGTCCCCAGGATATGATTTATTACTTCTTTGTTAAATATTTCCCCGCTCATAAGAAACAAGCTGCCTTAAGGGGAATATATAATTGTGTGCAAATTTAAGAAGAGAGTCTCCCACAAGCTTGGGGGAGGCTTCTCCAATTACTTAATGCTTTTCCTGATCATCCTCTCAAGAAAAATGAAATACTTGATATCTTTTATAATGGACTAACTGATGCTTCCAGATACCACCTGGATAGTTGTGCTGGTTGTGTTTTCAGGGAAAGAACTGTTGAGCAAGCTGAATTGCTATTGAATAATATATTGAGCAATGATAATGATTGGACACTTCCTGAACCAACTCCTAAGCCAACTCCGAAGAAAAGGGATATTCTATTTCTCAGTCCTGAAGATATGCAAGAGGCAAAGAAATCTATGAAAGAAAAAGGTATTAAAGCTGGAGATGTTAAGAATTTACCACCTATTGAACAAATACATGGTCTTGATAACCCGACACAGGTAGTAAAGGTGAATCCTCTCTATAGATTTGATGAAGGTGATATCCCTCGTTATAAGTCTGCTAGCCAATGCTTGGATGAGTTTGATAATTTTATTGTTAAACAAGAAAACTTCAATGCTTATTTTGGTAGACAATGAAACATAATGCTTATATGATTGAACACTTGAGTGATTATATGTCTAGAGTTAAAGGTGACCTTAAGATTATTAGTAAACATGCATCTATGGTTACCACTCAAGTAGAACAAGTACTTAAAGCACAAGATGATTTGCTCAATGATTTAAATAATAAGAAAAATGATAATGATGTTAGAGTTATGACTAGGGGTGGTAGAATGACTCAAGAACCTTCGTATCCAAAGGGCCATCCTAGGAGAGTTGAGCAAGATTCTCATAGAACTAATATTGATGCACCTAGTCCTTCTAATAAAAAGAAAAGAAAAATAAAGATGATAGGACTTTGCATGCTTCTAGTGAACCTGTTGTTGACACCCGTGAGAATCCCAATGATATTTCTATTTCTGATGCTGAAACCCAATCTAGTAATGAAGATGAACCTAGTGATAATGTTAATGATGATGTTCATGTTGATGCTCAACCTAGTAATAACAATGATGTAGAAATTGAACCCGCTGTTGATCTTGATAACCCATAATCAAAGAATCAACGTTATGATAAGAGAGACTTCGTTGCTAGGAAGCACGGTAAAGAAAGAGAACCATGGGTCTAGAAACCCATGCCTTTTCCTCCTAAGCCATCCAAGAAGAAGGATGAGGAGGATTTTGAGCGCTTTGCTGAAATGATTAGACATATCTTTTTGCGTATGTGTTTGACTGATATGATTAAAATGAATCCTTATGCTAAGTATATGAAAGATATTGTTACAAATAAAAGAAAGATACCGGAAGCTGAAATTTCCACCATGCTTGCTAATTATACTTTTAAGGGTGGAATACCAAAGAAACTAAGAGATCCAGGAGTACCAACTATACCATGCTCCATTAAAAGAAACTATGTTAAAACTGCTTTATGTGATCTTGGAGCCTGTGTTAGTGTTATGTCTCTCTCTTTATATCGTATACTTGAGTTGAATAAGTTGAAACCTATTGAAATCTCTTTGCAAATGGCCGATAAATCAACTGATATACCTGTTGGTATTTGTGAGGATGTGCCTGTTGTGGTTGCAAACGTCACTATTTTAACGGACTTTGTTATTCTTGATATTCCTGAGGACAATATTATGTCGATTATCCTTGGTAGACCCTTTTTGAAGACTACATGGGCTATTATTGATTGCAATAAAGGCAGTGTCACTTTTCATGTTAATGGTAATGAGCATACGGTACACTTCCCGAGGAAACAACCTCAAGTTCATAGTATAAATTCTATTGGAAAAATTTCAACAATTACTATTGGAGGTTTTGAATTCCCTCTTCCTACTGTCAAGAAGAAATATGATATTTTTATTGTTGGGGACATGCATATCCCCGTTGAGGTAATCTAGCATTATTCGAAACTTCTTCGGTTTCATGTTATTTGTAAGGAGTTTGTTAACAGGACTTGATCAACCTTGTTGGTGGATTCCTTTTGATGAGCATGAGATGGATGAAGTTAGAAAGCACAACTCTCTGTACCCTCCTTTTACTTTCTGTTATTTAGATTAAATAAAGCAAAAATAGTTTTTTTGTCTGTTTTCTGAATTATCTATGCAATAAAAATACCCCAAAAATAAAAGTCTCCAAATCTCCTGAAAATGAAGTATGATTTTTTTGTAGAATATTTAAGAATTTCTGGCACTGAGAACACACCAGGGGGGCCCACCATTTGTCCACGAGGGCACAGGGCGTGCCCACCCCCCTAGGGCGCGCCACCTGCCTCAAGGGCCCCACGTGGACCACCTCCACTTATACCAGCAATCACTCACTTTGTCTTCCTCCAGAAAAAATCCTCCCATAGCTCAAACCAGTGTTCTAGCTTAGCTTGCTGCCATTTTCGATCTCCTTGCTCAAAGCTCCATTCACAAAACTATTTTGGGGGATTGTTCTTTGATATGTGACTCCTCCAAAGGTCCAATTAGTTTTTGTTCTAGTGCTTTATTTATTGCAAAAGATTTGCTGCTAAGGTCACCATGTTCTTGAGCTTGCATGTTAAATTTATATGGTCCAAAGTAGTTTTAATGCATGATATAGCCTCTAGGCACTTTTGGGAGTAGTTGCTATCAATCTTGTGTAGTTCAGTTAATTTTTTTTGAGTCACTAAAATTTCAGAAGTTTTTCAGAAGAAAGAAAATGATGAAGAGATTGTTGAGGGGCTCCTCGAGCCGAAGCTCGAAGGATAAGTAGAATGAGGAGAATAAAAATCCCAAATAAATTCTTCCTCGCACCACGGAGGTCCAGCCGTGTGAATGGCCTTGTGATGCGTTCTTGAGGGCCGCTGGCATTCACAATGATTTTTATTAATTAGCTGAGAATGCAGGCCTCACCGACTTCCTCCACGACCAGCGCGAACAGTGTGTCCTACTCACCAATATTTTCATGCAAAATTTTTATTTCCATGCTAATAAATCACCACCTTCAGTGGAGTTTCACTTATGATGAGGTTAACGAGATGTCACTCCATAATTTTTGTCGGGTCTGCAAGATACCCTTTGTGGGCAGCATCGAGGAACCACAACCTAGTGATGTGGATGAATTTATTGATAGAAATTCTGTAGGGGAAACGAGGAAAGTTTCTGATGCAAGAATTACTAGTATACATTTTCATGTTCTACATTACTTTGCGATATTTGCTAGTAGATGCTTAATTGGTTACAGGAACAGTGGAAATCTTAGTGCTCCTGATCTTGTTATTTTGCGCCATGCTTTGTTTCGTGATACAACTTTCATTATAGGCGCTATTGTTGCTAAACGGTTAAGTCTGAACCATACAAAGGGCCCCATCTTTGGAGGCATCTTTGCTTCACACCTTGCTAAACAATTTGAGATACCTATTAGGCATCATGAGAAAGAGGAAAAGTTGCTGCCCACTATTTTTCTAGATTATAAGAGTATGGTAGCACATCACTTTATTGTTAAAAATAAGAATCAGATGCTTAAGTATAATTTGATATTTGATAAAACTCACTGTGATACTATTACCTTGCCTGCACCCTCTTTGTTTAACATACTTTTAGGCATGTACCGCATTTTGCCCGAGGCCATTTATGCATACTGGAGGCTGACACAAGTCCTAGAGCCCGAGCCTGAGCTACCACTTGACCCATATCGATAGTCTGTTTATCAGTGGGATCCAGAGGAGATCACTAACCAGTGGCACCCTGAGGACCCTCCTCAGTACACCGGAGACAGTAGCTTCGAGCAGTGGCCATAGACCAACTTAGGCCAAAAGCCTAAGCTTGGGGGAGTATGTATTTCTCACTGACATTACATTCTTGTTCACACACTCATGCTAGTTGTTGGTGCTCATACTTTTTCATTGTACTATCCATGCTAGTTTATTTCCTTTTCTTGCTTTCTTCTTGTGTGTTTGAAAAACCTTAAGAAAAACGAAAAACATTAGCTGTAGCTTTTAGCTAGTTTACTTTCCATGCTTGTAGTAGTAGTAATTAAAAGAAAACCCAAAAAGATTTCTCGTTCTTCTTTTGCTTGTTGGGAGCTTTCCCATGTATATAGTTTTATTTCTTTTCTTTTGATTGGGGGTCGAGAGGATAAGACCATGATGAAAATGTTGAGTGACTCTCTTATGCATTATTGTTGATCTAACCAAGAGCCCATATTACCTTGTCTTCTCCTTTGTATTAAATGCTTGTAGATTCCAGCTTAGTCCAATGCACGTGCACTATTATTATTATCCATACCATTTGGTCGTGCAAGTGAAAGGAAATAATGACGATATATCATGGACTGATTGAGATGAGAGAAGCTGGAATGAACTTAACCTATCTTGTTTTTGTAAATATGATTAGTCCACTGTTCCTGATTCATCCAATTATGGATGAAACATGATTGCAATGACAATTAGAGATTATAGTTGCTCATGCCATGCTTAATTAGCTAGGAGTTTATAATGGTTTACCTTGCGTGCCAACATGCTATTAAAATGGTTGTGATATGGTATGATAGGGTGGTATTCTCCTTTGAATGATTCGAGTGGCTTGACTTGGCACATGTTCATGCATGTAGTTGAAACAAAATCAACATAGCCTCCACGATATTTATGTTCATGGTGATTTATATCCTACTCATGCTTGCAGTCATTGTTGATTAATCTTAATGCATGTTCATGACTGTTGTCGCTCTCTAGTTGGTCGCTTTCCAGTCTCTTTCTAGCCTTCACTTGTACTAAGCGGGAATACTGCTTGTGCATCCACTTCCATAAACCCTAAAGTTATTCCATATGAGTCCACCATACCTTCCTATAAGCGGTATATACATGCCATTCCAATTAAATTTGTATGTGCCAAACTACAAACCTTCAAATGAAATTCCGTTTTGCTTGCTTGAATAGCTCATGTATCAACTAGGGTTGTATATATCTTCCATGCTAGGTGGCGTATTCTCACGAGGAGTGGACTCCACTCATCATTGACAAGAAAATGGTCGGTAACCGGGATGCCCAGTCCCATGCTCAAATCAAATCAAAATAAATGCAAACAAAACTCCCCCGGGATTGTTATTAGTTGGACGGCACCCGTTGTTTTGGACAAGCCATGGATTGATGTTTGTTTGTGGTGGGGGAGTATAAACTTTACCATTCTGTTTGGGAACTGCCTATACTGTATGTAGCATGGAAGATATCGAGCTCTCTTGGTTGTTATGTTGACAATGAAAGTATACTACTCAAAATATTATTTATCTCTATTTCAAAACTCAAGCTCTGGCACCTCTGCAAATCCCTGCTTCCCTCTATGAAGGGCCTATCTATTTACTTTTATGTTGAGTTATCATCCTCTTATTAAAAATCACTAGTTGGAGAGCACCACTGTCATTTGCATGCATTGCTATTAATTTACATTGAGTATGACTATGGTCGGATCTCTTTTACCATGAATTACAATGTCTAGTCAGTCCTTAATCTTCAGTGGTGCTCTGCATTTATGTTTTGTGGTCTCAAAAAGAGCTAGCGAGATACCATCTTGTTACATCATATTATGATTGCTTTGAGGAAGTGTTGTCATCCAAAATTTATTATTATTGCTCGCTAGTTGATTAAGCCATTGATATGAGTAAACATGAGACCTAAATGTTATTGTGAATATGGTTAGTTCATAATATTTTCTGAAAACTTGAATGCTGGCTTTACATATTTGCAACAACAAGATCAAACAGAGTTTGTAAAATTTTTTCTTTATCACTTTCAGTTTGTCAACTGAATTGCTTGAGGACAAGCAAAGGTTTAAGCTTCTCGGAGTTGATACGTCTCCAACGTATCTAACTTTCCAAACACTTTTGCCCTTGTTTTGGACTCTAACTTGCATGATTTGAATGGAAGTAACCCAGACTAACGCTGTTTTAAGCAGAACTGCCATGGTGTTATTTTTGTGCAGAAATAAAAGTTCTCGGAATGACCTGAAAATCCATGGAGACACTTTTTGGAATTAATAAATAATGTTGGCGAAAGAATCAACATCAGGGATCCCACACCCTGTCCACGAGGGTGCAGGGCACGACCCCCTCGGTCGTGCCCCCTGCCTCGTGGGCCCCCTGGAACTCCACCGACCTCAATCCCAACTCCATATATTCACTTTCGGGGAGAAAAAAAATCAGAGAGAAGGATTCATCACGTTTTACGATACGGAGCTGCCGCCAGGCCCTAATCTTCCTCGGGAGGGCTGATCTGGAGTCCGTTCGGGGCTCCGGAGAGGGGAATCCATCGCCATCGTCATCATCAATCATCCTCCATCACCAATTTCATGATGCTCACCATCGTGCGTGAGTAATCCCATCGTAGGCTTGCTGGACGGTGATGGGTTGGATGAGATTTACCATGTAATCGAGTTAGTTTTGTTAGGGTTTGATCCCTAGTATCCATTATGTTCTAAGATTGATGTTGCTATGACTTTACCATGCTTAATGCTTGTCACTAGGGCCCGAGTGCCATGATTTCAGATCCGAACCTATTATATTTTCATGAATATATGTGAGTTCTTGATCCTATCTTGCAAGTCAATAGTCACCTTTTATGTGTTATGATCCGGCAACCCCAAAGTGACAATAATCGGGACCACTCCCGGTGATGACCGTAGTTTGAGGAGTTCATGTATTCACTAAATGTTAATGCTTTGGTCCAGTACTCTATTAAAAGGAGGCCTTAATATCCCTTAGCTTCCAATACGACCCCGCTGCCACGGGAGGGTAGGACAAAAGATGTCATGCAAGTTCTTTCCCATAAGCACGTATGACTATATTCAGGATACATGGCTACATTACATTGATGAACTGGAGCTAGTTCCGTGTCACCCTATGTTATAACTGTTGCATGAGGAATCTCATACGACATAATTATCCATCACTGATCCATTGCCTACGATCTTTTCACATATTGTTCTTTACTTAGTTACTTCTCCGTTGCCACTATTACGATCACTACAAAACTACTACTGTTACTTTTGTTGCTGTTACCATTACTTCCATACTACTTTGCTACTAAATACTATGTTGCAGATATGAAGTCTTTCATGTGTGGTTGAATTGACAACTCAACTGTTAATACTTGAGAATATTCTTTGGCTCCCCTTGTGTCGAATCAATAAATTTGGGTTGAATATTCTACCTTCAAAAACTGTTGCGATCCCCTATACTTGTGGGTTATCAGGTATTGCGACCAGAACAACTTCTCCATCGAGCTCACTTCTTTGGCTCGGAAGAATTCGGCGTCATCCGCAATACTCCTCAGCACATCTGCAAAGGCGTCTGGAGAACTCCAAAATCAGGTCGGCAAAATATATCTCTTACTAGTAAATCCACTCTACATGATAAAGGCCTTACCAGCCGCTATCTTCCTCACCTCTTGGATCTCTTGGCGAGCGCCCTGGGCTTCAACCCAGGCTTCTTTTGCGCTTTCCAGCACTTTGGTTAGCTCGGAGGCCTGTTCCGAACTCTTTTGCTCCTTGAGGTCATGTTCGACCTCCCCCACCCGCGCCTCATGTCTGCGGCGGGTGGTTTGCTCCACCTCTAACTCCTTGGCCGCCTTGTCTGCGGTCACCTTGCTCACCTCTGCCTCCCTCTTGGCTTCGGCGAGGGCGCTCTTGAGGGACTCGACCTCGGCTGCGCCAACTGTGAGTATTTTAGAACATTTTAGTCAGTTTAAATGACTAGTACACATATAAATTTTGGGAATGTCGTAGTGCCGCATACCTTGGGTTTCATTAAACCACTTATTGATGTGGCCGAGTTCCTCATCGGATAGCTGAAGCTTCCGATTGAGCTCGGCAATTTCTGCAACCTGGGCAGTAGCCGCCAGCATAGAAGCATGTCCAAAAACATATACGACACGTTATATACTTGTGTTGATCCTCTATTCGAATTATTTTAATCCGAATAGAGTCTTAGGGGCTACTATCTATATATATACAAAAAAACTTGTAAAGAATGTTACATCACATACCTCGAAGCCCGTCAGTAGGCTGTTGAAGGCTTCGGTCAGTCTGCTCTTCGCGGACCAAACTTTCTCCATAAGCGCGCCCATCAGGGTGCGGTGTTCCTCTACAATGGAAGCGCGTTGCAGCGCTTCCTGCAGAGTGTCAGCGGCCTCTGGATTGATAGTGGCCGCCGATGGAGCTTCTGCTCCTCCCCCCTCTTTTGAGTGGGGGGGTGATGTTGGTTCGAAACCAGAGCTGTACTGGCCTCCGGGATGGTGTTCTGTGAGGGCCTAGACTATTGAAGCCCCCCACCCTCAATAGTCATGGGGTCACCGTGCCCCGCTCTATAGCGTCCGTGGTGTTGTCCTCGGGCGCATTCTGGACGGTTTCGTCCGCCCCTCCCTGGCCAGGAGATGGCCTTTGGGATGACATCTTGGTGTCCTCCATGGCAGGGGGAGAGAAGGCGCGAGATGTCCCGTCACTCTCCGCCTCTTCAGGTTCTAGAGAGTTCCCCTTCGAAAAAGAGGGAATCAGGATCTCGCGCGGAGGGTTGAAAAGCAGAGAAAGACTTGATATAACAGAGGCAGATTAAGCAATAATTGAACGGGTAAGTTTTTGATACTTACGTTTCGGCCAGGGGCTTCTCCCTTTGGACCCTCTTTGGGATGTGTTCGGACTCTGAGTCTGAACTGTCCGAGAGGACCACCCGCCCTTCTTTTGCGTCACCCCCTCCAGGTTCTCGGAGGCTGTCCTCTTTCCCCTCTTTGTCTTAAGGGGGGAGTCGCTCTCCACTTCCTCCTCCTCCTCCTCTTCCTCTTCCTCCTCTTCTTCCTCGTCTTCCTCCTGGGAGGAGACGGCTTCGGTCTCACCGGACACTGCTTCCGGAGGGCCTTTGCAGCGGGGACCGTCCTTGGGCCCCTTACTTTTCTTCTTGGTCTTCTTCTCCGGCGCCTTATAAGGCGTCTGGACCAGCATCTTCTCCAGCCGAGGAGTGACTAGGTCTTCGGGTAACGGAGCCAGACTCTTAATCTGCTCCGACTTCTTGGTCCAGCCCTGTAAAGAATGAACTAATGAGTTTTGTATCAACCAAATATATAAACTGGATATGTCTTCGAAAAGTTAAATACTTAGCGGAGATGCCGGATTCGTGGCATTGAGGCCGGCGTCTTCGGTCTCCATGGACCAACTCTTCTGCACCTTGAAGAGCAACTTCCACATTCCCTTGTGCGTGGTGCCCAGGAAGTGCTACAGAGTCCGTGACTCCTCCGGCTTGAACTCCCACATGGGGGAAGCCCGGCGCTGGCAGGGGAGGATGCGGCAGAAGAGCATAATCTGAACCATGTTGGTTAGGTCAATGTTTTTTCCCAGCACGTTGGTGATACGCACTTGCAGCGTCTACACCTCCGTCTGGGACCCCCAGTCATGGCCCTTCGCAGTCCAGGAGACGAGCCTCATGGGGTGTCCGGATCTGAAGTCCAGAATAGCCGCCAACTTAGTGCGGTGTGGCTCTGTGATATAGAACCACTCCTGTTGCCAGATCTTGACAATCTCCACGAAGGCCCCCTTGGGCCACATGGTGTTAGGCAGCTTGCTGATCATAGCACCGCCGCAGTCCGTGTGCTTCCCGTCGACCACCTTTGGCTTCATGTTGAAGACCTTGAGCCACATGCCGAAGTGTCGGTGGACGTGGAGGAGAGCTTCACACACGACGATAAACGCCAAGATGTAGAGGAAAGAGTTCGGAGCTAGATCGTGGAAATCTAGCCTGTAGTAGTACATGAGCCCATGGATGAATGGGTGGAGTGGAAAACCTAACCCTCTAAGGAAGTGGGGAAGGAAGATGACCCGTTCGCCGGGCTCCAGAGTGGGAATGACTTGACCCTCATGGGGAAGCCTGTGCACGATGTTGGCATCGAGGTATCCCGCACTCCAGAGATTTTTTATCTCCTTCTTCATGACGGAGGAGGCCTCCCACTTGCCTTTGGAACCGGATCCGACCATCGCCGGAGGAGGTGTGGTGGTGGTGATAAAGACAGAAACTTTTCGTGTGCTGAGAGCCTGGGAGATTGGAAGGCTGAGGAGATGTGAAGGCGTGGGGGAGATATTAAAGATCCATTGCCCTCTTATAGGCGGTAGAAATGCCAACCGCCCCCCACTCGTGCCTTGAATCTCGCCTATTCCCGATAAGAGCGTGCGTCGTAAACAGTTGGATTACCCAAATATTATTAATGAGCAATCCCATATTAAGTGGGCATGATGTTTGTTTTGATGGGACGGGCCAATGGGACGTGGCCTCGAAACACGGAACACGGGATGTAAAAACGGTTCAAAACGACGAAGGGTCAAGTCTGACGCTTCGCCGAAAAAGTTGTCATTAGAGGACACTATTCTCATTCTTTATATATATCCTGCCTTCGTGGCTAAGGGTCGTGTTCATTATGCGAAGCCAGATACAATCCTTTTACAGAAAGAAGCCGGCGTGTATTCTTCAGGGAACCCGCCTTGCAATGCCGAAGACAATCTGAATGCTAGACATGTCGTCATGGAAGACTGGTTCAGGGGCTACCATGGGAGTCCTGGATTAGGGGGTCCTCGGGCGTCCGGTCTATTGGATGTGGGCCGGACTAATGGGCCATCAAGATACAAGACTGAAGATCACCTCTCGTATCCGGAAGGGACTCCCATATGCGTGGATGGCAAGTATAGGTGTCCGGATATGTTATTTCCTTTCTGTCAAAACCGACTTTGTACAACCCCAAGCCCCTCCGATGTCTATATAAACCGGAGGGTTAGATCGGAGGCAGGATCACAACATTGCTAGACTAGCTAATCTAGGGTTAGCCTATTCGATCTCATGGTAGATCAACTCTTGTAACCCCTATACCCTTCGAATATAATCAAGCAGGACTAGGGTTTTACCTCCATTAAGAGGGCCTGAACCTGGGTAAACACTGTGTCATTTGTCCATAGTTACCATTGTTCCTCAGACATACAACTTGGCCCCCTACCCGAGATCTGCCGGTTTTGACACCGACAGTGACCCCGGCGAACCAAATGCAACATAACACGGATGTTGCAAAGTTACGTGATGAGATAGCTCAAGCAAAGGGGGATATAAAGGCTGAGAACACCCGGATGGTGACGGAGTGAGCCACCTTGGAGAGGGAGGCAGAACGGATTCAAGCCGAAAATTTTCGTTTGAGCTTGGACCGGGATGCATCAAACGCTGCCTTTAATAGAAGGCATGTGAGCAATTTACCCTGGTGTATGATGCAAGGAACCTTTTCAACACGCCAGGGGCAGGAACCAGTAAACCGCCTGTGGTGGATCGGGCCATTGAGGCGCTGGCGGCTGGAGCACCGGTTCAGCCACATGTTGCATACCCCCCACGTTTGAATTTGACCTCTCCTCAGCATGTTCCTGTTGGGGAATGTAGTAATCCAAAATTTTCCTACGATCACGCAAGATCTATCTAGGAGATGCAATGAGACGGGAGAGTGTGTCTACGTACCCTCATAGACTGAAAGCGGTAGCGTTTAGTAACGCGGTTGATGTAGTCGAACGTCTTCACGATCCAACCGATCCAAGTACTGAACGTACAACACCTCCATGTTCAGCACACGTTCAGCACAATGACGTCCCTCGAGCTCTTGATCCAGTAGAGGGTCGAGGGAGAGTTCTGTCAGCACGACGGCGTGGTGACGGTGTTGATGAAGTTACCGGTGCAGGGCTTCGCCTAAGCACTACGACGATATGACCGAGGTGTTAAACTGTGGAGGGGGGCACCACACACGGCTAAGAGATTGTCTGCTATCCTTTGGGGTGCCCAGTACCCCCGTATATAAAGGAGGGAGGGAGGAGGCGGCCGGCCTAGAGGGGCGCACCAAGGGGGGAGTCCTACTAGGACTCCCAGTCCTAGTAGGAGTCCCCCTTCCTATTCGGAATAGGAGAAGGGGGAAGGGAAAGAGAGAGGGAGAAGGAAAGGGGGGCCGCGGCCCCTCCCCTAGTCCAATTCGGTTTGGCTAGGGGGGCGCGCCACCTCCTGGCCGCTGGCCTTCTCTTCCCACTAAGGCCCATGAAGGCCCAATACTCTCCCGGGGGTTTCCGGAAACCTCCCAGTACTCCGAAAAATGTCTGAACCTATCCGAAACCTTTCCGGTGTCCGAACATAACCTTCCAATATATCAATATTTATGTCTCGACCATTTCAAGACTCCTCGTCATGTTCGTGATCTCATTCGGGACTCTGAACAAACTTCGGTCATCAAAAACACATAACTCTTAATACAAATCGTCATCGAACGTTAAGCGTGTGGACCCTACGGGTTCGAGAACTATGTAGACATGATCAAGACACATCTTCGTTCAATAACCAATAGCGGAACCTGGATGCTCATATTGGCTCCTACATATTCCACGAAGATCTTTATCGGTCGAACTGCACAACTACATACGTTGTTCCCTTTGTCATCGGTATGTTACACTACAAAAAAAAGACACATCCCTGACATTTTGGGCCGAACGAATTTTTTTCTGTCATACTTATGACACTTCTATGACGATAATTGTGACAAAACCTGGTATCATCATAGATGTGGTGGGCTCCTACTTCTATGACAAAAAATCATGACACAAAATGGGCTTTTCATCCTGGGTGGGCTGGAGACACAACTGCATGACATTCTTTGGGCTGTCCATGATGGAAAAAACCGTGGTAGAAGCGAGGACGAGGAAAATTTTGGCGAGTTCCCGGTTACGGTGGGTGGTCGGGGGCCGAGCGATGCGTGTTTCTCTCGTACATGTACGCGCGTATCTGCTTGGCGTTGGGCTCTAACTGAACCCAAGCGAGGCGTTGGGCTCTAACTGAACCCGAGCAATTGCACTAGCTACATTACTGAACCCGAGTGATTCCTCCCTACTGCTGCTAACTGAATCCGATCGATGCTGCCTCTGGATGAACATTGAGCGTTTGCTGGGGGGGTTGGATGAACAGTGAGCGTTGCAGGGGGGTTTGGATGAACAGTTCCTGGTGGGGGTGGATGAACAGGACCCCGTGGTGTTGTCTCTGGATGAACAGGACCCCGATCGATCGAGCCGGTTGGGGCTGGATCAACAGGACCCCGTGGAGGGCTGGATGAACAGGACGACCCTGTGGAGGGCTGGATGAACAGTAGACGATGGAGGGATGGATGAATAGTAGATGGTGGAGGGCTGGATGAATAGTAGCCCATGGAGGGGTGGTTGAACAGGAGCCCGTGGAGAGGGCTGGTTGAACAGTAGCCGGTGAAGTAGCGTGCGGTTGAGGCTGGATGAACAGTCGTAGGTGGAGGCTGGAGGAGGTCGACGGTGGATGAACGATAGCCCGTGGAGGCTGCAGGAGGTCGACGGTGGAGATGAACAGTATCCCATGGAGCCCTGTTTTGCTGTACGCCACACCCCTCCCGATGATCAGGACCCCTGTTTCGACCATACCGCTCCAACATAAGTCCGTTTCCTCCGTTTTGCGGTACGCCACACCCCTCCCGATCAACAGGACCCCGCTTCGACCGTAGGAGGTCCAACACAAGTCCGTTTCCTTTGTTTTGTGGTACGCCAGACCCCTCCGATGAACAGGGTCCCGTGTCGAACATGGCCGGTCAAACACAAGGCTGTTTCCTCCACTGTGCGGTACGCCAGGCCTAGTTTCTACCGGTTGTTCCATCCAAGCCGGTTGGTTTCCACGCATTCTGTTGCTTCCCCATGAACACGACGCATTCTGTTGCCTCCCCATGAACACGATGACGACGCAGTTTCTCCATTCCGACCCAGCCATGTACACGAGCCCTGGCCGTACTTATGCGCGAGTAGGCGTTCAAGACCCTGCCTGTATGTATGCATGTGGCCGTATTTTCTTTCTTGCACACTGGCCGTTGTACGTACGTGTACATGCTACGTGCACGCCTCTACTATGACACGTGTGAGGGAGTCCTGGATAAGAGGGTATCCGGACAGCCGGACTATATACATCGTCCGAACTATAGAAGCGTCAAGATACATGACTCAAGACTTCGGCTCGTGTCCGGATGGGACTCTCCTTTGCGTGGAAGACAAGCTTGGCGATCCGGTGTCTATATAAATCGGAGAGCATGGTCCTTAGAAGGCCGATCACAATTACAATCATACCATCATAGGCTAGCTCTTAGGGTTTAGCCTCTACAATCTCGTGGTAGATCTACTCTTGTATTCCACATATCTTCAATATTAATCAAGCAGGAAGTAGGGTTTTACCTCCATCGAGAGGGCCCAAACCTGGGTAAACATTGTGTCCCTTGCTTCCTGTTACCATCAGCCTAAGACGCACAGATCGGGACCACCTACCCGAGATCCGCCGGTTTTGACACCAACATTCGTGCTTTCATTGAGAGTTCCTCTGTGTCGCCGATGCAAGGGCTCGATGGCTCATCTCATTGTCAAGGACGATATCACTTCTGGGGGAGCGCTGGCTGTAGGCCAGACTCTCCGGCTTGGCGGCTTCATTATGACCGCCCCATCGGCTGTCGCGTCGACGATGGCCTCTCGGGTCATCACGCATAACCTTCGCATTGGTTCGGAGCTTTCCGAACAGATGGATCCGATGGAGCTCTCCTCTCTTAACGAGCTCTTGGATCGCATCGCCGCCTGGGGAGTCGCTACGGACTATGACCGGATTGGGCTTACACCCGACCAGAGGGACATTAGATCCCCGCCAGCCACCCATGAGATAGCGGTAGTGGAGGAATCACACGTGGGTCACCCCTCAACTTTGAGGATGAATTATGTTTGGATTACCAAATTCAGTGAGCCGAACACCCATCCAAAGGACTACATGACCCAGGTCCCGGACTTAGAATCGGGCGCTGGGCCAAAGGGATTAGGTAATACTCCAGATCCCGAACTGTCAGGCTCGGTACTTCCCGTGCCCCCGGGCGTCAGGTCGGATCAAAATCCGGCTTCAGCCAATGACGCCCGCGCGGACTTAATCCGTCTCTCCCGTGTCTGGCAGGAGCCCCAGGAGACGGTACATCGTTACTGGGCCAGATTTCTCCTTGCTCTTAATAAGGTCAAGGACTGTCACGAGGAGGACGTAGTCTCTCTTTTCTGCAGAAAATACACGAACAAAGGACTCCTTAATGCTATAAGTCGCCGTGACATAGAACACCTTACAGACTTGGCAACCATAGTACAAAAGTACTGTGCGATGGAAAGTGCCTGGAAAACCCAGACAGAATTTTGGGATAGTACGGCCCTCACCGGAACCTTTGTCCGAACTAAATGGCCGAACTCTCGTAAGTCGACCAACTCAATTCCCAAGAAACCAAAGCCCGCCCCAGGGCATGGAACCGTATTGGAAGGATGGCTCAACGGGTCGTGTAAGCTTCACAGCACACCGGATGCTACGCCGACCAATAGCCTTAGAGCATGTTGGATACTCCGGCAGGTAGCTAAGAGTGGCGAGGATCTCCTCGAGAGCCATAAAGCAGAACCACATCCCGCCAAAGAACACAATACGATGCTGACAGTCTTCGAGACCTTCGCCTCAAACAATAGGCGCAAGCGAGCGCATCCAAGCTCCGTTGAAATTTGCCATGTGGTAAAAGTAAATCCATGGAACGACACTGCTATAACCTTCAATGCCAATGACGAACCCCAAGTCCAGTCCGTCCGGGCGCCGGCCCCTCTGGTCCTTAGCCCAATAGTGGATGGCTTTCGGCTCACTAAAGTACTCATGGACGACGGAAGCGGATTGAACCTAATCTATGAAGAAACCCTAAAAAAGATGGAGATTGACAAAAGCCGCATTGAACAAAGTGGGACGATCTTCAGGGGAATTATCCCTAGTCGGGAGGCTCGGTGTGCGGGAAAAATCACACTCGACGTGCTATTCGGCACCCCAGAGAATTACAGGTTCGAAGAAATCACATTCCAAGTGGCCCCTTTCAACAACGGATACCACACCCTTCTAGGGTGGGACGCGTTTGCGAGCTTTCAAGCCATACCCCATTACGGGTACATGAAGCTTAAAATGCCCGAACCCAATGGAATCATCACTCTAGCTAGTGATCCGGACATTTCACTCCACGCGGAAAACAAAACTGCAGCGCTGGCCTTGGAAGCATTATCCGAAGCCCTAGCGCAGAAGAATTAACCACGCTACGCGCCACCATGGACAGGGACGACGTGATACTCGACAAGCGACCCAAGTCCACCTCATTGAAACCCGCAGATGAGATAGTCAAATTCCAAGTCCACCCAACGGACCCCATGAAGACAGCTTCCATTGGGACACAGTTGAACCCCGCTATGGATGCCGCACTGCGCGACTTCTTACGCGAGAATTGGGATATCTTCGCCTGACACCCATCGGACATGCCGGGCATCCCACGTGGATTGGCCGAACACAGCCTTAACATACTAAAGGGATACAAACCTATTAAACAGACCCTAAGGCGATTTTCGGAGCCCAAACGGCAAGCCATGGGGGAGGAGCTAGCCAAGTTACTTGAGGCCGGATTCATCAGAGATATCAAACATCCGGATTGGCTGGCGAACCTGGTAATGGTACCAAAGAAGGACAAATCCTGGCGCCTGTGCGTCGACTTCAAAGACCTTAACAAGGCTTGCCCCAAGGATCCCTTTCCCCTCCATCGCATCGATCAAATCATTGATGCCACAGCCGGACACGACTCACTGTGTTTCCTCGACGTATACTCTGGATACCATCAAAAAAATATGGCAGAGTCCGACCAAGCTGCAACAACTTTCATAACTTCATACGTCCCTTTCTGCTTCAACACTATGCCTTTCGGGCTTAAGAATGCCGGAGCAACCTATCAACGCATGATTCAAACATGCCTGGAAAAGCAAATCGGCAAAACAGTGGAGGCATACGTGGACGACGTAGTCGTTAGAACAAGACACGTCGAAACCCTAATTGATGACTTGAGGCTTATGTTCGATAACTTACGAACATACGACATCAAGCTGAATCTGGAGAAATGCGTTTTCAGGGTCCCCTCTGGAAAACTACTAGGCTTCATTGTTTCCAATAGAGGAATTGAAGCTAATCCGGCAAAAATCTGAGCTTTGTCACAGTTGGCTATACCAACAGACCTCAAACACATCCAGAAATTAGCTGGATGCGTGGCTGCTTTAAGCCGCTTTATCTCCAGGTTAGGAGAAAAGGCATTGCCTCTTTATCGCCTCCTTCGGCGCACCGAACACTTCGTGTGGACGGATGCAGCCGCGGCCGGACTAGATGAAATAAAGACCTTATTGGCCAGTAATCTAGTCCTAACAGCGCCAACTATCGGCGAACCAATGTTGCTGTACATAGCTGCAACACATCAAGTTTTAAGCGCAACACTCGTCGTCGAACGAGAGGTTGACGGATACAATTCCCGCTGCAGAAGCCAGTTTATTACGTATCTACGGTCCTCACCCCATGCAAATCCCGATACCCACACTATCAAAAAATTGCATACGCAGTCTTCATGGCATCCCGAAAGCTACGACACTACTTTCAAGAGTGTTTGATTACGGTGGCCTCCGAAGTACCACTCAATGATATAATAAATAACCGCGATGCCACGGGCCAGATTGCTAAATGGGCCATCGAACTCCTTCCGTTTGACATAACTTACAAGCCCCGACGGCTATCAAGTCGTAAGTATTAGCCGACTTCGTCGCCGAATGGACGGAAGCCGAACTCCCTAAAGAGTACGGCGCGTACTCTAACTGGATCATGCACTTTGACGGCTCTAAAATGCTGGCCGGATTGGGAGCAGGTGTAGTCCTGACTTCTCCCACCGGGGACACGGTCCAGTACGTCCTCCAAATATTATACACAGACTCCAACAATGCAGCCGAATACGAGGCTCTGTTGCACGATCTCCGGATGGTAGTCTCTATGGGCATTCAACGCCTAGAGGTGTGGGGGGATTCAAACCTTGCAATATCACAAATAAATGGAGACTTTGATGCCAAGGATCCGAAAATGGCGGCCTATCGTAATGTCGTCCTTAAAATGTCAGCTCGGTTCGAGGGGCTCGAATTCCACCATGTGGCTCAAGAAAACAATCAAGCGGCAGATGTACTTGCATGCATCGGCGCTAAATGCGACCCCGTCCCACCTAACATATTCCTGGAAAGGTTGTTCAAGCCATCCGTGGTATGGGAAGTGGAGTCCGGCAATACCAGCGCGAATCCGAATACGTCCCCAGATTCGGAACTATCAGACATAGTTGGAGGTTCTACCACCGAAATAACATCGTCAGCCCATGAAATAATGGCTGTCACCCCTCGTGGACTGAGCCTTTCTTGGCCTACCTAAATAGGCAAGAACTCCCTGAAGACCAAAATGAAGCACGCTGCATTGTCCGGCGCTCTAAAGCTTACAAATTCCATGAAGGAGAACTCTATAAGAAAAGTACTACCGGAGTGCTCCAAAGGTGCATCTCCAAAGAGGAAGGGTGGCAGCTCTTGGCTGAAATCCACGCCGGACTGGGCGGGCACCATGCTGTGGCTCGAGCACTAGTCACCAAGGCCTTCCGTACAGGTTTCTATTGGCCGACGGCCCGAGCAGACGCACAGGACCTCGTCCAACACTGTGCCAGTTGCCAGCTCTTCGCCAACCAGAACCATATGCCCCATACCGCTCTCCAAACAATCCCCATAACTTGGCCCTTCGCTGTTTGGGGGTTGGATATGGTTGGACCCCTTAAAGGGGAAGCCATAAGAAAAAAATACTTATTGGTCATGGTCGACAAGTTCACCAAATGGATAGAAGCCAAACCAGTGAAAACGGCTGAATCTGGACCAGTTATATACTTTATATCCGGGGTTGTACACCGATACGGTGTCCCCCACAGCATCATCACCGATAATGGCTCGAATTTCATGGCTGATGAGGTGAAATCTTGGTGCGGCAAAATGGGCATTAAGCTCGATTATGCTTCCGTCTACCATCCTCAAACAAATGGCCAGGTCGAACGGGCAAACGGTCTTATTATGAGTGGCATCAACCCAGACTAGTGCGATCCTTGACACAGTTGGATACTCAGTGGGTCGAGGAGCTCGACTCCGTACTCTGGGGGCTGCGGACCATGCCGAATCGCACCACCAGATACACACCCTTTTTTATGGTGTACGACGCGGAAGCAGTACTACCATGTGACATAATACATGATTCGTCACGCGTACGCATGTACGAAGAGAAGGAAGCCGAGTTAGATCGGCAGGATAATTTGGATGCCCTGGAGGAGCGCGATGTCGCTAAGGCCCGTTCCGCATTCCATCAGCAACAGGCTCGACGATACCAAAGCAGAGAAGTGCGGGCCAAAACTTATAAAATTGGCGAACTCGTTCTACGCTTACCAGAGAATAAGAAGGATAAGCTCAAACCCAAGTGGGAAGGCCCCTTCATCATCGACAAAGTTCTCACTGGAGGAGCCTACCGCTTACGTAATGCATCCGATAACAGACTCGAGCCGAACCCATGGAACGCGGCCAGACTCCGGAGATTCTACGCCTAGCGCCGAACTTAGTGTTCGTCTCCTTAACCCTCCTTTTTCAATTATGCTCCCTCCCTTTTTCCTTTCTCGATCTCCTTCTTTTCACACAAGTATTTCATACAGTGCGGATTCCCGGATTACTCCAGCCGCACTATGTGTGTAAATTTTACCTGGGGGCTTCCTGTACGGAAGCTTAATATAAATTACTTTAAGGGCTTCTTGCCTATCACACATGCGTTTCTTTTTCCATGTGTGCCTTTTCTTCACCATTATATGCATCGATATGACTTAGGGCGTGGCCAAGATGGGTTGCCCGGCTCCTGTGTTTATGCCCTACATTCTCGTTAATTCGGCTAGGGCATAAGGGGAGCACCTCTGCGATTGTTACTGCCGGTTGAGCCGGATGTGTACCTCAGACTGGGTGAAGCCGAAAGCTAGTTTCCTTAAGAGAATATTCGGTCACTGAACAAAAGATGTCTTCGTTTATTATAACATTAATCCCCAGAAGTTTCGTATCCTACGCTTTGGTTCGCAGTCCGGACATGTGCCTTGGCACATGCTTACCCAGGGAAAGGAACCCTTAACGAAACTATTCTCCCTGGAAGATGTTTCTTGCTAACCATGCAATACAACATAACTAGTTGGGTACTTGTCTGTTCAAGCACTTATGACCCCTACGCCTGGTCTCCACGCATACTCCGGTTTTATATAACAGAGCGGGTATTCGGACACACCCCGGACTTTAGGTTCGGGGGGCTGAAGCGAAAAGGTCCGCCACGACAAATGATTTTAAATCCGGCTAGGGGCTACTTATGTCCATCGAATTACACAGTCATTTGGACTGATTATATTCATCCTTTATACCATCCAACAGGCTATCTAACTTACAATCCTGTTGAGAATACTTTGCGGCTAACGCCACCTGGTGATATACCAGACTCACGGGAATTTCTTGCCCATCTGGCCTGGCCGGTCCAACTTCGGCCATATGGTTCGGGTCCAGCTTGGTGTAGCGCGTCTTCACCATCGCCCATGCTTCTCTTGCACCTTGCCGACAGGAGGATATCTTCCACAAACAGAAGCACTGTCGTGCTCCTTGAAGCATGCCCACAAGCCCCCCATGCCCTTTGGCAGGGAGCTTGATGGCCACAAAGACCGCGCAATGCCCTGCATCGCCTGCTGAGCTCGCTCGTGCAATTGTGAGAGGTCCTGCAGTAAATCACCTATAGATGCGGGCATCTCCTCCTCAGGACAACCCGTCAGCATTCCTGCAACCATAACTTTTTCAATATGCTTCCTCACCGAACTATACTACAGTTTTTTTAGGCACTTACGATCGCGGCGAAGCCAGTTGTTCGCGGACGTCTTTCAATTCCACGTCCAGCCGAACATTGGCATCTTGGAGCATATTCTTATCATGCTTCACTTGCGTCAGGATGCGCTCACCGGCCTTTAGTTGCCTCTAGAGATGCGACTCGTCCTCCCCGCTGCCCTTCGGATTTACTTCGGGGTTGTCTACAGAACTCTCTGTTAAATTTGTCATACTAGCCGGTTGCGAACTGGTGCATTTTCATATAATTCAGATAAATATTACCACACGAGGCCTTCTGGGATTCCTCTAGCTTGGCAAATGTGGCCCTCAGTTGAGTCTTGCACTCCTCTAGCTCCCGAGCCAATTGCTCATTCTTATCAACAAGAACCTGCGCATGAATTGATACTTAAAACTGTTGTTTCAACTGTTTCAAGTCTCAGGGGATACAACTATATATATGCTCATCAAGCTTTCTTACCCGTATATATTTGGTATATTGGACTGTTGCCCGGGCGAGTCTGCTTTGAGTAGCTCGGATGTATGCGTCTCCCGAATTGAAGGCATTAAACGCCTCTTCGGAGAAGATGTTGTTGCGAAGCATGGCCCATCGATGCCGATGATCCATGGCGCTCTCTACCTCCGAATTGGTGGCGGAGAGCATATCTGTGTCCTCTATTGGAGGACTATGCGGCATCGGCCCTACGTCCGCCTCCTCTCTCGAAGTTGGTCTTGGAGCCCGACTGGTGGAGGCGTGGTTGGCAGGATCTCCGGATACAGTCCGGATACTCCTCTTCCTGCCAAAATGTACGAAGGGCGCTGTTATACTTCAAACGACAACAAAATTGCATGACAGGTTGTTTTCTTACCTCTATAGAGGCGTGTCGGCTCTAATCGCTTTCCCCTTGAGCCCGCCCAATCCGGACGCCTGTGGCTGATGGGTCCCTAGGAGCTCGGCCCTGCGCTCCGAACGTCGCTTCTATAAAAGCATGACATATCAGGGATAAGGTGTGACATCAGGAAAGAATTCTCTTCGGAGGATCGAGTTTTCGGCTTGGCTTACACGCGATGAAGGTAACAGTCTGGGATAATCGGCGGTAATAGCCACTGGGACGCCGTCACGGCTCGTTCGATAAAATATCCTGTGGACAAGCTCCACAGTCGCATCTGGGTCTTCTTCGAGTCCTGGATCCAGGGCCCTTTCGGGGTCCTCTGGCTGCAGAGAAGGGCTGGTGATTCCTTCCACGTCCCTCCTTGGTTCCTGCTTGGAAATATCGATGCAGGTAACCTTAGCAAAGAATGCCACAATAATTGAAGCAATAAAATAAATGACGACTTACCCAGTTTGGGGGATTGTACATGGAGAATCCGTCCCGTGGTTTGATATGGAGGAATTCTTCCTCTTCTCCTTTGTACAGGTCGGACAGTATCCTTGCCAAAGCGGTGGGGGAGTCCGGACCCTTATGGCCGCAGCGGGTGGCGTCGTCTGTCCCGTTGTAGTGCCACATGGGATTGCTCCGGTATTGAAGCGGTTGCACTCCCCGCATTATGCATACTGCCATCACCTTGACTATCGTCAGTCCGGATTTGGCCAGTAACTTTATGGTGTTCATCAGGAAATGTACTTCCCTGGAATCCTCTTCTTGGGGGCCTCGGGGGCGCCAGCTTAAGCGTTCCCTCGGCGGGGAGTTACTAAACTTGGGGATTCCTGTCCGGACTGGATCTGGAAGGGGAGCATCGTCAATATAAAACCACTCTGAAGCCCAGTTGTCTGGAGCCTTCTTGGGAGTACCGGACAGGTATCCAGTCTCAGCAATACGCCATACGTCGGCCCCGCCCACTTGACATAGGGATTCTCCCTGGTTGCGGGGGATAAGGCAGAACAGTTTCTTGCACAATCCGAAATGAGCCTCACAGCCTAGAAATAGCTCACAAAGGGCAACGTACCCTGCTATATGCAGTATGGTGGCTGGGGTAAAATTGTGCAGCTGGAGGCCGTAGAACTCCAGAAGCCCACGAAGGAATGGATGAATAGGAAACCCGACGCCCCTTAACAGATGGGGAATTAAGCATATTCACTCCTCTGGAGATGGATTGGGGGATCTCTCCGCTTGTTCTCCACCGTTATAGGTGGCAACTCTGGCTCGAACAGGGACCATGAATGCCGGCGGGAGGAGCCCTTGAGTTTGTAACTTTATCAAACAGCTATGAGAAACTGAACACTCTCCCCAGTCTTCCGGCTTGGGGCAGGGGGAGCGAGCAGAAGAGCTGCGACGACCGGCCATGCTAGAATGGTTTTTTCTGGGCGCTCTGTTGGATGCTTGCTCGAGGAGGGAGAGTGAGGTTTGGATCTGGCAATCCCCGTCTCTTCAAATAGACGGCTAGCCCGAAGGGCCGAGGGTGGCAATTGCAAAAATGCCTCGACTCCTCACATTCGCTCGACACATGGAAATGATCATTATTGATACACTGAAGCCGAGGAGTACAACATTGATGAAGATGCCGAACATTGTTCGTCATGATGGGAACCTTGGAGTATTCAGAGGAGGAACCCGCCTTGCAATGCCGAAGACAAGACTGCGTGCCGGACTCATCGTCATTGAAGCCTGGTTCAGGGGCTACTGAGGGAGTCCTGGATAAGGGGGTATCCGGACAGCCAGACTATATACATCGTCCGGACTATAGAAGCATCAAGATACAAGACTCAAGACTTCGGCTCGTGTCTGATTGGGACTCTCCTTTGCGTGGAAGACAAGCTTGGTGATCCGGATATTATGTTTCCTTCCTTGTAAACTGACTCCATGTAAACCCTAGCTCTCTGGTGTCTATATAAACCAGAGAGCATGGTCCTTAGAAGGCCGATCACAATTACAATCATACCATCATAGGCTAGCTCTTAGGGTTTAGCCTCTACGATCTCGTGGTAGATCTACTCTTGTATTACACATATCTTCAATATTAATCAAGCAGGAAGTAGGGTTTTACCTCCATCGAGAGGGCCCGAACCTGGGTAAACATTGTTTCCCTTGCTTCCTGTTACCATCAGCCTAAGACGCACAGATCGGGACCCCCCTACCCGAGATCCGCCGGTTTTTACACCGACAACGTGCGCACCTCTATATTGACTAGTATGTAAGTACACGTTCGCGACCAGAATGACAATGCTACATACTCTTCGACCAGGTGGGTCCCGACTGCCAGACACTTCCTTGCGTGCGAAGATGTAGCTGGTGGGTCCCAACAGTCAGGGGGGCGAATCATTTTTTTTGCCCGGACGCACTTCCTTGCGTGCGAAGATGTAACTGGTGGGTCCCAGCAGTCAGGGGGGAAACATTTTTTTCATGAAATACGGTGGCCCGTCCGGTGGGTCCCCGCTGTCAGGTGGAGGAATAATTATTTTGCGCGTAATAAGGAGGCACTTCCTTGCGGCCGCCGTGGACCCAGCTGTCAGCATCTCCACGTACAGTACTCTTCCGATGGAAGTCGTTCCTTGACCATGTTGACCACGCTGCGCCGAGAGCACTAGGGCGGTGGACGACGGTGAGGCCTAGGAAGGGGACGACGTGGAGCCGGGGAAGACACGGTAGTGGGAGCCCGCGCGAAGAGGAGTACGAAGGTTTACTCGTTCAGCTGCGGTGTGAGGCTATCGTCGCCGCAGGGCCTGGCTAGCGGTGGGAATACTAGGAGGCAGTGAGGCCTCCGCGGCAGCACAGCCGGCCACGAGAGGCAGGAGCATCCGACACGACCGGCGCTGCTTTGGGCGGCTGGAGCATGAAGACCAGAGGTTGAAGAAGCACTACTGTCATTGGATGGACATTGTACGGTCACTGGAACTAGAATTGTTCATATTGATTAAGTTGACAAAGCCCCCGTCCCCGTCAACTTAGTAGGCCCACAAGTCAGCCTCCCACCAAGGTGAGTCCCAGCTAGAAGGGGGAGTATTCATTTTTTTGTGCGTAATAAGGAGGCACTTCCGGTGGGTCCGAGCTGACAGCTGGGCGAATGTTTTTTCATGAAATACAGAGGCCCTTCCGATGGGTCCCAGCTATCAGGTGGAGGAATCATTATTTTGCGTGTAATAAGGAGGCATTTCCCTATGTGGGCCCCTACTGTCAGCCTCTTCTGATGGCTGTTGTTTGTTGACCATGTTGACCTCACCGCGCCGAGAGCACAAACGCGGTTGACGAGGGCGAGGCCCAGGAAGAGAACCACCCGGAGTCGGCGAAGCCACCACAGCAGATGCCCATGCTGAGGGGAGTACGAGCGTTGTCTGGTCGGCTGCGGGGTGAGGATGACGTTGTCGGAAAATAATAGGATGTGTGGGTGGTTAGAGGGATGGCATGGCAGCAGCACAACGAGCCACGAGAGGAGGGAGCAGGCAGTCCCGCCGGCGCTGGCTTGGGCGGCTGGAGCAGGAAGATCAAAGATTGAAGAAGCACGGCGGCCGTTGGATGGACATCCAACAATCACTGCTTTGTGTTGACTAAGTTGACAAAGCCTTGCGTACGCGTCAAAAAAAATTAGGACAACGTCATTGTCAACCTAGTAGGCCCAAAAGTCAGCCTCCAAATCTGTGGAAAACAGCATACAACCCATTAGCCATTATTTTCAATAATTTACAGCCCATTTGCTAATTATTAAGGATATTTGAAGCCCATATTCTTTTTATTAGCATTACAGACCATATATTCTGGGCACTGCTAAAAAATTCAACGAAATTTTGCATATTTTGGTGGGGTCCGAACTCTTTTAATCACGAAATTTCGAGTCACGTTAATACTAATTTTCA
Organism: Triticum dicoccoides; assembly: GCF_002162155.2. NCBI lineage: Eukaryota > Viridiplantae > Streptophyta > Magnoliopsida > Poales > Poaceae > Triticum > Triticum dicoccoides. The sequence goes on from NC_041383.1 coordinate 596,821,337, forward strand.
AAAAATTATATCAAAATAAAATTCAAAAAAAAATCTCCGCAAAAAAATTTAATGAAATTTATAATCTTAACTAGCAAGATGCCCGTTCGTTGCACGGAACATGAAGATGCATTTGTATGAGTAGTTTATCTTGTGGGAGAAAAGATGATATTCTAATGGAATTGCCAGTTGGCTTTGGTTTTTATAAGAGTAGAGCAATCCTGAAAAAAAAATGATATTTTAATGCAATTGCCTGGCTTTGGTTTAAAAATTTACAGCCCATTTCTTACAACTTATAGCCCATTTTCTGGGGAAGCCCATTTCTTACTACTTACATCCCTCCTCCTCTTGAAAGATTTGCAGCCCAGCAGGGCTGAGAAAAGCAAGTAGGCCTCGGTTTTGGTATTCTCCAAAAAAAAGAACTAGGCTAGCCATTTTCAGAAAGAAAAAATATACCAACTGGGCTCGTCATGTGCTTAATAAAAGCGTAAGTGTGGGCTAGACGGGCCACAACCCCCACACAGCACAGTTGAGCTTCGTCCCTGAAACTAAAAAATAACTGGGGCACTGCTAGGTCCCTGGTGTTATCCGCTCATTGTGTAATTTTCTCGTTTATTGACCAAATTGACAATGGCGTGGGACCTAGTTGTCAAACAATTAGGAGGAAGTATTTTTTGGCTTGTAATAACGAGGCACCTGCTTGCGAAATGCAATGACCCTGGTGGGTCCCTACTATCAGCCTGATTCCTCTTGGTTGTTGACCATGTTGACAACGCCAGATGGCGGCGAGCACAACGAGCAAACCAAGGCGGAGAGAATGATGGCGAGGCCTCGGACGGGAACGAACAACAGCCGTGGAAGATGCGGCAGTGTAGTGGCGGGTGGAGGGGAGTACGAGGGCAACAACATGCAACTCAAGCATAAAAATGGTACAAAAAGCCCAAGGATCAATTGTTCATCAAAGTTTTAGACAAAGCCCAGATTGAACATGACAGTAACATCTAACCCAACCACTCTTTTTTGCAGTCACAAACAAATGGATCGGTCTGATCCATAAAATCAACATGCTGTGCAAAAAAAAATTATTTCCGGATGACTACAACTTGTTGTAAATAGAAGCCGAGCATGTTTAGAAGCCCATTTGTCCACCTGAAACTTTTTTTTTGCTGTTCAACATGTCCGTCCGTGAGAAATCTCTTGCAGTAAAAATTAAGCCTCATGGACAATAGTAACCTCGCATTCAATAGGAAGAATGTGACAAAGCTTGTGTTTGCCTGGTTGGATGCATATTGTTCAATTGTTATTGTCCTCAAACGAATGTCATGAGAACTGAGAAAATCCTGGTGCTTATTACGCGGCCGATTGGTTATATGTTCTTCTCCATGTGGTTCTGCCTAAGTAGAGATGAAGATTGAAAACAGTGAAGTTCTGAAAAAAGAGTATGTCGAAAGAACGACAGCTAAACAGTTAATTCTAGTACAATATATACGGGCTTTCAATGTGCATGAAATCATCACCTCTATATATAAATTCTCCAGAGATTGAAAGCATCGCAGCAAGCCAATAATTATGTCCAGATCAAAACTAAACATTCTGACAGAATCCAGCAGCATTGATAGGCTATCAATAGATGAACTCTTCATTGAGCATATAACAAAATATTAGTACCCAAAGTGTACTCCAAGATGATATAAAACTTATGCGCACAAATGAAAAATGCAGCTTATGATTACAAATGTGTAGATGATAATATACGGTACCTGAAGAAGTGAGGAGCCAAACACCAACTCCTTGTGATCATTAAACGGGTCACGAATTACACCCAAGGTCTCCAGTTTGGGCGTAGAGACGACAATTATTTGTGAAGGTGTATAACAATTATCAAGGAGCATGAAGTGAAGGGGCATCTTCGATGATGAGCTGTTGTGCTTCAAAACAAATTCTAATGCTTTTAAGGTGAGGCGACTTTATTTGGAGACAACTGATACATATTTCTATTCCCCAAACAATCAACAAGTGCTCCAGGGCAGGGCAACTGGAGTGGATGATGCTGTGCAGTGAGGACTTCGAAAGATAAACCACCACAAGTGAAAGTTTTTTTAGCAATGGGAGTCGAAGCATTTGTACCAGATCGTCTGGTAGATGGCACCGGGCGAAGGTGGCGGTGTGGACAGAGGAGGAAAACCGCGAGATGGACAACGATGGTGTGGGCACGAATTCTTGGTGTATTCATGGTATGAAACTTTTGTGGTAATGGTACAACTCAAACTGCCAGAGTTTCCGAATTCAGGGTATGTCATCCAAGCGTCCACAGTGCCGAGTATGGACAACAGGTAGCGTGTCGGGATGTAGAGGCATTGAATGGGGCCCTGCTGGTGAGAAGAGACGATGGCTCCGAGGAGATCAAATTCAGGAAGGACAGATATCTGACGACAATTGAGATTGAGGGGCGCGGTGCGCCATAGAGGGCGCCACCGAGTTGAGAGGACTTGTGTGCGGCAGCAATCCTTGGTGGGGAGAAGCGAGATGATCTCCTCAAGGATGACGTCTGGGAGATCGCTGATGCGGTCCACCGAAGATTCTACCGGTTCCTCAGATCGGGGTGGGGGCTCGCCGCTTCTCCCTGTGCTAGCGGGTGCGGGATCTACAACCAGCGTCGCCGCTGGCGGGAGCCTCATCTTCTTGGCGCTGGGGCCAGCCAACTCCATTTTCCTTGTGGGGATTGCACCGAGCTCACGGGTTTGAGCAGAGTAGCCAGAGACGAGCCTAGTGGCAGTGCGAGTGGGGAAGAAGGAGGGCTGGGGATTTCTGTAGGAGTGGAAGAAGAGGAGCAGGCGTTTTCTGTACGAGTGAGGAAGAAGGTGAGCGGGGGTTTTCTGGACAAGTGAGGAAGATTGGGGAGCGGGGGGAATTGGGGGGAGATGGAAGAGAGAGAGCAAGTTGTTCATGTTTATAAGGCCCGCTGCACTAACTACTCGCTTTTCCCAAGAGCCGCTCTCTTCTTTTGTGTTGTTGCATTGGAGCTGGCGCATGGACTTGGCTGACTGGCCATGCATGCAGGTTGCATGTGCCCACCGGCCACTGCATGCTCCTGGTTTGTTACTAGGCCTATTTAATAGCGTGGTTATGGAGTAAATTAAGGAGATTTATTTTCTCTGTGTGCATCTTTTTTTATATTTTTTGAGCGAATCTGTGTGCATCTTATTTTTTTATTTTTTTGAGCAAATCTGTGTGGAAGCAAGGAGGAAGGAGGGGTTTTCTGGGATCACCCCCTCTTCAAGAAATATGGGCTTCTCCTCATGAAAAACAAAAACAAATGGGCTTTAAGACGGATAGGCTTTTGTATCGGCCCAGTCGGCTGCCCGTTTTCGTACTGGAGGGCCTTGTGCTAGAGGCAGCCCGAGACACTCTCCAGCTTATTGGCCATTCGAAAGAAAAAGAAAAGAGGCGCCTCCAGCTTATGGCTACTCATCGGTAACCTTTTTCATCTTGGCATTCACCAAATTAGAGGATGCGGTACAGGATGCAGACACTCACATTAAACTAAGCTTCAGAAGATACAGTATGCATACTAACATTCAAAAGAACAAAAGTTCAGCATGTTTATGCATCTCGATGATACACCATACTATAACCAATATAAAGCTATGAGAAGGTGTGGAAATAAAGAAAATCGGTCTATGCTTCCCTGAGCAAAGGGCCTCCCTGCGCATGCATTAATTTCCGGGGCATGTTTGTTTCTTCTCAATGTTGCAAGCACTTTGAGCATGTTGGCAACTCCACAACTAGCTAGCTACCTCATCTTGCAATTGATGCTGACACATTTGCACCAAACACATGAGGCAACAGAGATGACTCAACATGAGTCCATATTGTGCAGTTCCCTTGAAATCATCTTCATTGTCCGCAATCTAAAAAGATAGGAAAACAACAGCTATACTTAAATGGTGTTGCAAAATAGTAGCACATATCGATATCTCGGCATGACAAAACACGATCATCTGACGAAGGGGAAACTGACCTGTCTGAGGAAGATTATATATAATTTCATAAGTCCTTGGTTGATTTCCACCTTCGGCTGCACTGCTTGTTTGCTCCTCCACACATGACAGGATCGTTCGGCACTACATTCAGCAACTCAATGTACGAATAAGCTAATTTCATATTGTGGCGGTCATTATACCTAGTTATGAATGTAGGAATACCTGGAGCACCATGAGGTTAGTTGACAACAGGTAGATGCAGCCATATAAATTTTGTGCGGTGCTACCAAACTTGAGGTTTGTATCCCTTGCCGTTATGAGAATTCTTCTTGAAGTTGGTAGAATGTGACGGATTGTTCTTTGCATCAAACTTGCCTTTCCCCTGATATTTGTTCTTATTGTTTTGGGGCCGGTTGGGCTGGAAGTTCTTCTCGTGTACCATGTGGGCACTAGAAGCTCCCTCAGTGACCCGAGCATTTGTGTCTTTTGCTCTCGCCTTCTCCTCAAAATCAAGAGTGCTAATGAGATCCAAAACAGAAAACTCATGTCTCTTGTTTTTCAGAGAAGTAGCAAAATCGTTCCACGAAGGTGGAAGCTTGGCAATGATGGTCCTAGCAACAAATTTGTCTTGCAACACACACTTAAAGTACTCAAGTTCCTTAGAGAGTGACTGTATCTCATGAGTCTGCTGAACAACAGAGCGCTCATCAGTCATCTTGTAGTCACAGAATTGCTCCATGACGTACAACCCGTTGCCAGTGCCCGAGGGCCCAAATGTGGCCTCAAGCGCAGCCCACATGTCTTTGTCACTGTCAAACGACATATATGAATCCACAATGGAATCGTCAAGAACACTCAGCAGTGCGGCTTTGAAGAGGGTATCCATGTTCTCGAAAGCTTCCTGTTGTGTAGGATTAAGATTGCCCTCAGGCTTACCCTTAGTGGCTTCATAGCAGTACATGATCTGAAACCAACATACTGCTCTTGTGCGCCACCTTTTATTTGCACCACCTTAAAAGTAGGCGGCTTCAAAAGTGCAGCAAAACCACTCGGAGTAAATTGCCTATAATCAGGTTTTTGGATTGGATTGTTGAATATATGAGCAATTTACTATGAGCTTTAATCCGAATCAGCAGTAAATAGATCATGACGACATTTACAAACATCAAAGTAATGATGCGGACTAAACCAGGAGGACAAAATCACATACTGTACAGTGGGAGCAGAACCGCTATGGTTGATGTTGTCACTCATGTCGTTGACGAAGAGGTTATCGAGGTCGGGGAAGAAGGCTGTCGTTGAGGAAGTCATCGCTGGCAGCAGTCACAGGAGTGTGCTCCCCAAAAACCCGATCGCCCCTCTCCCGTACAGGATCACGAAAGGCGGGGTTCGGAGGACTATTGTCCCTTCTCGTGGTGCAGCCGGAAGGAGGGCTGGAGAAGAATTGTGTGGCGGCGCTAAGATCTGGAACGGTGTGAAACCATATGATACAGCGGCGGCTAGGGTAGAGCATGTTAGGTTGGTCGTGCGAGTAAGAACAAGTATAATAGTAGGCCTTTGGCCCCCAAACCCCATGTCGAAGTCAATAATAGCCCCACCATGGTTTGTCTAAAAAAACAGAGTAATTAATGCCTCCGTTAGTCCCTTTAGTATAAATACTATATCATTAATAATGGCCCCACCTTTTGTCTCACAAAGTATGTTGGGGCTCCTGTTACAACCGGCTACAAGTTTACAATCAACTTCTCTTCTCTCTCCTCTTCTCTCTCCTTCAACTAAGCACAAATACTATATTTAAATCCTTATAGCCTGCTTATTGATAACCCACAAGCGTAGGGGATCGCAACAGTTTTTGATAAGTAAGACTGTCGAACCCAGCGAGGAGCTAAAGGTAGAATAAATATTCCCTCAAGTTCTATCGACCACCGATACAACTCTACGCACGCTTGACATTCGCTTTACCTAGAACAAGTATGAAACTAGAAGTACTTTGTAGGTGTGATAGGATAGGTTTGCAAGAAAATAAAGAGCATGTAAATATAAACTAGGGGTTGTTTTAAATAAAGATGCAAGAAAGTAAATATAGCGCGTGTGGAAAAGTGGTGGTAGGAGTTGTGAAATTGTCCCTAAGCAATTGACTACGTTACTAGACCGGTAATCACTATTGCAATTCTATTTGAGGGAGAGGCATAAGATAACATACTTTCTCTACTTGGATCATATGCACTTATGATTGGAACTCTAGCAAGCATCCGCAACTACTAAAGATTCGTTAAGGTAAAACCCAACCATAGCATTAAAGTATCAAGTCCTCTTTATCCCATACGCAACAACCTACTTACTCGGGTTTGTGTTTCAGTCACTCACGCAACCCACTGTAAGCAAATCATGAACGCATTGCAACACCCTACAACGGTAATCCCACACGCTTGCATGACACGGAGGGCACCATAGGACAGCACCAATAATAAAACATGCAACTCAAACCAATCATAGCAATTCATCAATCACCGATAGGACAACGGAAATGTACTCAGATATCATAGGATGGCAACACATCATTGGATAATAATATGAAGCACAATGCACCATGTTCAAGTAGAGGGTACAACGGGTTGCGGGAGAGTGGACCGCTGGATATAGATGGGGGAAGGTGATGGAGACGTTGGTGAAGATGATGGAGGTGTTGGTGAAGATCGCGGTGATTATGATGGCCCCCGGCAGCGCTCCGGCGCCACCGGAAGCAAGGGGGAGAGAGGGCCCCTTCTTCTTCTTCTTCCTTGACCTCCTCCCTAGATGGGAGAAGGGTTTCCCCTCTGGTCCTTGGCTCCCATGGCTTGGGAGGGGCGAGAGCCCCTCCGAGATTGGATCTATCTCTCTGTTTCTGCGTTCTCTGATTCTACCCCTTCATCGTTTCCTTTATATCTGGAGATCCGTAACTCCGATTGGGGTGAATCTTTCGCCCAGATTTTCCCATAAAATTAGCTTTCTTGTGGCAAAAGAAGGGCATCAACGGCCTAACGGGTGGCCCACGAAAGTCTAGGGCATGCCCAGGGGGAGGGCGCGCCCCCTGTCTCGTGGCCACCCCGGACACCGTTTCGCGTTGATTCTTCCTCCGGAAAATCCCAAATATTCTAAAATAATTCTCTGTCCATTTTTATCCCATTTGGACTCCGTTTGATATTGGTTTTCTGCGAAACATAAAACATGCAACAGACAGGAACTGACACTGGGCACTGGATCAATATGTTAGTCCGAGAAATAATATAAAAAGTTGCCAAAAGTATATGAAAGTTGAATAATATTGGCATGGAACAATCAAAAATTATAGATACGACAGAGACGTATCAGCATCGCCAAGCTTAATTCCTGCTCGTCCTCGAGTAGGTAAATGATAAAAAAGATAATTTTTGATGTGGAATGCTACCTAGCATAATCTTGATCATATGTCTAATCATGGCATGAATATTAAGACACGAGTGATTCAAAGCAATAGTCTATCATTTGACATAAAAACGATCATACTTCGAGGATACCAATAAAGCAATCATGTCTTTTCAAAACAACAAGGCCAAAGCAAGCTTATCCCTACAAAATCATACAGTTTGGCCATGCTTCATCTTTGTCACACAAAATGCTCCCATCATGCACAAACCCGATCACGAGAAGAGCAATTGGTTCATACTTTTTAACGCGCTTCAGCTTTTTCAACCCTCACACAATACATGAGCGCAAGCCATGGATATAGCACTATAGGTGGAATAGAATATAATGATGGAGGTTATGTGGAGAAGACAAAAAAGGAGAAAGTCTCACGTCGACGTGGCTAATCAATGGGCTACGGAGATGCCCATCAATTGATGTCAATGCGAGGAGTAGGGATTGCCATGCAACGGATGCAGTAAGAGCTATAAATGTATGAAAGCTCAATGAAAGAAACTAAGTGGGTGTGCATCCAACTTGCTTGTTCATGAAAACCTAGGGTATTTGAGGAAGCCCATCGTTGGAATATACAAGCAAAGTTCTATAATGAAAATTCCCACTAGTATATGAAAGTGACAACATAGGAGACAATCTATATGAAGAACATGGTGCTACTTTGAAGCACAAGTGTGGAAAAAGGATAGTAACATTGCCCCTTTTATTTTCTTTTCTTTTCTTTTTTTTCTTTTTAGGTGGGCTTCTTTGGCCCCCTTTTTTATTTAGGCTTCTTTGGCCTTTCCTTTTTTTTCTCTTTTTTATGGGGCAATGCTCTATAATGATGATCACCACACTTTTATTTACTTACAACTCAATATTACAACTCGATACTATAACAAAGATATGACTTTATATGAATGCCTCTGGCGGTGTATTGGGATGTGCAATGATCTAGTGTAGCAATGACATCAAAAAATGGACAAGCCATGAAAACATCATGCTAGCTATCTTACGATCATGCAAAGCAATATGACAATAAATGCTCAAGTCATGTATATGATGATGATGGAAGTTGCATGGCAATATATCTCGGAATGGCTATGGAAATGCCATAATAGGTAGGTATGGTGGCTGTTTTGAGGAAGATATAATGAGGCTTATGTGTGATAGAGCGTATCATATCACGGGGTTTGGATGCACCGGCGAAGTTTGCACCAACTCTCAAAGTGAGAAAGGGCAATGCACGGTACCAAAGAGGCTAGCAATGATGGAAAGGTAAAAGTGCGTATAATCCATGGACTCACATTAGTCATAAAGAACTCATATACTTATTGCAAAAGTTTATTAGCCCTCGAAGAAAACTACTACTACGCATGCCCCTAGGGGGATAGATTGGTAGGAAAAGACCATCGCTCGTCCCCGACTGCCACTCATAAGGAAGACAATCAAAGAAACACCCCATGCTTCAAATTTGTCACACAACGGTTACCATACGTGCATGCTACGGGACTTGCAAACCTCAACACAAGTGTCTCTAAAATCCACAACCACCCACTAGCATGACTCTAATATCACCATCTTTATATCGCAAAACTATTGCAAGGAATCAAACATATCATATTCAGCGATCTACAAGTTTATGTAGGATTTTATGACTAACCATGTGAATGACCAATTCCTGTCATCTCTCCAAATAGATATAAATGAAGCAAGAGAGTTTAATTCTTTCTACAAAAGATATGCCCCCGCTCTAACAAATATAAGTGAAGCAAAGAGCATTCTACAAATGGCGGTTTTCTATGTGAAGAGAAATAGGCAATCCAGACTTCAAATGATATAAGTGAAGCACATGAAGCATTCTATAAAGCCATACAATATTTAAGTGAAGTGCAATCAGAATTCTATAAATAAACCAAGGACTATCTCATACGAGCATGGTGCATAAAATAAAAATGAAAACTAAATGCAAAAGACACTCCAAGGTTGCACATATCACATGAACGAAACAAATCCGAAGATATACCGATACTTGTTGAAGAAAGAGGGGATGCCTTCCGGGGCATCCCCAAGCTTAGATGCTTGAGTCTCCTTGAATATTTACTTGGGGTGTCTCGGGCATCCCCAAGCTTTAGCTCTTGCCTCTCTTCCTTTTCCTCATATTGAGACATCCTCGATTAGACACTTCATCCACACAAAACTTCAACAGAAAACTCGGTAAGATCTGTTAGTATAATAAAGCAAATCACCACTCTAAGTACTGTAGCAAACCAATTCATATTTTGTTTTTGCATTGTGTATACTTTAATATAACTTTTCCATGGCTTAATCCACTAATATAAATTGATAGATTCATCAAAACAAGCAAACTATGCATCAAAAACAGAATCTGTCAAAAACAGAACAGTCTGTAGTGATATGAACATTCACAATACTTTTGGTACTCCAAAAATTCTAACAAAATTAGGAAAAATAAAAACGTTGTATATCAAGACAGTGCAAAAAGAATCAGAACCAATTGACTTTCCAGTTAAAATTGTAAAATCGTGCACTACAGCCAAAGTTTATGTCCTGCACCGTACAAACCAACAAGCATTGTAAACATCCTAAAGGCAAACCTTGGCACATTATTTTTATAATACAATGGAATTGTACAAGGGGATAATTATTTTTGATGAAAAGTTTCTGTAATCAAGATTCACAAAGTTTTGGTGAGCCTGAAGAAAGTTCAAGGCTAGCTCCCACTTCAACAATGCTTGTCTTTTTCACTTTCACTTTCCTTTTTGAAAAGTTTTAGGTTCCCCTCTTTATTTTTTTGTTTTTAAACTATACGAAAGCACTCAACAGAAATAAATGACTCTATAAAACTTCCGGGTTGTCTCCCTGGCAGCGCTTTCTTTAAAGCCATTAAGCTAGGCATTTAGTGCTCAAGTAATGAATCCACCCGGATCCCAAGGTATATCAAAGCCAATTTTAATTAACAATGATTTGTAATTTAGTAGTGAGCACAAAGTAACATATATCATGCAACAACGAAGTCTAACTCTCTTCCTATGCATCGGCATGTCATAAGAGAACAATTCATGCACACATAGTAAAGGCCAATGCATAGTATAAGCAGTTTCTTGCAATTTCATAGTATGGGAAACATAGAGAGATGGAGAAATAGTTCCTCGCTCATAATAATTGCAAGTAAGAGCAGCAAGCGTATGCATATTACATTCATCAAAATCATCATGTGCAATGGTAAAAGGCAACCCATCAATATAATCCTTAATAAGCACAAACTTCTCCGATAAAGTGTAGTAGGGAGAATTCAAAAAGATAATAGGACTCTCATGCGTGGGTACAATAGCAACAATTTCATGTTTAACATAAGGAACTATCGCAAGTTCATCTCCATAAGCATAATTCATATTGACATCTTGGCCGCAAGCATAGCAAACATCATCAAAAATGGATATTTCAAACAAATTCAAGGGATCATAGCAATCATCATAGCAATCATCCTTCGGTAAGCACGAAGGAGAATTAAATAATGTATGAGTTAGAGGGTTACTCTCATTAGAAGGTGGGCACGGGTAGCTAATCCGCTCTTCCTCCTTTTGTTCTTCGCTCTCCTCATCATCTTTTTCATCCAATGAGCTCATAGTTTCATCAATTATAGCTTCCTGCAAAATATTAGTCTCTTCTTGGACAACGGAGAAGGACTCAATATATGGTTTAACATAGGAATTAGAAGCATAATTATCATAACAATATTCAAGTATGGCAAAATTTTCAGATTTGTAAAGAGTGGCATTATACTTTTCAATCAAAGAAGCAATTTCATAAGCACCCTTAAAAGCAACAAATTCTTCAATTTGTTGAACATCATAGTAATTATAAACATCCTTATCATACGAAGATACGATTCCATTATCAAACTCACATTGGTCGGGAAGGTGTTTCTTAGGGTTTTCAGAACAACAAGTAATATCATATATTTCACATAAATTCCAAGCATAGCATTGCAAACGTTGAATTTGATCCCATAATAGTTTCCCTTTTTCAGATATACACTGTCGCACATAACAAGCATGCTCATATAAAGATTTGCCCTCAACAAAGCTAGTGGGGGTTTCAGCACGAGCACATAGGGATCGAAGATGATCCAAGTAAAAAGCTTCAGGAGTGCGATAGATTTTCAGTGGTTCTTCAACCATTGGTGCAGTAGGTACAACTAATTTTTTTGGTATTTTGTGTTTCCTACCCATAACTAAAGATAGAAAACAACTAAGAACAGCAAATAAAAATTACTTAGTGATAAAGCAAATAAGCATGCACGAGAATATTCACCCCACGCTATGACTTCCCGGCAACGGCGCCAGAAAAAGGTCATGATAACCCACAAGTGTAGGGGATCGCAGTAGTTTTCGATAAGTAAGAGTGTCGAACCCAACGAGGAGCTAAAGGTAGAATAAATATTCCCTCAAGTTCTATCGACCACCGATACAACTCTACGCACGCTTGACGTTCGCTTTACCTAGAACAAGTATGAAACTAGAAGTACTTTGTAGGTGTGATAGGATAGGTTTGCAAGATAATAAAGAGCATGTAAATATAAACTAGGGGCTGTTTTAAATAAAGATGCAAGAAAGTAAATATAGCGAGTGTGGAAAAGTGTTGGGAGGAGTTGTGAAATTGTCCCTAAGCAATTGACTACTTTACTAGACCGGTAATCACTATTGCAATTCTATTTGAGGGAGAGGCATAAGCTAACATACTTTCTCTACTTGGATCATATGCACTTCTTATTGGAACTCTAGCAAGCATCCGCAACTACTAAATATTCATTAAGGTAAAACCCAACCATAGTATTAAAGTATTAAGTCCTCTTTATCCCATACGCAACAACCTACTTACTCGGGTTTGTGTTTCAGTCACTCACGCAACCCACTATAAGCAAATCATGAACGCATTGCAACACCCTACAGCGGTAATCCCTCATGCTTGCGCGACACGGAGGGCACCATAGGACAGCACCAATAATAAAACATGCAACTCAAACCAATCATAGCAATTCATCAGTCACCAATAGGACAACGGAAATGTACTCAGACATCATAGGATGGCAACACATCATTGGATAATAATATGAAGCATAAAGCACCATGTTCAAGTAGAGGGTACAGCGGGTTGTGGGAGAGTGGACCGCTGGATATAGATGGGGGAAGGTGATGTGGACGTTGGTGAAGATGATGGAGGTGTTGGTGAAGATCACGGTGATGATGATGGCCCCCGGCAGCACTCCGGTGCCACCGAAAGCAAGGGGGAGAGAGGGACCCTTCTTCTTCTTCTTCCTTGACCTCCTACCTAGATGGGAGAAGGGTTTCCCCTCTGGTCCTTGGCTCCCATGGCTTGGGAGGGGCGAGAGCCCCTCCGAGATTGGATCTATCTCTCTGTTTATGCATTCTATGATTCTACCCCTTCACCGTTTCCTTTATATCCGGAGATCCGTAACTCCGATTGGGGTGAATCTTTCGCCCAGATTTTTCTCATAAAATTAGCTTTCTTGCGGCAAAAGAAGGGCATCAACGGCCTTAAGGGTGGCCCACGAGAGTCCAGGGCGCGCCCAGGGGGGAGGGCGCGCCCCCTGTCTCGTGGCCACCCCGGACACCGTTTCGCGTTGATTCTTCCTCCGAAAAATCCCAAATATTCCAAAATAATTCTCCGTCCATTTTTATCCCATTTGGACTCCGTTTGATATTGGTTTTCTGCGAAACATAAAACATGCAACAGAGAGGAACTGACACTGGGCACTGGATCAATTTGTTAGTCCCAAAAATAATATAAAAAGTTGCCAAAAGTATATGAAAGTTGAATAATATTGGCATGAAACAATCAAAAATTATAGATACGACGGAGACGTATCACTTATGTCATCTAATTGTAGTACTTGGTCTAAAGTTACTCTCCACTGTGTAGTCTGAAATGTCGGGCGTGCAGCGGGCGGTGCCCTCTGTCGGCGCACCACTTCAATGGCGGAAGCAGCGAGAGGTCGTGTCGCCCTGACTTGCATCAATGTGGAGCGGCAGGCTCAGCTGGCGCCAGGCGGGAAGCGCGCGCGGGAGGGGGGAGGGGTTTTTGTTGGGCCAAGAAGGTGAGAAGCCAACTTGGGATCGGTCCGGACGGGGAAATATCATGTGCTCCCATACTCTGCATATGATACTAGTCTATGTTACTACTCCCTCCTTTCCGGCTTATAGAGATGTTTAGAGTAACATAGTAATATGTTACAGTATAAGTTACTCCCACTATGACCAGCCTTGGCCTCTCCCAGTGCTCCACCATGTATAGCTGCTAAGCCTGCCACGTAGGCATAAAATATGATGTGGCAAGTTAATTAAGAAGAGAGAGACTAGTTTGGTGACCGCAGGAAGAAATGGTGGAAAGACAGTTTTGAGTCTATAGCTAATTGAATGAAGCAAGCTTAGCAACAATAAACTAAGCACCTATGCATTGAATACTTGAGTTACTAAGCCATTTAATGCACTTAGCACCTCATCTAAGCACATCTAAGCACTTAGCACTTAGCACCCCCTTGACCATGGACCTTGACGGTGTACATCACCTTGTGTCTCATAGTTTTCCTCGTCATCATCTGAGTCCTAGAAGATCACACCCACATCATCATTAGGCATGCAACCACCTTGATAGACAACGTGTACAGAAGGAGTAGAGGCGACTGGGGATGCACCACGTCGTGGGCACTCCATACGTGCTCGTGTGCGTGCAGCGTGCGTGTTTTTCCATCGGTGCTAGCTCTAAGGAAGAGGCTGCGGTCGTCTTCGTCTCCGACTAGTCGTTGAGCAACAACGGCAAAGAGGTGCTGCAAGAGATGCGTAGGCGTCATTGTGTGCGAGCTTCGCTGTAGCACGACAAACCGAACGTCACCGCAGATGGCGCACGCCTCCATGCAGTCGAGCGTGTGCGCATGCATGTGTTATTCACGTGCATTCTGCGGCCGAGTGTGTGTGCATGCACGTGTTGTGTACGTGCGTTGTGCGCTCCATGCTGTGCACGTATGTGCATGAGTTGGATCGGATGGAGTTAGTGCGTTGGCGTGTGTACATGCGTGACTGCATGCGTCCTGTACATGCGTGGCTTATTGCATGGTTATCAATATAAACTATAAAACATCTTCAACTTAGCATCTTGATGTATCTTTTCTAGTGGTTAGCGAAGAGTTCATGTTCTTTTATTTGTTTATAGGTGGGCAGGCGGCAAAAAATAGGGGAAAACATGCAAGGTTCCTTGCAGACGCTCCACCGCGAGGTTCCTTGCTCCTTCTCGGTCATCGGGATTCTATGTTCTTCAACTCTTTCCTTTTACATGAGCTTTGTTCATCCTTTTCCCAACACACAAGACATCTAGCATCAAGGTGCAGGTGTCATGCAAGAAAATGGAGATAATCAGATAAGCAATGCGTAAATGAGTCGTGCACTTCAATGGCACCTAGTACTATGCAATATTTTTTCTCCTCAATGGCACGTGAATAGTGCACATACTCAACGACGAAGCACGGGATGGTAGCCATGACATGGTCAACCCTTTTTTGGAGAGAGTATGTACTAAATAACTTTGATGTGTCCCGTCAACTTGTAGAACGACGAGAAGCTTGATTACGCCTTCTCCCTCGCCAATGCGTGCGCGGTGGCTCGCAGCACGAGGAGAAACTTTTGCTTACAAGCGGTGGACGTGCAGTAGTTCATTTGGTGTTAGATTGCCAGAAGTACTATTGTTGAACCATCGACTTCCGGAAGAGGTGAAGAGCCAAGCGCAAGGTCACCTACTAACCTTAGGCTAGGCGTTGTGGGAGTAACATAAGTAGGGGTACCTCCTTTTTTTATTCTAGAAACAACCACACGCGAATATTGAGGTGTTGGTTACGTAGAACAAATTTCCTGGAGTCCATGCTCAGCCTTCCTCTATCTCTCTTCTCAGCCAGCCAGCAGACGCGCAGAGCCCATCATCTGTTTGCTCATATGTGGTCCCACATGTCAGTGAAGACGCAAGAGGACCCACTGAACCTGCACATCTTTCACCTCAATGTGCTGGTGATGAAAAACAAATCCAATAAAGATCTTCGGTGGCCACTTTTGGAGTTACTCAAGAGTAGTAAGATTCTATTTATAGTTTAACCCAAGATGCACATCACGTGGCTTCAACTACCACTCTATTTTCTTGCATGACACGACCTGGATGTTGTATGTCCCACGTGTCGGCAAAAGGAGGAAGAACCCGACTAAATCTTCGGTTGTGCTCTCGGATTAGACTAGTTGTGCTAACTTAAAATTTTATTGTGTAGAATGGATGCAAGTTTTGGTATTGGGAAGAGGAGTACATCGATATATTGATAGAGCGCAATTTAGTAGATGTTCTAGCACTTTTAGCTAGCATAGAGGCTAGAGATGAGACTAGTGCACTTGTTGATAGAATAGAGGCTAGACATGAGACTAGATGCGAGGAAGCAACGTCTACTTCTTTGCACTCGAAGAAGAAAGAAGCACGCAAGATCGAGCCTCCGCAGATCAACAATGAATGCATCGAGAAGGCACTAATCCAACTTACAGGAGCAGTCATGGAAGCCGGATATCTTCTAAAATGTATTCTTGTGGTTCTTGTTTTATTTGGTCTTGCTTTTCTAGTCAAATTTTTGGTGATGTATTTCCATGTACCAAAAAATCAATGATGAAAAAAAGATATGTGTTTGCAAAGAAAAATGTACACGGCCAGGATGCGTCCACGCGTTTGGCGCACGACCACTGCATCCGAGAAATGACCCGGACATGACCCCATTGCCCTACCCAAATGGACAGAATCCGGGCAAAATGGAGGTCCATTTGGGGTCGTGCATAGGAGTTGGCCTTACAAGTGGGACCACAGTTGAGGAAACCGACTATCGGCAAACCCCCACCTCGCCCGCCGTGCGATAGCTGAGTTAGAGAAATGATGAGGTTGAAGAGATTGCTGTAGCACGAACTCCAAGAAATATGGTGTCAGATGGAAGTCATGCTGGTGGCGTGCGCCGTACTCCTGGACATGAATTCTTGTTCTGGCCCATGCCACCCTACTACTCCTACTACTTATATAGTACTAGTAGTATCAAGGATTCGAGGTGCTGGTTACGTACAGCGAACACATTAACATATGGCCCACCTCACACTGTGGCCAAATTTCCTGGAGTCTGTACTAGGTTAAAAAGTCTTCTTTGTGAGGGTGGGTGGCTGGTCTCAAGTTTAAAACTTGTTGTATTACGTATACGTAGACGTAGAGATAGTGCAGCAGTTCTGAAAGTTTGAACCCAAACATTAGAATGCAATTTCTACTGGACTAATCCGAGGACCTAGGATGATGGAATTCGCAGCTACAGTAAAAACACCCGCCCGACGCGCGAAGCATGTGAAGCTAGTACAATAGTGTACTACAATTGTTGATTGGCCTCATCCGATAACCTGTTGCAATGCACGTATAATTATGTATTCAGAAAATATTTTTTGCCTCGTCGCAGCACTCACTCAGAGAAGCAACTCGAAAGCGATTCGTAAATTTAGTAAGTTTATGACAGGCATATCATTTTATTACATACAACAGGTCATCAACTCACAACGACAACGAGGATACATTATAAATACTAAAGTTTTCATCACACAACAAATAACAAGCAATGAAATGAACTTCAACTCAACCAATCCTCGGCGTTGGAAACGCTTGCTTTGAACCACAAGCGATTCTCTAGGAAGGGCCAATCTCGAGACCAATGCAAGACTGATATCCAGGCTGAAGCGGCCTACTATATCAGTACCGGGGTAGGGAACCACCGAAATGTCCGAGGTATAGATACAGTTGCTTCTCATAAATGGTAGTAACGTTGTGTTAACAACAGTTGGATCGCCTTTCACCATCATTGGATAGTTTTGTCCAAGGAAGAGCGAGTTTTCTCCAAGACTATCAATTCTGTACCAGGGAGAAGGTGTTGGTGCTAGCACACTAGTATCCATCCCGAATACCATGCAACGGGTGTTGGAATAGGTCCGGAGAGTGCGACCATGGGAGACAACATGTGCTCCCTCAGTAGTAACAAACTCAGTGCGCTGTATACAGACAAGAAGAGGTGATGCATCAGAATTAGTTGCGAGGCGCCACTAAGTATGTAAGTTCTGCTTGTCCTCATGCTCGTGATCATCACCATCATCATCTCCCCTTTGGTTATAAAATTTTTCAAGTATAGGTGGTGGAATGTTCACAGGACCTTGGAAACACAAGAAGAAGGTTAATTAGTAAAGGGAAACTTGCTAACCCGCATGCATGTGGATGAAACAATTATAATTACGATGGAAGAAAAACGTACCGAGACTACGAGGATCCCATGCAAAAACAGTGCCATGAGTGGTGGAAGAAAACACAAGACCCTTGTATTGAATTGCATCACAGTACACATCCGTGTATAGAAACTAATTTTTGAGCAATATCCATCGAGTTGAACCACAAAGGACGGCAACAAGCTTGTCGAAGATAGCAACAACTTCATAGTTCTTGTAATTCCAACAGCGGTTGGGAACTCAACAAATTGCTATATTCCGTAGAAGACAGACACCATGATTGTATTTGAACATGCGTAGAATACCGGTGTGCTCAACCTCTGGGCAGTCTGCTGAGATTTTTCGAAGTGGAACCCGGTGATGAGTGTACACATTCACAAGTTCCCACTCGCAGTTGTACCCAATATAAACAACCCAATCTCCATTTGCGCCTGCCCAATCCTTGCCCTCAAGAGATGGCAACTTAACATCATACGTACATTATCAAGCAGCATCTACTTTCACAAGGCGAGGCCTCCGTCGTCCCCGCGCCAGTCATCAGGGTCACGGCAAAGAAGATAGGGGAGATCAAACCGCTCTTGGACCCTTGGATTCCTTGTAATGATGTTATTAATTGAGTCAAGAATGGTCTTGAATGAACCTGCCATGCTAGCCGAGGTGATGACGTCGCACCGATCAATGAGTTCCTCCACCTCATCATCTTTCAGATCGGGGCAAGAATAACAGGGTCGTTTCGGGCCTATTCCCTCCATGGAGAAGACGATCAAACAATGGCAGAAGGTAGGGTGAAGGCAAATGGAGGAGGGAGGAAGAGCATGCAACAGCAGTTCCAAATCGAGAGGGAAAGGCGAAGAGTCGATGGATGGTTGCCATTTTGCCATGGTACATGAAGAGGTGCCCCAGCCTACACGTCCGTTTGGAAATACTAGTAGAAAAGGACTCGTCGTCGTCTCACTGACATGTTGGAATGGGACCACATGTCAACAAAACATGGTGTGTAATTTCTCGTGCAAAATGCGATCTGGTCGCGTTGGCCCAAGGTACCGCATTAGTTATCGACCTTTATTTTTTTAACATACAATCTGAATGGATAGCTCCTATGGTCATCACACGTGAGCGGATATATAGGTGGGCTAGGTGGGCAGGCGGTTGAGCAGGCGGCAACAATCTGAGTGCTAAAAGAGTTGATACAATGCTTGGTTTTGTTTGGATTTTCCAACTATGACCATTGGATAGAGTGAATCAATGGCTTATGTTCAAAGTTATTCTCATACTATAGAATTTTTGATTCAGTTGCTGTGCTGCTACCGTCCAACATTCGCGTGTGGTTGTTTCTAGAGTAAAAAAAGGAGGTACTAGTACTTACTGTGGGAAAGGTGAAGTGATGGTTGATTCGCCCGAGCAACTTATTACTGTGGGAATATGGGAGTACCAGCGGATTCAAGGAATAGAGAAATGATGGTTGCTTCGTCCAAGCAACTTACTATGGCGAAGGTGGGGCTCTGTGATTTGACTGCTCACTAGTCATTACTACTACGGCGCAACGACCGGGGTGAATCTTTCCCTGCAGTTGTGTTGTGCACTCAATATTGATGCATGGCAGGTGGAGCCGGATGAAGGATGTCCAACATGTCGGCGAAATGAAGTTGAATTGTTTCTCGCATTGCTATCAATCCCTCAGGATTTGTTTATATGTACGCATAATTTTAATGAAATGGTACTGTGATTCTATGAAGGTTTCAACTTTGGTTCCCGCAGGAAAAAAAGGTTTCAACTTAGGATTCATGTGTCTTGCCTCAAGATTATCTCGTTACAACATTCTATCATATACAAATGAAACTACCATAGATACCATGGCTAATGCATCTCAATGGTTTGCAGATCAACGCCAATATTCATATCACAACTGAAGACAAAGTTGCGAGAAGGTGTACAAATAAAGAAAAAATATGATTGATCGATGATGTTCGTAGGCATGGCTCCATTTCCTTGGCAAAGTGTTCATTGCTTGGCAGCTAGTTTCACCCATCTCTATAGCGAAAAAAGAGGTGTATGGAGGACACCACAATCCGATCATGTTGTGCAGCTCCACTAAAATCGAGCGGACCATCCCTGTTTGCAAAGATATTCAGTCAGTGTGATTACAATAATAGTGGAACTAGATGATGAAACATAGCACACACTAATAGAAGCCAATCACCTCTACGATCTCTCTTTAGGACTAACTTCTTGTTGGAGAAGATTAGACACGGAGTTGGATGAGGAGGATAGCAAAACCAATCTCCCTTTCTACAGTCCCATAGAAATGTAAAAATGTTGCCCGTGTGACATTTTGGCGGAACTGCACAAAACACTCTTAAGAAAAAAGTGATTTGTGCAGTTCACCAAAAGGTCGCAATAGCAACGAGGTGAAAATGGATAGCCCTGTTCTCAAAAGGAGGTAGAAAGGAAACAATTACTGCCCAATAACACGAGTTGAAGACACATACGCCGACAAAAAGAAGCATATTCCATGTAATAAGGGAAAGATAGCACATGGTGGTTTATAAAAAATGGTTTGAGGATGAGATTGCAAGATGGAAAGTATGCCGGCCGAGATACAATTTAAGCAAACAACTAAAGCAGATCCACATGCAGCAACGTGGAAAGATGGGCAGTGGAGCAAGGTCGGAGGAAGCTATACCTGAGGGTCATCAGGATGTTACTAGTTGGGCGCTGGCGGCTGGGATCTGCCCATACTGCGACAGCGAGCAAGTGGTGAAGGCCCTACCGCGCCGGATCTTGGTCAGACAGAACGGCGGGTACCGCAGATTGGGACGTGCTGCCTCAATGCCCTCGAATGGAGAGACGATGCACATCCTCCCTTTCCGCCGGCGGACGGGATGCGGCCGGATCACTGACCAACGCTGAGAGAGAGAGAGGCCACTGCCGCCTTGTGTGAGATGGTGTGACGAGAGACAAACCCATTTTTCCATTTTCCCCACGGCAGTCGTTTTATATTCTGTGCGTGCCATTGAGGAATATATAACTTTATTTAATACTAACGCATCAAGTCGAACTTTGTTCCGTCTAGGCGTGGTACCCGACCCTCCTTCGAGTAAACAACCCCTACATGCGTCAAATTATCATGTGGGCTACCTTTTCGTACAGAAACGAACTCCACCGTGTACCCGCGCGGGTGTGGCCGGGAACGAGACGTGAGTACGTGCGTCCTGCGTGCACCTCTTCTTTAGGTGCAGGTATGTACATGGGTGGGTGTGAGAGAGATGGTTTGTGCGAAACAGAGGCAATGTGTTGATGATATCTCAAACAGAAAAACGTAACATATGCAATGTGTTTGAAACGGAGTCATGGACGTGAGATATCGATAGATTTGAAAACAGGGAGGAAGTGTGTGGCTGCGCGATCAGTAAAGAGTGCCATCGAATTTGTGTTTACCCACGTCAAAGATACAGGGAGGCTG
>NC_041383.1:596842894-596873961 GCF_002162155.2 Triticum dicoccoides
CAGGGAGGCTGGCCTACTGGAATTTGAGAGGGCAGAGGTGTGTGTGTGGGGGGGGGGGAGGGGGCAGAGACCGATCGACTAGTATATGTGTGGGGAAGGAGTGAGACCTAGCTATGTATTGAGGGAGATCGATCGGCATCCATGGATATGTGTAGCAGAGGAATAAGGTTGGGAGAAAGACAAAGGTAGAGCGTCGGAGGGTTGGTGGTGGAGTGGCGTCTCACAAATGGTGGGAGAGGCCTGCTAGACAAATGGAGGGTACGACTACAATATCAATAAGAGAGGGCGGGGGATGTCTGTCTGTCTATGCACGTGCGTGTTAGAGACGGGTCGGGAGGTATGCAAGGATGATGAGGGGAGATGATATGGTTGTGGTAAGCATACGTAACTACATAGGAAGATCAACCGTCGTGCGTCCGAGAAAGGGAGAGACATAACTAGTGAGGTAAGTGTATCGGTGCATGGGGAAAACGAATTATAGTCGACCTGGCTATATGTCGGGAGATCAGTACGTATACACGCCTGCATGTGTTAGAAGCAAATAAGGTCCGGAGAGACAGACAGGGGGAGAGGGGTGTGGCTAGGAGGTGGTGTGAGAGGCCTACCATGTCGAGGGGGGGGGAGTATGCAAGTATGAGATCAATGAAAAGAGGGGCGGGAGTGTGCACCTGCGTGGAATCGTATTGGACATAGGGGGCATGGACGGTGAGAAGAGAGAGGGGAAGTATATATGTGTTTGTTGTAGGCACATTTGTCTAGAGAGGTATATCAACCGGTGTGTGCCGAAAAGGAGCCGGGGGCCTACACACACTGCGGGTGGACGACCTAAAGAGAAAGAACGAATGTGCGGGATGGAGGGGACGCTAAGGGTGGGTGAGAGGGGGGCGGGCGTGTGCATGCACGATAGAAAGTTAGTGCTAGCTAGCTACAAATAGAAGAGGATCGTGAAGGTGTAAAAGACGAACAAAGATCATAATTCATTATAAAAAAGTGGATACGGGTGCTTGAAGAAGATATCAACATTGATTATAATTTGGGCTAGTGTGTGGCTTTTGCAGCTCAGGTCTAAATACTTGTCATAATATAGGGGGAGGGGCACTATACTTTGTATGATAAACACGGTGTACATATGGAACATGGTTTAGATTATGAATATATAGTTAGTACATCAAATGTACTATTATTTGGAATCAACATCAAGTGTGTTCAAAAAATAGAATCGAGTTCATGTAGTACACATAGTTCATATCTATCTCTATAGTAATCATGTCGTGTGTTATTAAGGTAATACACGAATGATGGTTGAAGTTGGCAACAATCATGATTGTAGATTCTTATTGAAAAAGAGAAACGAATTCAAATTCAGTTCGAATTGCAGCGGTAGTATAGACATTTGGAATGCACTAAAATGTTGGTATGAGTAGGTTACATGCATTATACAACAAGCAAAAAATTTAATTGGACATAACATGGATTCATACTCCCTCCTTCCATCTATATAGGGCGTAATGCATTCTTTAAGACCACCTTTGACTATTGACAAAATTAATAGTACATGACATGCACAATGTGAAAATTATATCATTGAAAGATCCTTTCACACATGAATTTAATGGTGTACTTTGTGTAAGTTGAATGTCATATATTATTGCTCTAATATTTGGTCAAAGTTAGCATCGAAAAACATATTAGGCCCTATTTAGATGGAAGGAGGGAGTAGCTTTGAATAGCATTTGTATAGTAAAACGGGGCAAGACTCTCTCATTGTGTGGTGTGAATAGTTTTATTTTTTCTGTTTTCTTTTTGGTTGAGGGAAGTGCGAATTGATTTGGTATGTACAAGTACAATATTACACATTAGGCATGTCCCTAAAATTCAACCCGCGCCTTGTTATATCCCGAAAATTCAGATATTGTGCTCCCAAAACTGACGCCTTCACAACCCACGCCTTGCTATCCCGAAATTACAACGCGCGAGAAAACTCCCTCCAGCTGCGAAATCCCGACACGTGAGATCCCCCTTCTAAACCTGAGCCGAAAGAGCCGCTAGTTCAAATCAGTGGGGGGTACTTTTGTAACACACCCTACATTTTGGACAAGCGCGTCCCTAAGTCATGGTTCACCCCCTCCCATCGCCTCCTTTTCGCCATTCGAAATCCCAGGCCGCCATAACCTCTCCGCTCCAGCCGCGAAACCCCACCCTCCTCCGTCCGCCACCTCACCGCTACCCAGCTGGAGGCTCTTCCCCGACGACGTCATCCACCGCAACAGCTCAACGTCCCTCGTCCACCTCCGAGGATGAGGATCCATCGTCCATCTCATCGTCCCGCCGGTTCAGCCGCCCCGTCCTCCACCTCCAAGGATCTGCTCCGATGATCGCCTCATCTATCGCGTCTACTCCATCTCCACAGTGCCACCTTAAGCTGCTCCACCAGAACCGCAGCATTCTCACCGACTCCTTGTACAAAGCCGAGGCCTACTCGGTGCCACCAAAGAGGTTGTACACTCATCGCATCGCACCTTCTCCTTAACTCGACCTCCCAGTGCTGACGGTGCTCTATCCCGCACCCCTATGGAGCGGCTACCTTGAAGCCGGCACCGTGGGCGACAACTCCACTACGGCTCTCACCCAGTGCAAGGCCCCTTCGGCGGCGGCGGCCATACCAGTTGGATCTACTGCTGCTGCTCTGGCTCTCGCTCACTCGCTCGCGCTGCTGCTGCTGCTGCTCCGGCTCTCGCTCGATCGCTCGCACGCCCAGCTGCTACTGCTCCGGCTCTCGCTCGCTCGCTCGCGCTGCTGCTACTGCTCCCCCCTCGCTTGTGCTGCTGCTCTACTCTGATTTAGCTACACTTTAGTCGACTGGATCAACTTTTGGGTCAGTCGATTTTGAGGGGGTGGGGGGCCTCGCCGGAGTTAAGGAAGAACCACCCACAACGGGGATGGGGGCTCGCCGGAGAGGTACCCCACTATCTATCTTAGGGTTCAGGGTGGGGGCCGGGGGGGCTAAAGGGCTGGCCGAGGCGGTGGCAGACCAGTGGTGGGGAGTTGTTTCGGGGCGGCGGGGCGACGCTGGGGCCGGCTGTTCGGCCTGTGGTGGCAGGCGGCTCAGGGGGGTGCAGGTTGAAGATGAACTGCAGGCCCTCCCTAAACTACATGTCAAGTGCCTCTCTGTTACCATTGCGTTCAGTTTTGGCAGTAACATTCAGATTCCATAGTAAATTTCAGTTTTGACAGTTAAGTTCAGAGTCAATAGTTTTTACCTCATCTGTTGTAGTTAGGTGGTTTTTGGTGATGTAAATTTTACATCTATTTTACATCATCTATTGGAGATGCTATTAGAATCCCACTTGAGATTGACGATGTATGTCTTATGCTGCTTCAGCCATGACGTCTTAGGGCTCACCGGAGCTGATCCAATGACAGAATGATCCATCACAACAGAGCAGTGCCCTGGACATCGTCTACAGATTCCTAAGATCTTCCTCCACACCTTTGACAGCCACCTCTGCCTCAACTGCTTCAGCGACCAACCCAATGATGCTGAGGTCGACACAGCTACGGCAAAGAGGTTGTACACTTGTTGCATCACTTATTACTATACATTCTGTCGGATATCGGGTTCCGGCAAAACCCTTAAGGTTCGAACACTGGGGTGCGCACAAAGATTTCCCCCTAGCGAATCTCGCCCTGAGCCTCGCCGTGATCCCTAAGTTTATCTAGACGATCTCACAACACAAGAGACACAATATTTATACTGGTCTGGGCCACCGTTGTGGTGTAATACCCTACTCCAGTGTGGTGTGGTGGATTGCCTCTTGGGCTAATGATGAACAGTACAAGGGGAAGAACAGCCTCCTGAGGCGAGGTGTTCTTGTGCTTGGTGGGTGGTTCTGCCAAGGTGGGATCCGTCCCCTTGCCTTGGTGGTGGCTAGCCCTATTTATAGAGGCCCTGGTCCTCTTCCCAAATATTGAGCGGGAAGGGATCCAACAACGTCCATTTTGAAAGGGGACAACTAGTACAAGCTATCCTGACTAAAGGTGGTCTTCGCCTACCAAAGGCTCTGGGGATGACGCTGTCTTGGGCTCCACAGTGACCTCCATCTTGCTGTCCTACTAGTCTTGGTCTTGTTGCACCGATATGGAAACCTTTGCCTGATGCCTCGGTACTCCGCGCCTGCGCTTTCCCCCTTACCACCAAAGGGGAAACGAGGACACTGCGCATGCTGGCGCCTGCCTGGCGCTAGCCCGGCCTTGGTTGTCATGGCTTGCACCACGGGAACCTCGCGAGGTGCCCCTTCCCTTGATCTCTCCGCCTCCCTCATGAGCCTGCCTGATGAGGCTGCTCCTGAGGAGGTCTCGTGTCGTCCGCCCCGTGAGGCTTGGCCCCTCGCAACGGTCTTGAGTGTTTGGTTGATGAAGATGGGCCGCACTGGGCCGCTGGTGGAGCCACGTCGCGGGCCACAGGCAGGCAAGTCTGGGGACCCCCGTTCCCAGAACACCGATAGTATTCCCCAGGCCCAAGGCACGCTCAGACTTGGCTCAGCGACAAAGCCAAAGGGCAAGTGCGGGGCGCCGCGGGCCCCAACAGCCTGCGGCCCTGGTCGACGTGTGGCCGCTGATTGGACGTGGGCGTCTCCGCTTCCCCATGCTGCCTCGGCAACTGCATGACTTGACGAGCCCGTGCTGCATGCAAAAGAGGGTCATCATTTCCTGCGGTCGTGGAGGTCGACGGTTGGCCTCCTTTGGGCTATAAATGAGGAGGGGCGAAAGCCCCCGTCGCCCATATCTTCCCATTCCGCTCGCTTCTCCTCCCCTACTCCACCTCCAGTCTCAATAACAATGGTGATGATCTATAGATTCTCGGCTAAGGAGAAGGGGAAGGCCCCCCGGGAGGGGCCTGATCCGCTTCTGCCGAAGAAAACACCGGTTCACCGCTGCGGCGTAGTCGCAAGGCTGGAGATGACGAGGCCTTGGTACGAGCGGCCGCCTCCTGTGTACCTGCTACCCCTGTACGCCCAATCCGAGGGCTCAGGAGAAAGGGGTGGCGAACGGCGCCGCCTGCACCACAGCCGTGGTCGGCGCGCCGTGGCGGCGCACGCTGTCGCCCCTGGAGTTCATGCAGCGGACTCCTCTGGTGAGTTTGTGCTTCATGAGGTGATGCCTCCCAGCACCTGGATCCGCTAAATTTCTTTCTTCTCCACTGAGACGCCGCCGAGGGGGCCTCTCGAGCTTTGTCTATAGCACGCCGACTGCGGCACCCCGGCAGCCGGAGCCGAGGTTGAAGTCGCTTCTCCAGGCAAGATCTTCATGATCCGAGGTTGGGGCGAGGTTGCTCGGGTCTGCCGAACAAGGGGCGCCCTCCTGATCCATTTCGAATACGATGTCGCCTCCACATTGTTCTTCAAGGTCTTCAACGCGGAAGGCCGCCTCTTGGAGTGCTGCCCAGGAGAGGGCTGTCAGGACGTCGACGCGGCAGGGGCTGGGCCTGCCATCCGCTCCTCCGGCGGCCCCTCCGGTAGCAGAAGTGATGCTCGGGAGTCCAGTAGCTCTCCCGAGCTCTACGAGACTCCGGAGACGAGCGACAACAGCTATGCTCCCCCGAGCTCACGCCGCGCCCGGAGCAAGGCGACAACGTTGGGCCGTCGTTGCTGCTGATCTGCATGCGGTTGGCGCCGGTCTTTCATGTCCACTGTTGATGATGGCGTCGGCCATGAAGGCGCACGTACTTAGGATTCCTCGAAGTTCTCTTCTTTTGTTTCCTGAGAGGAATCGAGCAATACCCCGCGGGGGCGTGTAAAGGGTCTGCAATGTCTTTCGTTGATGTTATCCTTATTATGAAATCATGTGAGTGTTTGTCCCGTCCAGGCTTGGTTCCCCCTTTCTAACCTCGCGACGACTTGGTGCTCTACGCTAACAGGTCCCAGTCCCCAGGCAGGCTGCAACCGGCGCTGGTATGCGAGGTCGCGATGCCGTGGTCACGGCCAGGAGGTGAGCGGCCCGAGGTCCAGTAAGATCCCCTGAGGCGCGATGCTCAGGAGGTCCCCTTTAGCGCGCAAGCAGTCGCCGAGTGGTGATAAAGGAAGGTAACTTGCCGTCATAGGGCCGCACCAAGTGAGAATTCTGCGCTGTAGCGATTAGCTGTTCCAGGCGTGAAACTTATCTTGGTAGTATGGAGTCGTTCCCTTGTGTTGCGCCAGACTTAAGCATCGGCAGCGATGGCCCAGCTCGGTTGGGCCCGTGCGAGGCTCCCCTTTATTCCCCGCACTCTCCTTCATGCTCTACGTCCTCAGGTCCCGGCCCTCGAGCGAGCTCAGCCGCCGCTGGTATGCCAGGTCGTGATGTCGTGGTCAAGGCCAGGGGGTGAGGGCTGGAGAGCCAGTAAGAGCTCCTGAGTCGCGATGCTCAGGAGCCCCCCTTTTAATGCGCAAGCGGGTAGCATGGGAAAGAGAGGGAGCTCGTGGTGCCGCCCGCTGTAGTCCTCAGGAGGTTTTTGCAAATCAGCATGAGAAAGGCACGGGTTGCCATTATGATTGCTGGCCAGCCATTGGTTGATCCGAGAGAGAGGGTGAGGGCACTGAGGGCCTGGTGAGGTGACGCACGTGGGGCTGCCGGGCCAGAGCTCGACCGCTCAGATTTGCCGGTGTTGTAGGGACGAACATGTGCGCAAGCGTCGTGCTAGCGTGAGCGGCTCCCGTGGCAGATGACAATCGAACAGGTGGTAATCACAGATAGATTAGGTATGAAAGGCAAACCATCTTAGGTAAATACAGAATGGATGCATGCCACTGGGTCAGACCCAAGCGGCTCGGGGATGATGCAGCCCGAGGGGCGCCCCCATCAAGGTAAGCTAAAAGACATAAAAAGAGGTACATGCCGTAGGGACGAACCCACGCGGCCTGGGAATGATGCAGCCCTGAGGGCGCTCCCAGCTGAAATGAACTTGGGGGATGTCACCTGGTTCCGTTGTACAGGGGTGCTGGAGCAGCTGATGATGCGCGGTGAGGGGGCCGTCCCTCACGAGCCACCGGGGCCCTGAGCCTCTGGAGGCTCTGGGGGTCCAGGTGGTTCCTTGAGGACTGTCTCCGTCTCCGCTAGGACCGCGTGGTGCCTAGCCCCCTGAGCCGCCAGGATGCTCCTCAGATGATGCTGGTGGGTGGCAGCCGCATTCGGAGGCCGAAAGGCATGTGAACGTAGCTGTGCGGCAGACCCTCGCAACGTCCTAGGCGCGAAGGCCAGAAGCGCTCCTGAGATGCGGCTCGGTTGAGCCCTGGGATGTCGATGCAGACGCGCAGCTCGCCATCCTCGCCTGGATGGGGAGCCATGCCAGGCATGCGATGATCGCCGCGCACGACCCTTGCTTCCTAAAGCTCCTGAGTGGTCTTGGTAATGAATTCCTGAACGCTGGGCTTTCCTCGCCCTGTGCCTTCCTGAGAGAAATGTGCCATGAAGCACGCCTCCAAGTGGTGCCCGAGCACCTCCCTCGTGATGTTGGCAAGGTCTGAGGCCCTCCGGAAGAGAGCCCCCAAGCCTTGCCTGAGGAGGGCGCCGGGCGCGCCTTCCTATGCAATGGAAGGAGGCGCCCCATGCATGGGTGATGATCCTGGCGTGGCACCACCTAAGATGCCGACCTCCCGAGGCCCTATGCGGAGTGGTTGCCTCTTGTTCTTGGGGATGGCCTCCTGAGGGTTCTAGCCCTTGCTGCTTGGATCCTCGACTGTTGCAGCTTGGAAGGCGCGCTCGAGGGAGCACACCGCATCTCTCTCTTTGTAGGGGACCGTGATGATTCCCCCGCTTCCTGGCATCTTGAGGACATTGTAACCATGGTGGGTCACTGCCATGAACTTAGCCAGGGCTGGATGCCCAAGGATGGCATTGTACGGCAGGTGGATGTGGGCGATGTCGAAGTCGATGAGCTTGGTGCGGTAGTTGCCGCACTATCCAAAGGTGACAGGGAGGCAGACCTGCCCTATCGGAGTGGTGGAACCATCAGTAACTCCTGAGAAAGGCTTGGTAGGCTGGAGCTGATCATATGGCACTTGAAGGTTGTCGAACATCTCGACTGACAGGACATTAAGGCCTGCGCCGCCATCGATGAGGGTCCTGGTGACCTTCACATTGCTGATGACTAGGGTACAGAGCATCGGGAGGACGCCAGCAGTGGCCGCGCACTTGAGTTGATCTGCCGAACTGAAGGTGATGGCGCACTTGGACCACCTGAGCGGGCGCGTGGCCTCGAGCTTGAGGAGGACTGCATTCACTTCGTGAGCCAACTGCTTGAAGATGCATTCAGAGGCTGGGGCCTGAGCTCCGCCCAAGATGCAAGCGATAGAATGCGGCTCCTGGAAGCCCCCAGCCCCCTCGTCTTGATGATGGTCGTCATTCCTTCTCGGCGGTGGCGGAAGTGGAGGAAGGCATGTGTTACCCTGCAGTCGGTCCTTGCGAGGCTGGTCCCTCTAGGCGCCCTCGCAAGGCTGGTCCTACAAGCAATCCTCACGAGGTCGTTCACGCCACTCCTGGCGAGGGCCATGGTCGTCCCATCGTCCTCCGCCACATCCTCCGCGGTCGTATCCCCGGTCATTGCGCTCGGGGCGTCGACCGAACCGTCCTTCTCGAATAGCCCTAAGCTCCTGGCAGTCGTTGGTGTTGTTGGGTGTGGAGGTTGTGGTAGGCGCAGAACGGTCGGCTGCCCTTGGACATCTCCGGTTGGTCCCTGCCGCGCTTCGTGTCTAGCTCCGCCGCAAGCATGGTTACTCCCTTGCGCTTCACGTCCCTGGCTTTGGTCTTCTTTTCTTATGGATCGGCATCTGGGAGC
Organism: Triticum dicoccoides; assembly: GCF_002162155.2. Lineage (NCBI taxonomy): Eukaryota > Viridiplantae > Streptophyta > Magnoliopsida > Poales > Poaceae > Triticum > Triticum dicoccoides. The sequence goes on from NC_041383.1 coordinate 596,851,707, forward strand.
TCAAAGAGGGAGATGCGTCCCTCCTCAGCTCTTGCGCACTTGGTCGCCAGGTTGAACAGCTCCATGGAAGTGCAAAACTCCTCATGAATGGCGAGCTCCTCCTTCATCTTGATGTCATGGATGCAATCGGAGAACGCTGAGACGATGGTCTTGTCTGTCACCTTGGGGATCTTGAGGCGGACGATGTTGAAGCGCTGGATGTATTTCTGTAGGGTCTCCCCAGGCTGCTGCTTGATGCGGCACAGGTCACCCGCGGCCGGGGGGCGGCCGTGAGTGCCCTAGAAGTTGGCGATGAAGCGGCCGCGCATCTTGTCCCAGGAGGAGATCCAGCCCGGAGGTAGGTTCAGGAGCCATGAGCGGGCACCGTCCTTGAGCGCCATGGGAAACCAGTTTGCCATGACCTTCTCGTCGCCGTTGCCCGCCTCGATACTCAGCTCGTAGAGCTGCAAGAACTCCGTGGGGTCGGGGGTGCCGTCGTAGCGAGGAGGCAGGTCCGGCTTGAACTTGCCCGGCTAGGCGACGCTACGCAGCTCGGGGGTGAAGGCGCGGCAACCTGCTGTGGTCGCCAGGGCTCTTTGCTGACGCGGGGCTTGCTCTTGGTGGCGCTCGCGCACCGCCGCCAGAGGCAGTACGTGATCTTGTCGTGCTGGTGTACTGAGCACGGGGGCGCCTTCTTGAGGCCGAGGGATTTCTTGGCAGCTTGTTTCTCCTCGCGCGGGCGCTGGATGCGGCGAGTCACGTCCAGGAGCCACGCGCCTTGGAGCCAGGGCGCCGTCTTGGGGCTAAGGCGGTGGAGGCGCTGCTTGAGCCGCGCTACCCGTACTCGGCGGAGGGTGCGGCAGTGAGAGGGACGACACGGGGAAGCCCCCTGCGGTGCTGACGAGCTTGGTGATGCGGGCGAGCCAATCCTCGTATAGGTCGTTGATGGGGCGGTAACGCAGGAGCTCGCATGCCGTAAGCAGTGCGGCCTGCGCGTGTGTGGGATCGCGTCGAGCGTGGGACGACGATCCGGCTGGAGTCAGCGATGGAGTGGTGGTGCGGCTGTCCCAACGCACCGAGGGGTGCAGTGAGGACGCTTGCTACTCGTTCCCCGCCGGCCCAGTGGTGGCGTTGGCGGCAGGAGACGGAGAACGACGGGGAGGCCCTCTAACAAGAGCCGACTGGGTGACGCGAGCTGCGAGTGAGGGAGTCCTGGATAAGGGGCTATCCGGACAGCGAGACTATATACTTTGGCCGGACTGTTGTACTATGAAGATACAAGATTAAAGACTTCGTCCCGTGTCCGGATGGGACTTTCCTTTGCGTGGAAGGCAAGCTTGGCGATTCGGATGTAGATCTCCTTCTCTATAAACCGACTCTGTGTAACCCTAGGCCCCTCCGGTGTCTATATAAACCGAAGGGTTTAGTTCGTAGGACACAATAACAATCATACCATAGGCTAGCTTCTAGGGTTTAGCCTCTCTGATCTCGTGGTAGATCCACTCTTGTAATACTCATATCATCAAGATCAATCAAGCAGGAAGTAGGGTATTACCTCCATCGAGAGGGCCCGAACCTGGGTAAACATCGTGTCCCCAGCCTCCTGTTACCATTAGCCTTAGACGCACAGTTCAGGACCCCCTACCCGAGATCCGCCAGTTTTGACACCGATATTGGTGCTTTCATTGAGAATTCCTCTGTGTCGTCGCGATAAGGCTTGATGGCTCGTCTCGTTATCAGGACAACATCACCTCCGGGGGAGCCCTAGCTCCAGGCCAAACTCTCCGGCTGGGCGGCTTCGTTATGACCGCCTGATCGGCTGTCACGCCGACAATGACCTCTCACGTAATTAAAAATAACCTCCACGTTGATTCGGAATTTGCCGAACAGATGCACCCAATGGAGCTCTTGTCCCTCAATGAGCTCTTGGATCGCATCGCCTCCCTTGGCGTCGCTATGGACTATGACCGGATCGGGCTTAAACCCCACCAAAGGGAGATTCACTCTCCACCGGTCACCCATGAGATAGCGGTAGTGGAAGAGAATCATCCTAATTCTCCCTCTACTTTGAGGAAGAACTATGTCCGGATTCCCGAGCTCTCCGAGCCGGACACCCGCTCGCGGGAGGACATGACCCAGGCCCCGGACTCAGAATCGGGTGGCGAGCCGAAGAGATCGGGCAACGCCCCAGAACCCGAGTCGTTAAGCTTGGAAGCCTCTTTGCCCCTGGGTCCCATATGAGGTCGTGATTCGGATTCAAATCTGCTCACCCACCCAGATTTATTTAATATTCAACATATCATACAAGAGCCACAAGAGATAGTACATCATAACTGGGCCAGATTCCTCCTTGTGTTAAACAGGGTTAAGGACTATCGCGAGGAAGACGCAATCTCACTCTTCTGCAAAAATTGCACGGACAAAGGGATCCTCAATGCTATAAGTCGCCGTGACATAGTACACTTCGCTGACTTAGCGGCCATAGTGCAGAAGTACTGCGCAATGGAAAGCACCTAGAAAACCCAAACGAACTTTTGGGACAATTCTGCTCTCATTAAACCCTTTGTCCGATCTAAAAGGGCAAGCTCTCGTAAGTTACCCGATTCAATTACCAAAAAACCAAAGCCTGATACAAGGCGCAGAACCGTATTGGAAGAATGGCTCAGTGGACCGTGCAAAATTCACAGCATGCCGGATACTACGCCAACTCATAGCCTTAGAGCATGTTGGATACTCCAACAGGTAGCAAAGAGCGGTGAGGATCTCCTCTTAAACCATAAAACAGAACAACAACCCGCCGGAAACAACAATATGGTATTTACAGTCTTCGATTCTTTTTCCTCAAATAATAGGCGCAAGCGAGCTCAGCGTAGTCTCGCTGAAGTTTGCCACGTGGCAACAATAAACCCATGGAATGACACAGCTATAACCTGTAATGCCAGTGACGAACCTCAGTTCCGAATAGTTCAAGCACCAAACGCTTTGGTCCTTAGTCCAATCGTGGACGGCTTCAGGCTCACTAAAGTGCTCATGGACGGCGGAAGAGGGCTAAACCTCATCTACGAGGAAACCCTTAACAAAATGGAAATTGATAGGAGACGCATTGAGCAAAGCAGCACAACCTTCAGGGGAATCATCCCTAGTCAGGAGGCGCGATGCACGGGAAAAATCACACTAAATGTGGTATTCGGCACGCCGGAGAATTACAGGTCCGAAGAAATTACATTCCAAGTGGCCCCGTTCAGTAGCGGATATCACGCCCTTTTGGGGCGGGACACATTCACATGTTTCCAGGCTATACCCCATTACGGGTACATGAACTCAAAATGCCCGGTCCCAATGGAATCATCACTCTAGCCAGTGATCCGGACGTCGCACTCCACACCGAAAATAAAACCGCCGCCCTCGCACTGGAGGCATTATCAGAAGCCCTCGCGACCGAAGAGCTGACAACGCTGCAAGCAACAGTGGACAGAGACGACGTGATACTCGACAAGTGACCTAAATCCACCTTCTTCAAACCTGCGGACGAGATAGTCAAATTCCAAGTCCACCCAACGGACCCTACAAAGACAGCTTCCATTGGGACACAGTTGAACCCCACAATAGACGCCGCACTGCGAGACTTCCTGCGTGAGAATTGGGATATCTTCGCTTGGCACCCTTCAGACATGCCGGGCATCCCACACAGGCTGGCCGAACACAGCCTCAATATACTGAAAGGATACAAGCCAGTTAAGTAGACTCTTAGGCGCTTCTCAGAGCCTAAGCGGAAAGCCATGGGAGAGGAGCTAGCCAAGCTACTCGAAGCCAAATTCATCAGAGACATCAAACATCCGAATTGGCAAGCAAACTTGGTAATGGTACCAAAGAAGGACAAATCCTGGCGCTTATGCGTCGATTTCAAGGACCTCAATAAAGCTTGCCCTAAAGATCCCTTCCCCCTCCCACACATTGACCAAATCATCGATGTAACCGTAGGAGACGACTCATTGTGCTTCCTCGATGCATACTCCGGATACCATCAGATCAAGATGGTGGAGTTCGACCAAGCCGCAACGGCCTTCATTACAGCATACGGCCCCTTCTGTTTTAACACCATGCCTTTCGGGCTCAAAAACGCCGGCGCAACCTAACAACGCATGATTCAGACATGCCTAGAAAAACAAATCGGCAAGACAGTAGAGGCCTATGTAGACGACGTGGTCATCAAGACAAGACACATTGAAACTTTAATAGATGACTTGAGGCTTACGTTCGACAACCTCCGAACATACGACATCAACCTCAACTTGGAGAAGTGTGTCTTCGGGGTACCCTCCGGGAAATTGCTTGGCTTCATAGTTTCCAATAGAGGAATTGAAGCAAATCCGGCAAAAATCCGAGCTCTGTCACAGTTGGCTATCCCAACAGACCTCAAGTAGATCCAGAAACTAACTGGATGCGTGGCTGCCTTAAGCCGCTTTATCTCCCGCTTAGGAGAAAAGGCACTACCTCTGTATCGCCTTCTTCGACGCACCAAAAACTTCGAGTGGACAGATGCGGCCACGGCCGGACTGGAAGAAATAAAGGCACTATTGGCCACAAACCCAGTCCTGACCGCGCCAAACATTGGCGAACCCATGCTATTATACATAGCCGCAACAAACCAAGTTGTGAGCACAGTGCTCGTCGTCGAACGAGAGGCAGACGGACACAAGTTCCTGCTCCAAAGCCGGTATATTACGTTTGCACTGTCCTCACTCCATGCAAATCCCGGTACCCACACTATCAAAAGATAGCGTACACGGTCTTCATGGCATCCCGGAAACTACGACACTACTTTCAAGAGTGTTCGATCACGGTGGCCTCCGAAGTATCACTAAATGACATAATAAATAACCACGACACAACGGGCCGAATTGCCAAATGGGCTATTGAGCTCCTTCCGTTCGACATAACATACAAACCACGGCGGGCAATTAAGTCGCAAGTACTGGCTGACTTCGTCGCCGAATGGACAGAAGCCGAACTCCCTAAAGAGTACGGCGCGTACTCAAATTGGATCATGCATTTCGACGGCTCTAAAATGCTGGCCGGATTGGGAGAGGGTGTCGTCCTGACATCCCCCACCGGAGACACGGTTCAATACGTACTCCAAATATTATACACAGACTCCAACAATGTAGCCGAATATGAGGCTCTGTTGCATGGTCTTCGGATGGCAGTCTCCATGGGCATACAACGCCTCGAAGTGCCATCGAAATAACACCTTCGGCCCACAAAATAATGGATGTCATCACCCCGTGGACCGAGCCATTCTTGTCCTACCTAAATAGGCAGGAGCTCCTCGAAGATAAAAATGAGGCACGTTGTATTGTGCGACTCTCTAAGGCCTACAAAGTCCACGAAGGAGAGCTCTACAAGAAGAGCGCCACCGGAGTGCTCCAACGATGCATCTCCTAAGAGGAAGGGTGTAACGCCCCGGATTCGATGCGCCAGGTGTCCGCCAGTTATTCGCCGTCATTGCCATGTCATTTGCTTGCGTGTTGCATTTTGCCATGTCATCATCTACATTTCATCTGCATGTTTTTCAAAACTTGCATTCGTTCGGGTTTCCCCGGTTCTCTCCGTTGTCCGTTCGGAGTCCAGACCTCTCGCGTGCGCCCGTCGCCCCCTCTCAGATCTTGTTTTCATGAGCGGGTCAAAAATGTTCTCGGAATGGACCGAGGTTTGCCGAGTGGCCTTGACATAGCACCGGTAGACCGCTCGTCAAATTTCGTTCCATTTGGAGGTCGTTTGATGCCCCAACAGTTAACCGTGTAGCCCGAAACCCCTCTCGCTTTGCAGCACAACCCCTCTTCACCACAGCCAACAAGACCATCCAAACCCCCTCCATGCTCTTGGTCGTTCGATCACGATCGTGTGGGCGAAAACCGCACCCCATTTGGACTCTCCTAGCTCCAAGAATCTATAAATAAGTCCCCTCCCCTGAAATTCGCGGTGCAAACCCTAGCATCTTCATCCTCGCGCCGCCGGACACGTCCGCCCATGCCGGACATGTCCGCCGGACACCTCACCCGAACCAATCACGACGCACCACATTGCCTTCCCCGCTGCCTCAGCCAACCAGCCGCCGCCACGTCGTCAGCCCCGCTGCCCTCTCTCTCCTCCCACCACCACGTGGCCCGCGGGACCCGAATCGGGCTCGCGCAAGCCCGCGCCACCGCCGCCGTCCGCCCGTTCAGCCCGCGCCACCGCCGCCGTCCGCCCGTTCGGCCCGTGCCCCCGTGTTGGAGCCCGCAGCGCGTCACCTCCCTCGCCGGTGCGCCGCCCGACTGCGCCTCGTCTCCGGCCGTCGGAGCTCGTCGGAGGAGCTCCGCGCCGCGCCTCCCCGCGTCCCGTGCCTTCCCCGCCGGCCGCCACCTCACCGGAGGTCGCTGCCGTCGCCGGAGTACGTCCTCCGGCCGGATCCACCGGATCTGGACGAGATCCACCAAGCCACCAACCAAACGCTCCCCCGTGCCCGGATCCGCTCCGTCCGGGATCTCCTCGTCCCGGGTTGACTTTTCGCGAGGTTATTTTTCTGCTAAGTCCCGATTCCCTGCAGTATTTTCATGCCCTGTTCAACATGCCATATCTCCTAGCATACACCTCCATTTTGCGTGAATAATATATCAAATTGTTCGCTGTGAGATACTCTTCATTTCATTTCATTTCATTGTGCCATGTTCATTTGAGTTCATCTTAATGCCCGAATTATCGTTGCAAGAGTGCTATATGATGTTAATCTGCCGAAACTGTTATAACTTGGCGATTTGTCTTTTTAATTGCATTTGATGTGTGCATCCTATGAGCATGAGCTCTACATATGTTTTGAACTACATCATGCCATCGTTATAGAGATGCAATCCATGTATTTTTTGTGAGTCTTGTAGTGAGTGCATCAAGCTTGTTAAGTAGGGTACTTGCTGTTACTGTTTTGCTAGGTTGAATCTGTTATTTCGTGATGCTATGTAAACCTACTGGTACAAGTCATTTTATGCATAATCTGGAGATGTTCACTAAGGATGTTTTGTTTTATATGTCATGCTCTATCCATTCATTCCCCTGGTTGCATTTATAGTGTGCTGTAGCTTGTTGTAATCTTGCTCTCAAATTGCTAAATAATGTTGCTGTTAGCCTGTTAACATTAAGTTCAGTTTTGCCATGTGATTTGCTAGTGATCCATGCATCCTATGAACTTGTTCTTGCCATGATTAGCTTCATAAATATGTCTTGTTACTGTTGGTCACCTTGTCATACGATGTATTGCTCTGTGGTGAGTGGTACAAGCTCACCAACATGCCTACTTATTGTTGTTCCTGCCATGTTTGAATCTGTCATATCACTTGCCATGTTTGCATGGATGCTACCATGATTTATGTTGATCTTTGGAATTAGTTCAGTAAGGGAGATGTGTTCTTTATCTTTAGTACTAGCATGCCATTCCTTTGTTTTCCATGATATCTTGTTGTAACATGTTTTTTGATAGCTCTAGACATTGCAACCTGATGTTATTTCTGCCGTTTGTAAACTGTTATTATTTGCAATCTTGCCATGTGTTTTGTAGCATGTTCTAGTGATTTCTGGAGATAGCTCAGTGTTCATGTTTTGTTATGCTTTACCTGTACTTCATGTCCATGCCTTTTGTTCTTATATTGTGGTGTTGTAGCATGTTGTTCCGGTGTTTGCAATATGCCTAGTTGCTGTTTTGGACAGCTTGTTGCTATAACTTGTTTCATGTGTATGTGTTGAACCGTTGCTCCGTTTTGAGTGTGTTCTATATGAAACTTGCTTAGAATTGCATATAGTTTCATATTACCTTGTTGCATCCATGTTTTGAGTGTGTTTGCTTGATGTTTGTATGCATTTTGCATCAATGCCATGTTTGACTTGTTTTGCTAATATCTTCTAGGCCGTAGCTCCGAATTAAATGAACTTTATATGTAACTTGACTAGAATCTCGTGTAGATCATCTTGGTGCATCTTAACTTTCTGTTTAACAACTTGAACATAAGGGTTTATTCAGATCTGGACCAATTTCGAAATTTGCATATAAGGACTTACCGGAATTGTTATATGTTGTTTCCGGCCTCATTTAAACTTGCTTTGATGTGTTGCTCTTTTATGCATCATCTCTTGCCACGAGTAGCTTCATGTAGCCTTGTCATGCATCACGCTTGGTTGTGCATCATGTCTTGTATATGTGTGGTGTGTTTACCATGTTGTGTGCTTCTCTCGATAGTTCCCATTTCATTGCGATCGTGAGGATTTGTTCGTCTACGCTTGGTTCGTCTTCATGGCTTCCTCTTCTTCATGGACTCGTTCTTCTTCCTTGCAGGATTTCAGGCAAGATGACTGTCACCTTGGATCTCACTACTATCATTGCTATGCTAGTTGCTTCGTTCTATCGCATTGCTGCGCTACCTATCACTTGTTCTTCAAGCCTCCCAATTGCCATGCCAGCCTCTAACCTTTTCACCCTTCCTAGCAAACCATTGCTCGGCTATGTTACTGCTTTGCTCAGCCCCTCTTATAGCGTTGTTAGTTGCAGGTGAAGTTGAAGATTGCTCCATGGTGGACAGGTTTATGTTGGGATATCACAATATCTCTTATTTAATTAATGCATCTATATACTTGGTAAAGGGTGCAGGCTTGGCCTTATGCCTGGCTTTTTGTTCCACTCTTGCCGCCCTAGTTTCCGTCATACCGGTGTTATGTTCCCGGATTTTGCGTTCCTTACGCGGTTGGGTGATTTATGGGACCCCCTTGACAGTTCGCTTTGAATAAAACTCCTCCAGCAAGGCCCAACCTTGGTTTTACCATTTGCCTGACCTAGCCCTTTTTCCCTTGGGTTTCCGGAGCCCGAGGGTTATCTTTATTTTAACCCCCCCGGGCCAGTGCTCCTTCGAGTGTTGGTCTGAACCGAGCTGCCCGCGGGGCCACCTTGGGGAAACTCGAAGCCTGGTTTTACTCGTAGCTAGTCGCATCCGGTGTTGCCCTGAGAATGAGATATGTGCAGCTCCTATCGGGATTTGTTGGCACATCGGGCGGCTTTGCTGGTCTTGTTTTACCATTGTCAAAATGTCTTGTAAACCGGGATTCCGAGATTGATCGGGTCTTCCTGGGAGAAGGAATATCCTTCTTTGACCGTGAGAGCTTATAATGGGCTAAGTTGGGACACCCATGCAGGGTTTAAACTTTCGAAAGCCGTGCCCGCGGTTATGCGACAGATGGGAATTTGTTAATGTCCGGTTGTAGATAACTTGACACCAACCGCGTGTGTAGCCATGATGGTCTCTTTTCGGCGGAGTCCGGGAAGTGAACACGGTTTTGGGTTATGTTTGACGTAAGTAGGAGTTCAAGATCACTTCTTGATCATTGATAGATTCACGACCGTTCCGTTTGTTCTCTTCTCGCTCTTATTTGCGTATGTTAGCCACCATATATGCTTAGTCGCTGCTGCAACCTCACCACTTTACCCCTTCCTTCCCTTTTAAGCTTTGCTAGTCTTGATACCCATGGTAATGGGATTGCTGAGTCCTCGTGGCTCACAGATTACTACAACAACAGTTGTAGGTACAGGTTGTGCGATGATCATGACGAGAGAGCGATGTTTGCTTTGGAGTTCTTCTTCTGCTTCTTCTTCGATCAAGGGATAGGTTCCAGGTCGGCAGCCTGAGCTAGCAGGGTGGATGTCGTTTGAGTTTCTGTTTGTGTTTCATCCGTAGTTGGATGTTGATCTTATGTATGATGTTGTTGTATTCATGTGGCATTGTTTGCCTCTTGTATGTATCCCGAACTATTATGTAATGGTTTGATGTAATGATATCCACCTTACAAAAGCGTCTTCAAGATGCATGTCGGTGTCAAAACCGGCGGATCTCGGGTAGGGGGTCCCGATCTATGCGTCTAGGCAGATGGTAACAGGAGACGAGGGACACGATGTTTTTACCCAGGCTCGGGCCCTCTTGATGGAGGTAAAACCCTACGTCCTGCTTGATTAATATTGATGATGTGGGTTACAAGAGTAGATCTACCATGAGATCAAGGAGGCTAAACCCTAGAAGCTAGCCTATGGTATGATTGTTGTTCGTCCTATGGACTAAGGCCATCCGATTTATATAGACACCGGAGAGGGCTAGGGTTACACAGAGTCGGTTACAAAGGTAGGAGATCTACATATCCGTATCGCTAAGCTTGCCTTCCACGCCAAGGAAAGTCCCATCCGGACACGGGACGAAGTCTTCAATCTTGTATCTTCATAGTCTTGGAGTCCGGACGATGATGATAGTTTGGCTATCCGGACACCCCCTAGTCTGGAACTCCCTCAGTAGCCCCTGAACCAGGCTTCAATGACGATGAGTCCGGCGCATACTGTCTTCGGCATTGCAAGGCGGGTTCCTCCTCCAAATAATTTATAGAAGATCGTGAACACCAGGATAGTGTCCGGCTCTGCAAAAATAAATTCCACATACCACCGTAGAGAGAATAATATTACACAAGATCAATCTGCTGACGTATTCTGTGGCGTGACGTCACACCACTTCCAAGCCTTTAATCGAATTGTTTTTATTTTTCCACCTCAGCGTGTTTAGCGAGGCGGTTTCCTTGGCACGTCTTGTCGAAGAAGAGATCGTGCTCCCCTTATTCCGGGATTCCCATCAATACGGACATGGGTAACCCAACCGCGCCTTTGATTGTGACGCTTGGGAGATAAGGGAGTTTTACCAGGCCGGTGGGGACGCGTGTTTCTATCCGCCCATATAAGGGGATAAAGATCCAATCTTTTTACCTGCGCCTTCTTCCTCCTTGGCTTATCCATCTCTGCGAACTCGAGCTCCAGCGCCCAAGTCCGCACTTCTCACCTCAACCTTCTCCAACTATGTCCAGAGCAGGAGGCAAGTGGATGGCCTCCTCCGTCACGGAGGGGCAGATCCAGAAGCTGCGCGACACCGGATACTTGTCCAGCGACATCGCGCATCGGCTCCCCGACGAGGGAGAGCTCATCCCCACCCCCAGGCCCCATGAGACGGTAGTGTTTCTTCTCCATTTCCTCCACGGACTGGGCTTCCCACTTCATCCCTTCGTCCGGGGGCTCATGTTCTACTACGGCCTGGATTTCCATGATCTGGCCCCGAATTTCATCCTCAACATCTCGGCGTTTATCGTCGTGTGCGAGGCCTTCCTCTGCATCCAGCCCCACTTCGGCTTGTGGCTCATGACCTTCAGTGTCAAGCCAAAGGTTGTGAAGGGAAGCCAAGCAGAGTGCGAAGGCGCTATGGTGGGCAGGATGTCCCACGTTACGTGGCTGGAAGGCACTTTCATGGAAACCATCAAGGGGTGGCAATCGGGGTGGTTCTACATCACCGAGCCGTGTGACGCCGATTGGGCAGCGGCCCCCGAATTCAGATCCGGCATCCCTATATGGCTCACCTCCTGGAAAGAGAGTGGCCTGATCTGGGGGTATTCGGAGGAGCTGACCGGACTCCAAGCCTGTATCCAGAAGCTGGTGGACAAGAAGCTCAAGCTTGTCAACGTAGTCCAGGTCATGCTCATCCGCCGGATTCTCCCGTGCCAACGACGGGGTTTCAACATGTGGGAGTTCGATCCGGCGCAGCACCAAACCCTGAGCGGGCTCTTCAACACTACGTACGAAGATGTCTGGAAGGTGCTGTTTCAAGGGCGCCGAAGCTCCCGCATCCGCTACCGAAGATCGCGGATTCCGCTCGCAGCGCCCGGCTGACGAGGTAAATGATTTTGCCACTTGCTTTCCATAGTTTGACTCTATGCGGGATCTAAACTCCCTTTACCTTTGACAGGACTGGCTAGCGAAGGCCGAACGGACTATCTGTCTGGCCCCATTGCCAGAGGACCCAGCGGACGCCCGCCTGACGGGGCTGCTGGCTCCGGCACCCCACGTGGTGCCGGAGAAGAAGGCCAAGAAGAAGGCCACGGGGACTTGGAAGAGTTCCCGTTTTCAGGTGCTATCGGATGATGAATCCGAGGCCGACTCCTCCCACCAAGGCGAGGAGGAGAAGAAAGCCTCTCCCCCAATGGGGGGAGGGAAGAAAAGGAAGGCCTCCCCAACAAGGGAGGCCGAAGGGTCCAAGAAGGGGAAAACTCTTCCCCCGGACCGCTCCGCCAACGCCAGTGACGACGACGAGGACTGGCCTCCAAGGGCCAAGCCCCTGGCGAGATCGTAAGTATCCGGACTCTCGAATAACTTCAAGGTTTTTTCTTTTCGCCACATAATGTCTTTCTAATGCCGCGTACAACCCTGTAGTCCGCCCAAGGATGATCTTCCCGTTTCGTCGAGCGGGTCCTTGGGTGCGTCGGATATGGATTCCCTTCCGAGTGCCTCCACCCCCCGTGCCGCGGACGATGCCGAGGTGGGGTCCCAGGAAGGGACCTACCAGGAGGAGGAGGCCCCGGAGGTGTCACAGGACAACCTCCCGGACTTTGCACCAGACTCGGCCCCGGAGGCCACAGTGGCTCCGGAGTCCGGCGGGCGACCCCTTCGTAAGAAGGGCAAGACCGCGACGCCGGCTGCCTCCGTCCAACTGGAGGTGCCGGATAATTTGCTGGAGGAGCTCAATGGCGCCTCCATCAAAGAGGAACACCGCACTATTATGAGTGCGGTGATTCAGAAGGTTCAGCTCGCCAAGAGCGGGCTGACCGAATCCTGCAGCAGCCTTCTAACAGGCTTTAAGGTAAGAATTTCAATATATGTAAAATGGTACCGCATAGACAGTAGCCCCTGATGCTCGGTTCGCTGTTCGGAAAGAAAAGCCGGACTGAGGATGTTTAGAAAGATAAACGCAGGAGTCATGAAAATATGTCAATATGGGATTGCACGATGTGCTGCTGACCTCCGCCGCACTGGCTGCGGAGGTCAATACTTTGAAGGAAAACCTCGAGCGGTCCGAGAACGAGCTCGGCCATGCCAAGAAGCAGCTCGAGGAAAAAGAAGGTGAGTAATACCTTATGAAAATTGTACCTTACAGAAAAGGATTTGGTTGCAAGAAAAATGACAAGGATAACTTGGGTATTGCAGGGGCCACTAACGAGGTGGCGACCCTGAAGGAGGCGGTGGCCGTGGCCGAACGCAATGCGGCCGCGGAGCGCACCGAGCGAGAGAAACAGGAGGCGCGGGTGGCAGAGGTACAGCAAGAGCTTCAGGATCTCATGAAAACACAGGAGAGCTTGGAGCATGACTCGAAGACTCGAGAGTCTGAGCTTGCAGCGGCTCTTGAGAATGCCAAAACCGCTAAGGCCGAAGCCTACAAGGCCCTCCAGGAGATTGAGGCGGTGAAGAAAATAGCAGCGGGTAAGGCATTTTTCATGCAAAGTAAGCATGTGAGTGTTAATTACCTGTCGCTTACCCGAATTCGGAGCTCTCCAGGAGCGTTCGCAGATCTTCCTCGCAGCGTGTCCGATGCTGCCGCATTCTACCGGGACGAGGAGGGGAGCTGGACGGAGAAGGTCTTCTGGTCTCAATATGCTGAGGCCGGACATCCGGTGCCCCTTAGCGACCAGCTGAAGCAGCTGGTCGAGCTCCACAAGGCGGCCGAACAGGCCATGAAGGGCCTCATAGTTCGGTTGTGGCCTAAGGAGGCTATGCCTGGGAGCTACTTCGGCCTGGTGCGGCGGCTGGTGGATGCGTGCCCGTGGGTTGAAGTTATCAAGCACTCCGCCTGTATTGAGGGTGCCCGTCGGGCCCTTGCCCGCGCAAAGGTGCACTGGGGCAAGATGGATGCCCAGAAGCTCGTGACGAACCCGCCACCAGAGGGCAAGGAGCATCGCACGCCCGAGATGTATTATAAGAGTGTGCTGAAGGGCGCCCGCACTATTGCGGGTGAGTGCTCCAAAGATGTAATATTTGAGTAGACTCGCATTTTGTTATCCTGTGCACTGAAAACTTGGTTCATATGCGCTAAGCAACGCTTGTTAATTTAAAATATTACCTTCTGTGCGGCTGTTTACCAAATCTGAGAGATGGCAAGTCGTCGGCTTCAGCCCCCATGCCACGAGTGCTGGGGTGTTTGGGATAAACTCGAGCACTCTTGTTCCCATTTTTGGGTCCATCTAGGGAGGTGCTCGACACAGCGAACAAGGCAACCGAGCTTATAATGCTTGAACACTGTCACTTAGCCATAGAATTCTATAATTTTAAATTTCGGCGAAGCCCCTAGTCTTCGGAAGGCCGAATTTGGGGCGCTATCCACGCCTTGGCCGGACAGTATCCGGCTCCTCGCTCTAAGTGGCATAATTCTTTAAGGACTCGCAAAAAACCTCTCGAACAACGACCGACTCTCGCCTCATCATCACGGTCAGTTTTAGCTTTCTCCACTGAGGCGTTAACCCAGCTCAACTGGGGCGCAATCGCAGTGGTTCTCCCAGTGCTACCTTAGCCGATATAACGGAACGTAAGGTACCAAAACATGGGAGCCAGGCAAACCCAACTATTGACCCAAGACATGATTCGGAGCCGATGCATATAGTGCTATAAGTTCGGGGTGCCGCACTTGTGAAAGTGTTCGGACTCATCACACCATGATTCGGGGAACATAAGCCCCTAATGTGTATTAGCCGTACCAAAGTGTACGAATGCAATATGCCGTGAATGAACATATGTATGAAAAGGAAATGCAATTATAAGCAAAAAGGTGCTGCATTGTTTTATTCAATAAGTGCTGTTACGAATGCAGAACGATACAAATAGTGTGATAAGCAAGGTATGGGACTGTTAAACATGTCTCCCTCCAGGGGTAGGCTGCAGATTGGTGTACAAAAATGCTCGTAATGGAGACCACCTGTATATTCGTTGTAGCCTTTATCCTTCCCTAGCTGTTGCCTCGTGAGTTCGGCAGATCTGCTACCAGACAGGGCTTCTGACAAACGGAGTCCTGTGTGTAAAAAATAAAAGGTAAAAAGAAAAGAAAAAAGAACGACACACTTGAGATCCCCTGGTGTGGTTTAGCTGCAGTCTAGGTTTATCGTGGTCGTGCCCCTCTCCCCATGCCCATGGTATCTTCAGAGCGTAATGGTGTACGCGAAGGACGTGCTTTAACGTTTCGCAGGAGCTGGTGTTGGGGCCGCACTGCTACGCGTGCTCGGAACGTGCCAGGTGGTCTTGTTGTAAGTTACTCCGGGCGCGCTTAGCTGTGTCCGGTCGCTTAAAGGCCGGACTCGAGAATTGCCTTAAGAGGCTGCATTGCACTTCTGCCACGAGAGCCGCTGTATGTTCCTCCGTGCGGAGAGAATGTTCAGTGTTTCCGTTGACTGTGATGACTCCTCGAGGGCCTGGCATCTTGAGCTTGAGGTATGCGTAGTGCGGCACCGCATTGAACTTTGCAAACGCAGTACGTCCGAGCAAGGCATGATAGCCGCTGCGGAACGGGACTATGTCAAAGATTAACTCCTCGCTTTGGAAGTTATCCAGGGATCCGAAGACCACTTCCAGTGTAATTGATCCTGTACAATTGGCTTCTACACCTGGTATGACGCCTTTAAAGGTTGTTTTGGTAGGTTTAATCCTTGAGGGGTCTATGCCCATTTTGCACACTGTATCCTGGTAAAGTAGGTTCAGGCTGCTGCCGCCGTCCATCAGGACTCTCGTTAGGTGAAATCCATCGACGATTGGGTCTAAGACCAGTGCGGCAAATCCGCCGTGGCGGATGCTGGTGGGCTGGTCCCTTCGGTCAAAAGTGATCGGGCAGGAGGACCATGGATTGAACTTCGGGGCAACTGGCTCCATCGCGTAGACATCCCTGAGTGCACACTTCCGCTCCCTTTTGGGTATGTGTGTTGCGTATATCATGTTCACCGTCCGCACCTGTGGGGGAAAACCCTTCTGTCCTCTATTGTTCGGCGGTTGGGTCTCGTCCTCGTCATTGCTATGTAGCCCCTTGTCATTGTTTTCGGCAATTAACTTGCCTGCCTGCTTGAATACCCAACAGTCCCTGTTGGTGTGGTTAGCTGGCTTTTCGGGCGTGCCGTGTATCTGGCACAAGCGGTCGAGTATTCGGTCCAAATTGGACGGACCCGGAGTAGTTCTTTTGAATGGATTTTTCCGCTGACCGGGTTTAGAGCCTCTGAATCCGGCATTGACTGCCGTATCCTCAATATGATCGCCGTTAATGCGGCGTTTGTTTTCGTTAAGACGCGGCCTGCCATTTCGGTCCTTGAAGTCCGGACTGCCAGAATTTTTGCTGAGGTTGTTGCTGCATGCTAGCCAGCTGTCCTCAACCGCGCAGAAGGGGGTCATGAGTGATGTGAGGGCTGCCATGGATTTCGGCTTTTCCTGTCCCAGGTGCCAGGCAAGCCACTCGTCGTGGATGTTATGCTTGAAGGCCGTGAGGGCCTCCGCATCCGGACAGTCGACGATTTGGTTTTTCTTGGTTAAGAACCGTGTCCAGAATTGCCTGGCCGATTCGTCTGGCTGCTGAATTATGTGGCTTAGGTCATCAGCGTCTGGTGGTCACACATAAGTGCCCTGGAAGTTATCGAGGAATGCGGCTTCCAGGTCCTCCCAACTCCCAATTGACTCTGCTGGCAAGCTGTTGAGCCAATGTCGGGCTGGTCCTTTAAGCTTGAGGGGGAGGTATTTGATGGCGTGAAGATCATCACCGCGGGCCATGTGGATGTGAAGGAGATAGTCTTCAATCCAAACCGCAGGGTCTGTTGTGCCATCGTAGGATTCAATATTGACGGGTTTAAACCCTTCCGGGATTTGATGATCCATTACTTCATCTGTGAAGCATAGTGGGTGTGCGGCGCCTCTGTACTGCGCGATATCACAACGGAGCTCAAGGGAGCTTGGTCTATTTTGTTCGGCCCGGCCGGTCTTATTGTGTCCGGCACGACGATTGTCATCACGTATCGTGGGACGCCTATGCGATCCATAGATCGATCTTGATTGTCTTGCCTTATCCTCCAATATATCTCAGAAGTCCGGAGTGTTCCCTTGTGGCCGTGTGCTTTTCGAGCGATGCCGGGGTACGGGTCTAGTGAAGGGCCTAGAGGCCACTCTGTCGCGACCACGGGGTGGTCGGTCAGCCGTATTGTCTCCTGGTGATGCGGGTTCGTAAGCCTCCTCCTCTAATTGAGGGAGCAGCTTGCGTTTAGGGTAGCTTTTGGAGAGGCGTTCGAGCTCATGCTCTTCGGCCGCGAGGACTTCAGTCCATCTGTCGGCTAGCAGATCCTGATCAGCTCTAAGCTGTTGCTGCTTTTTCTTGAGGCTGTTCGCCGTGGCCATAAGCCTGCGTTTAAAATGCTCTTGTTCGACGGGATCCTCAGGCACGACGAATTCGTCATCGTCGAGGCTCGCTTCGTCTCCGGAGGGAGGCGTATAATCCTCTGCCTCTTCTCCTGCCGCTCCTTCATAAGGGCTGGCATCTCCGTCCTCCTGTGCTGCATCTTGCTGGAGCGGGTTGTCTTCGGCACTGTCCGGTGTATTATTTTCTCTGGTGCCGGAGTCTTCATTCTTGCTGTGGCAGGATTTAGAGCGGCGCCGCTGACGCCGGCGCTTGGGCTGCTTTTTGGAGGGGTCATCCTCCTCTGTTCCTTCGCCATTCCCATCTTTTGTGATATCCACCATGTATATATCATACGATGAGGTGCCTGTCCAGTGCCCAGTGGGCGCTGGATCTTGGTCGTCTCCGGCGTCGTCGTCCATACCGTCGATGTCCTCAGAGTCGTAGTCTAGCATGTCGGTTAAATCATCGACAGTGGCTACCAAGTGGGTGGTGGGTGGGCTTTGAATTTCTTCATCGTCCGCACCCCAACCGTCCTGACCGCAGTCCGGCCAGGGCTCTCCTGATAACGAGAGATATTTTAGCAAACTCAAGATGTCACCGAAAGGTGAGTGTTGAAAGACGTCCGCTGCGGTGAACTCCATGATCGGCGCCCAATCGGATTCGATCAGGGCGAGCGCGGGAGGTTCGGAGTCCGGCGAGGAGTCCGGCACCTTGGAGTCACGAGCTTTATGAGGGACAAAGTCAGTGTTCGGCTCTATCGCCGTAGAGGTTGCAGCCCCCGAGGCGGTGTCTAGGCATCCATCCTCGATCTGCGGAGCTGGCTCCTAGTTGAAGATCGGAGCGGTTTCGAGTGCGGCCTCGAAGGTACGGTCCGGCTGCAGAGCTAAATCATGCTCGCCGTGACAGTGCCGCATGCTCGGCTGTGGCTCGATCCTATCGAGGATCAAGTCCCCGCGGATGTCAGCCGTGAAGTTCAAACTTCCAAATCTGACCTGACGGCCAGGGGCGTAGCTTTCGATCTGCTCCAGTTGGCCAAGCGAATTGGCCCGCAGTGCAAAGCCGCCGAATACGAAGATTTGTCCGGGGAGGAAGGTCTCACCCTGGACTGCACCGTTGATGATGATTGAAGAAGCCATCGAGCCTATCGGTGACGACACAGAGGAACTCTCAATGAAAGCACCAATGTCGGTGTCAAAACCGGCGGATCTCGGGTAGGGGGTCCCGATCTGTGCGTCTAGGCGGATGGTAACAGGAGACGAGGGACACAATGTTTTTACCCAGGTTCGGGCCCTCTTGATGGAGGTAAAACCCTACGTCCTGCTTGATTAATATTGATGATGTGGGTTACAAGAGTAGATCTACCACGAGATCAAGGAGGCTAAACCCTAGAAGCTAGCCTATGGTATGATTGTTGTTCGTCCTATGGACTAAGGCCATCCGATTTATATTGACACCGGAGAGGGCTAGGGTTACACAGAGTCGGTTACAAAGGTAGGAGATCTACATATCCGTATCGCCAAGCTTGCCTTCCACGCCAAGGAAAGTCCCATCCGGACACGGGACGAAGTCTTCAATCTTGTATCTTCATAGTCTTGGAGTCCGACCGATGATGATAGTTCGGCTATCCGGACACCCCCTAGTCCGGAACTCCCTCAATGCACTTCTATCCTTGGTGGGACCTTCGAGTTCCTTTAGGATAGGGTCGCATCTTGGGCGTGACAAGTTGGTATCAGAGCCTCGACCGACCATAGGAGCCCCCTTGATTGATCGTGTAGTTTGGCCACTGTTGAGTCTAGAAGAAAACCGTTTTCGGAGTTTAGTTATATCGGAGAGTAGGAATTCTTTTACTCCTTAGCCCCTTCGTCGCTCTGGTGAGGAATCTTGACGTAGGTGTTTTGAGTTACTTCTCTTCCCCTTCAAATTTTTCTTTAGGATCACGCAGTTGGTTTCCCGGTAGTTGGTTCTCAGCTCTTTTTATCCGGTGCATTTCTCGTCAAGTTGACTCGAGCCTCTTCTTATTTGCCAAGTTCAATCCTCAGTCGTTTTCTTTTCCCACCCGCCCTCTCCTTTCCTTCTCGGAGCCGGAGTTCATAATCGAGTATCCATCCTACTCGTGTGAAGCCTTTGTTTTCTTTCAACCGGTGTTTTCTCTTCAAGATATTCGTTGGTTCTCCCTTTCAGTTGCCTTTGTTTTCCCGCCCTCCCACCCTCTTCTTCCCGGAGCGTGAGTCTCTTTCGAGTATCAATTTCATTCGTGTGGAGCATCTTCAGTTTTTCGTCAATTGTTTCAACCGGTGAATTTTCTTGTGTTTCAAGTTCTTCATCTCTTTTACAGTGGTTTCAGTTCAAGTTTTTTTTCGGTGTTGATGGCATTCTTTTCCTTGGATCAAGTGTTCTCCTTGCTCGTTTGCCTCTCGCCATTCAATCATTCCGGAGTTCGGAAGACATCTTAGGAGATTCATCTGTGTTCCAATTAATTCGAGGTTGTCACCTCATTCAAATATTTCAATTGTTCCGGTGCATCATCTATCTGTTCTACACCCTTTCCAACGGTGTTTTCTTTTATTGGGCCCTAACCCACAGGTCTTTTCCCAGAATCTTACCTGACTCTTCTAATTATTCCAAAGCCATTCCTAATCCTTTTCGAAGTTGACGTAAGTATGAATGTCATCAGTCAGAGGTTTTTCCAAGATTGATTTCAAATCATTTCATTGTTAGCTCAACCTCTTTGCTTTCCATTCTCCCGGAGTATCTCAATAATTTTTGGTGGTGTTTCCCGTCGTCTTTTGAAGACCGAAGAAGATTCTTTCCTCTAAATCTTGCTCGTTCTCTCGAAGATTCGGGGTTCCAGCTTCTTGTTATCCTATCGAATTATTCCACTTGTCAGATATTCCTTTTCTTAACCATCCGGAGTATTTCAGGAGTTGATTTCTGTTTCTTTTCACCAGAGGCCATCGTTCCAGAAGAATTCTTCATCCTCACATTTCAGCTACCGTTATCCATTGTTCTTTAATCAGCTCATTATCTCTTCATTCTTTTGCATCTAAATCCCCTCAAGCATATTTGTTCTTCTAATTCTTCCCGGTGATTCATTCTCTTTCGTCAGTCATTTCCAAACTATTACGGTGGTTCGTTCAAGATTCTTTTTCCTTGATTATCATTCAATCCATTTGTTCTTTCCAATCTACCGATGGTTCATGAATACTTTCTCAAGTTTTGCGCTATATCCCCCCTTAATCCTTTTCAATGTGGATAAGTGGTATGCAATCCACTGCTTCTCATCAATTTAATTGATGGAGGATACGCATAACATAATTCTTATTCTTGTTTTGTCCAAGTGTCTAATTCTTTTCTACCGGAGTTTGTTCGTGTTACCAATTTCTCAGTTATGTGTTGTTCATCCTTATTTCCGGAGTTCCAAGTTTCCTCGGTGATCTCGTCTCGAACCTCCACCTGAATCATCGCAAGGCTTAATCTTATTCTTTCTTCCTTCATTCTATCTCATCATCCTTTTTGTTACGGAGTTCTTCATGGTGGATTGTCATGATTTAATTCATTCTCCAAAGAGTTCATCAAGATTCCAATTGAAGGAGCTCAAGTATCCTTCTTCTTGCTTCTCGAGGTGCAATTAATTCTTCGTATTATTTTGAAATGGAGTTTTGCATTTCTTCGTTCTTCTCAGCTATCCAATCATTTCCGTTTGTGGCCGGTTATCAACTTATGATCTTGAGATGTTACCATAATACCACAACAAGCTTATTCTTTTTGTTGTTGATTTTCTCAACAACTCCGTTTAAACCTTCCGTCTAAAGATGCTTTCTATTTCATTCGTGGCACAAGCTATCATTTTCTTCTCCGTTCTTTTCATTCAACTCTTTCAATTCATTCCGGAGGTTTTGTGTCATGTCTTCATCAAGTATCATTCCACCCTCTCAAGTTCATGTTCTATTCCTTCCATTTTCAGCCGGAGTGTTGCCTAAATCATTTCAGTCTTATTCGTTTCTTATCCCGTTCTAACCTGAGTGGTTTCATAGTCTATCTGATTCCGTGAGCTTTTGATTCTCGTCGTTCCTCTCTACTTCTCGAGCGCTCTCGATTCTTTGCTTCTTCTCTGGAGTTCTTGTTTCACCTCATCCCTTTTCCCCCCATCTCGGTCCTAAGTTCTCGGGACGAGATCTCTTGTTAGTGGAGGAGAGTTGTAACGCCCCAGATTCGATGCGTCAGGTGTCCGCCAGTTATTCGGCGTCATTGCCATGTCATTTGCTTGCGTGTTGCATTTTGCCATGTCATCATCTGCATTTCATCTACATGTTTTTCAAAACTTGCACTCGTTCGGGTTTCCCCGGTTCTCTCCGTTGTCCGTTCGGAGTCCAGACCTCTCACGCGCGCCTGTCGCCCCCTCTCAGATCTTGTTTTCGTGAGCGGGTTAAAAATGTTCTCGGAATGGACCGAGGTTTGCCGAGTGGCCTTGACATAGCACAAGTAGACCGCCCATCAAATTTTGTTCCATTTGGAGGTCGTTTGATGCCCCAATGGTTAACCGCGTAGCCCAAAACCGCCCAGGCTTTGCAGCACAGCCCCTCTTCACCACAGCACATGAGCCAATCCAAACCCCCTCCATGCTCTTGATGGTTCGATCACGATCGTGTGGGCGAAAACCGCACCCCATTTGGACTCCCCTAGCTCCCAGAATCTATAAATAAGTCCCCTCCCCCGAAATTCACGGTGCAAACCCTAGCGTCTTCATCCTTGCGCCGCCGGACACGTCCGCCCGTGCCAGACATGTCCGTCGGACACGTCCACCCGTGCAGGACATGTCCACCGGACACCTCACCCGAACCAATCACGACGCGCCATGTCGCCTTCCCCGCCACCTCAGCCAACCAGCCGCCGCCACATCGTCAGCCCCGCCGCCCTCTCTCTCCTCCCACCACCGCGCGGCCCGCGGGACCCTGATCGGGCCTGCACGAGCCCGCGCCGCCGCTGCCGTCTGC
>NC_041383.1:596874422-596890503 GCF_002162155.2 Triticum dicoccoides
CCGCGCGTCGCCTCCCTCGCTGGTGCGCCGCTCGGCTGCGCCTCCTCTTCGGCCGCCGGAGCTCGCTGGAGGAGCTCCGCGCTGCGCCTCCCAGCGTCCCATGCCTTCCCCGCCGGCCGCCACCTCGTCGGAGGTCGCTGCCGTCGCCGGAGTACGTTCTCCAGCCGGATCCACCGGATCTGGACGGGATCCACCAAGCCACCAACCAAACGCTCCCCCGTGCCCGGATTTGCTCCGTCCTGGGACCTCCTCGTCCCGGGTTGACTTTTCATGAGGATATATTTTTGCTAAGTCCCAATTCCCTACAGTATTTTCATGCCCTGTTCAACATGCCATATCTCCTAGCATACTACTCCGTTTTGCGTGAATAATATTTCAAATTGTTCGCTGTGAGATGCTCTTCATTTCATTTCATTTCATTTTGCCATGTTCATTTGAGTTCATCTTAATGCCCGAATTATCGTTGCAAGAGTGCTATATGATGTTAATCTGCTGAAACTATTATTACTTGGTGATTTGTCTTTTTCGTTGCATTTGATGTGTGCATCCTATGAGCATGACCTCTACATATGTTTTGAACTACATCATGCCATCTTTATTGAGGTGAAATCCATGTATTTTTGTGAGTCTTGTAGTGAGTGCATCAAGCTTGTTAAGTAGGGTACTTGTTGTTACTGTTTTGCTAGGTTGAATCTGTTATTTCATGATGCTATGTAAACCTACTGCTACAAGTCATTTTATGCATAATCTGGAGATGTTCACTAAGGATGTTTTGTTTTACATGTCATGCTCTATCCATTCATTCCCCTGGTTGCATTTATAGCCTGATGTATCTTGTTGTAATCTTGCTCTCAAATTGCTAAATAATGTTGCTGTCAGCCTGTTAACATTAAGTTCAGTTTTGCCATGTGATGTGCTAGTGATCCATGCATCCTATGAACTTGTTATTGCCATGCTTAGCTTCATAAATATGTATTCTTACTATTGGTCACCTTGTCATGCCATGTATTGCTCTGTGGTGAGTGGTACAAGCTCACCAACATGCCTACTTATTGTTGTTCCTGCCATGTTTGAATCTGTCATATCACTTGCCATGTTTGCATGATTGCTACCATGATTTATGTTGATCTTTGGAATTAGTTCAGTAAGGGAGATGTGTTCTTTGTCTTTAGTACTAGCATGCCATTCCTTTGTTTGCCATGATATCTTGCTGTAACATGTTTTTTGATAGCTCTAGACATTGCAACCTGATGTTATTTCTGCCAAGTTTGTAAACTGTTATTATTTGCAATCTTGCCATGTGTTTTGGAGGATGTTCTAGTGATTTCTGGAGATAGCTCAGTGTTCATGTTTTGTTATGCTTTACCTTTACTTAATGTCCATGCCTTTTGTTCTTATACTGTGGTGCTATAGCATGTTGTTCCGGTGTTTGCAATATGCCTAGTTGCTGTTTTGGACAGCTTGTTGCTATAACTTGTTTCATATGTATGTGTTGAACCGTTGCTCCGTTTTGAGTGTGTTCTATATGAAACTTGCTTAGAATTGCATATAGTTTCATATTACCTTGTTGAATCCATGTTTTGAGTGTTTTTGCTTGATGTTTGTATGCATTTTGCATCAATGCCATGTTTGACTTGTTTTGCTCATATCTTCTAGGCCGTAGCTCCGAATTAAATGAACTTTATATGTAACTTGAGTAGAATTTCGTGTAGATCATCTTGGTGCATCTTAACTTGATATTTAACAACTTGAACATAAGGGTTTATTCAGATCTGGACAAATTTTGAAATTTGCATATGAGGACTTACCGGAATTGTTATATGTTGTTTCCGGCCTCATTTAAACTTGCTTTGATGTGTTGCTCTTGTATGCATCATCTTTTGCCATGAGTAGCTTCATGTAGCCTTGTCATGCATCATGCTTGGTTGTGCATCATGTCTTGTATATGTGTGGTGTGTTTACCATGTTGTGTGCTTCTCTCGATAGTTCCCGTTTCGTTGCGATCGTGAAGATACGTTCGTCTATGCTTGGTTCGTCTTCATGGCTTCCTCTTCTTCATGGACTCATTCTTCTTCCTTGTAGGATTTCAGACAAGATGACCGTCACCTTAGATCTCACTACTATCATTGCTATGCTAGTTGCTTCGTTCTATCGCTTTGCTGCGCTACCTATCACTTGTTCTTCAAGCCTCCCAATTGCCATGTCAGCCTCTAACCTTTTCACCCTTCCTAGCAAACCATTGCTCGGCTATGTTACCGCTTTGCTCAGCCCCTCTTATAGCATTGTTAGTTGCAGGTGAAGTTGAAGATTGCTCCATGGTGGACAGGTTTATGTTGGGATATCACAATATCTCTTATTTAATTAATGCATCTATATACTTGGTAAAGGGTGGAAGGCTCGGCCTTATGCCTGGCTTTTTGTTCCACTCTTGCCGCCCTTGTTTCCGTCATATCAGTGTTATGTTCCCGGATTTTGCATTCCTTACGCGGTTGGGTGATTTATGGGACCCCCTTGACAGTTTGCTTTGAATAAAACTCCTCCAGCAAGGCCCAACCTTGGTTTTACCATTTGCCTCACCTAGCCCTTTTTCCCTTGGGTTTCCAGAGCCCGAGGGTCATCTTTATTTTAATCCCCCCGGGCCAGTGCTCCTTCGAGTGTTGGTCTGAATCGAGCTGCCTGCGGGGCCACCTCGGGGAAACTCGAAGTCTGGTTTTACTCGTAGCTAGTCTCATCCGGTGTTGCCCTGAGAACGAGATATGTGCAGCTCCTATCGGGATTTGTCTGCACATTGGGCGTCTTTGCTGGTCTTGTTTTACCATTGTCGAAATGTCTTGTAAACCGGGATTCCGAGACTGATCGGGTCTTCCTAGGAGAAGGAATATCCTTCGTTGACCATGAGAGCTTATAATGGGCTAAGGTGGGACACCCCTGCAGGGTTTAAACTTTCGAAAGCCGTGCCCGCGGTTATGCGGCAGATGGGAATTTGTTAATGTCCGGTTGTAGATAACTTGACACCAGATCGGTTTAAATCGCATCAACCGCGTGTGTAGCCATGATGGTCTCTTTTCGGCGGAGTCCGGGAAGTGAACATGGTTTTGGGTTATGTTTGACGTAAGTAGGAGTTCAGGATCACTTCTTGATCATTGCTAGATTCACGACTGCTCTGTTTGTTCTCTTCTCGCTCTTACTTGCGTATGTTAGCCACCATATATGCTTAGTCGCTGCTGCAATCTCACCACTTTACCCATTCCTTCCCCTTTAAGCTTTGCTAGTGTTGATACCCATGGTAATGGGATTGCCGAGTCCTCGTGGCTCACAGATTACTACAACAACAGTTGCGGTATAGGTTATGCGATGATCATGACGCGAGAGCGATGTTTGCTTTGGAGTTCTTCTTCTGCTTCTTCTTCGATCAAGGGATAGGTTCTAGGTCGGCAGCCTGGGCTAGCAGGGTGGATGTCGTTTGAGTTTCTGTTTGTGTTTCATCCGTAGTCGGATGTTGATCTTATGTATTATGTAATTGTATTCATGTGGCATTGTTTGCCTCTTGTATGTATCCCCAACTATTATGTAATGGTTTGATGTAATGAAATCCACCTTGCAAAAGTGTCTTCAAGATGCGATTCTATCCTTGGTGGGACCTTCGAGTTCCTTTAGGATAGGGTCGCATCTTGGGTGTGACAAAGGGCGGCAGCTCTTAGCCGAAATCCATTCCGGACTAGGCGGGCACCACGCGGCAGCCCGAGCTCTCGTAAGCAAGGCCTTTCGGACAGGATTTTACTGGCCGACAGCCCGAGCGGATGCACAGGACCTTGTCCAACATTGCGTTGGTTGTCAACTATTTGCCAATCAGAGCCATATGCCCCCTACCGCTCTCCAAACAATCCCCATAACTTGGCCCTTCGCGGTCTGGGGGCTGGATATGGTGGGACCCCTTAAAGGGGGAAGCCATAAGAAAAAATACTTATTGGTCATGGTGGACAAGTTCACCAAATGGATAGAAGCCAAACCAGTTAAAACGGTCGAATCCGGACCAGTGATAAACTTCATATCAGGGGTCGTACACCATTATGGTGTCCCTCACAGCATCATCACTGACAACGGCTCAAATTTTACAGCTGACGAGGTGAAAACCTGGTGCGGCAAAATGGGCATTAAGCTCGACTACGCCTCTGTCTATCACCCCCAAACAAACGGTCAAGTCGAATGTGCAAATGGTCTTATCATGAGCAGAATTAAACCTAGACTAGTGAGATCCTTGAAGGAATCATACACGCATTGGGTCCAGGAACTCGACTCCGTACTCTGGGGGCTGCGGACTACGCCGAATCGTACCACCGGATACACACCATTTTTTTATGGTGTATGGCGCAGAAGTAGTGCTGCCCTGCGATATAATCCATGACTCACCTCGCGTGCACATGTATGAAGAGAAGGAAGCCGAGGTAGATCGGCAGGACAACTTGGATTCTTTGGAGGAGGAGCGTGACGTCACAAAAGCCCGTTCCGCATTCTATCAGCAACAGGCACGCAGGTATCAAAGCAGAGAAGTACGGGCCAAAGCTTATAACATTGGCGAACTCGTTCTACGCCTCCCTAATAAGAAGAAGGACAAGCTCAAACCCAAGTGGGAGGGTCCCTTCATCATTGATAAAGTTCTCACCGGAGGAGCGTACCGTCTGCGCAATGCATCTGACAACAGACTTGAGCCAAATCCATGGAACGCGGCCAGACTCCAAAGATTCTATGCCTAGCGCCGAACATAGTGTTCATCTCCTTAAACTCTGCACCTTTAATTATGTTCCCTCCCTTCCTTTCTCGCCCTCTTTTTCCTTTTAAAACATACAGCCTTAAAACTGTACGGATGCCCTGATCGCTCCGGCCGCACTATATGTGCACACTATACCTAGGGGCTTCGTATTCGGAAGCTAAATATAACTACTTTAATGGCTTCTTGCCAGCCACATATGCATTTTTCTGTCCATATGTGCCTTTTCTTCACCATTATATGCATCGATATGACTTAAGTTTTGGCCATGCTGGGTTGCCTGGCTCTTGTATTTATGCCCTACGTTCCTGTTAATTCGGCTAGGACATAAGGGGAGCACCTCTGCGATTGTTACTGCCGCTTGAGCCGGATGTGTACCTCAGACTGGGTGAAGCCGAAAGCTAGCGTTCTTAAGGGAATATTCGATCGGTGAATAAAAGATGTTCTCGTTCATTACAAAGAAAATACCCAGATGTTTTGTTTCCTGCGCTTCTGTTCACAGTTCGAACATGCACATCGATGCATGCGCACCTAGAGAAAGGAACCCCTAACAGAACTATTCTCTCTGGAAGATGTTTCTTACTATACATGTAAAATAACATAACTAGTCGGGCACTTGTCTGTTCAAGCACTTATGACCCCTACGCCTGGTTTCCATGCATACCCCGGTTTTTCATAACTGTGTGGGTATTCGGATACACCCCGGACTGTAGGAACCGGGGGCTGAAGCGAAAAGGTCTGCCATGACAAATGATTTTCAATCCTGCTAGGGAGTACATGAGCCCATTCAAATTACATAGTCATTTAGACTGGCTGTACTCTTCCTCTATACCATCCAACAGGCTGTCTAGCTTACAATCCTGTTGGGAATACTTTGCAGCTAACGCTACTTGGTCATATACCAGATTAACGGGTATCTCTTGTCCATCTGTCCCCACCGGTCCGACTTCGGCCATATGGTTCGGGTCATCCTTGGCGTATCGTGTCTTCACCATGGCCCAAGCTTCTCTCGCACCTTGTCGGCAAGCTGATATCTTCCATAATCAGAAGCGCCGTCGTGCTCCTTTGAGCATCTCTACGAGTTCGCTCATGCCTCCTGGCAGGGAAGCGGACGGCCACAAGGCCTGGGCAATACCCTGCATCACCAGCTGAGCTCGTTTGTGCAGTTGTGAAAGCTCTTGAAGCATATCGCCTGCGGAACCGGGCATCTCCTCTTCAGGACAACCCGTCAACATACCTGCAGACATAACACTATCAATATGTTTCCTCGCCGAACTATACTACAGTTTGTTCAAGCACTTACTACAAATTCCGCGTCGAAGCCTCCGGTTCTCCTTCATGGAGTCCGCGAGCTGAGCCCGAACATCTTTCAATTCGACACTCAGTCGGATATTAGCATCTTGCATCTTATTCTTCTCCTGAATAGACTGCGTCAGCATGCGTTCGCCCGCCTTCAGCTGACTTCGCATATGGAGCTCATTATCTCCCACAGTCTTGGGATTTCCTCCGGGATTGTCTGTCGAATCTTTTGTCACATTTATAAACCATGCCGAACAAACAAATTGGTAGAAGGAAATTATTACCAGAAGAAGCCTTTTTGGATTCCTCTTGTTCGGCTACATTGGCCTTCATTTGGGCCTTACATTCCTCCAGCTCTTGAGACAACTAGCATTCTTCTCTACAAGAACCTATGCATTTAATGATCCTTAAATCAGTTGTGCCAACTATTTCAAGTCTCAGGGGCTACTACTACATATACTTATTAAAATTCTCTTACCCGTATATCCTTCACATACTGGTTCGTTGCTCTGGCAAGTCCATCTTGAGCAGCGCGGATATATGTGTGTCCGGAATTGAAGGCATTAAACACCTCTTCGGAACAACTACCACCGCGGAGTACGGCCCGTCGGCGCCGGTGATTCATGGCGCTCTCCACTTCAGAATTTGTGGCGGAAAGCATATATGTATCCTCCGCAGGAGGACAGTTCGGCACTGTCCCCACATCAGCCTCCGCCCATGAATCTGGTCCAGGAATCCGGTTGCTGGAGGCGTGGCCGGTAGGGTCCCTAGACTTAGTCTGGCATTTCCTATCAGGACATAATTAAAGCCGT
Organism: Triticum dicoccoides; assembly: GCF_002162155.2. Classification (NCBI taxonomy): domain Eukaryota; kingdom Viridiplantae; phylum Streptophyta; class Magnoliopsida; order Poales; family Poaceae; genus Triticum; species Triticum dicoccoides. The sequence continues at coordinate 596,881,302 of NC_041383.1, forward strand.
CGCGCCTCGACAAAAAGACCAAATAAACCATGGGGCAAGTTTAATGAATACCTCTGCGCCTGCGTCTCGCTCCTAACCGCCTTCCTTTTAAGCCTACCTTGTCTAGGTGCCTCTTGCTGAGAGGCCCCCGCGGGTTCCACATGGTGTCCCAACTGCCGTTTCTATAAAAATACGACATGTGAGCATAAGGTATGGCAAATCGAAGGAATTCTTTCAGAAGGTTGGAACCCCGACATTACTTACATGCGACACGGGAAGCAGTCCGGGATAATCCGCGAGGATGGCCACTAAAGAGCCGCCACTGCTTGCCTGGTAGAAAGTCATGTTGACGAATTCCACGGATATGTCTGGATCTTCTTCATGTCCGGGGTCGAGAGCCCGGCCAGGATCCTCTGGCTGCGGAGAGGGGTTGTTGAACTCTTTCACGGCATTCCTTAGTTCCTATTTTGAAACGGCAAGGTAAATAATTGTGACAAAGAAGGTAAGAACGGATAGAGTCAAGTAAAGGATGACGACTTACCCAGCTTCGAGGGTTATACATGGAAAATCCATCCCGCGGTTTAATGCGGAGGAACTCTTCTTCTTCTCCGTTGTACAATTCAGACAGTATCCTCGCCAAAGATGTGGTGGAGTCCGGACCTTTGCGACCGCAGCTGGAGGCATCGTCTTCTCCATTGAAGTGCCACATGGGTTTTCCCCTATATTGGAGTGGATGCAATCCCCTTATTACGCATATTGACATAACTTCGATTATTGTCAATCCTGATTTGTCCAGGGTTTGTATCTGGCTCATCAGATAGAGGACTTCCCTGTTGTCTTCCTCCTGGGGGCTCCGAGGATGCCAGCTTTGGTGTTTCTTCAGTGGAGTGTTGGTAAACTCAGGAAGGCCCGTCCGGACTGGGTCCTGGAGGGGAACGTCATCGACATAAAACCACTCCGAGGGCCAGTCTTCGGATGCCTTCTTTGGAGTACCGGGCAGGTATCCGGTCTGGGCAATGTGGCATATTTCGGCTCCGCCCACTTGATATATAGATCCCTCCTGGTTGCGGGGGACGAGACAGAATAGCCTCTTCCATAACTCAAAATGAGCTTCGCGGCCCAGGAACAGCTCGCAGAGGGAAACATAACCCGCGATGTGCAGTGTGGAGGCGGGGGTAAGATTATGCAACTAGAGACCATAGAACTCCAGGAGCCCGCGGAGGAATGGGTGGATTGGAAACCCAACGCCTCTTAGCAGATATGGGACAAGGCATACCCGCTCCCCCGGAGAGGGGTTGGGGAATCTCTCCGCTTGCTCCCCGCCATTATAGGTGGCTAGTCCGGATCGGACGGGGACCATGTATGCGGGCGGGAGGAACACTTTGGTCTGCAGCTCTATTAGGCGGCTATGAGGGATGGAACACTTTTCCCAATCCCCTGGTTTTGAGCTAGGGGAGCGACGAGCGGGGCTGCGGTGACCGGTCATGATGGGATGGCCTCTTTTTGACGCGATCTGCGGAATGCTTCCTTGGGAGAAGGTGGTGTGATTTGGATCTGAAGATCCCCGTCTCTTCAAATAGTCGGCTTGCCTACGGGATTAGGGTGGTGACTGTAAAAATGCCCTAGCCTCTCGTCTTCGCTCGACACGTGGAGATGGCCATTATTAAAGCACAGAAGCCAAGGAGTACAACCTTGCTGGGAGGCCGGACACTGTTCGCTACAACGGGTGTGCCGGATTTGGAGAAGAACCCGCCTTGTAATGTTGAAGACAATCTGCATGCTGGACTCATCATTATTGAAGCCTGGTTCCGGGGCTACTGAGGGACTCCTGGATAAGGGGGTAGCCAGACTATATACTTTGGCCGGACTGCTGGACTATGAAGATACAAGATTGAAGAGTTCGTCCCGTGTCTAGATGGGACTCTCCTTGGCGTGGAAGGCAAGCTTGGCGATTCGGATGTAGATCTCCTTCTCTGTAAACCGACTCTGTGTAACCCTAGCCTCCTCCGGTGTCTATATAAACCAGAGGGTTTAGTCCGTAGGACACAACAACAATCATACCATAGGCTAGCTTCTAGGGTTTAGGCTCTCTGATCTTGTGGTAGATCCACTCTTGTAATACTCATATCATCAAGATCAATCAAGCAGGAAGTAGGGTATTACCTCCATCGAGAGGGCCCGAACCTGGGTAAACATCGTCTCCCCAGCCTCCTGTTACCATTAGCCTTAGAAGCAAAGTTCGGGACCCCCTACCCGAGATCCGCCGGTTTTGACACCGACAACGAGAGCGGCCCAGCACTCCGAGTGGGCTCGGCGAGCGTCGGACATGGATGCGACAAAGTGATGGGACGCGGATCAGGAGAAGGAAGACTTCAGCGCACCCCTACCTGGCGCGCCAAATGTCGGATATCGGGTTCCGACAAAACCCTTAAGGTTCGAACACTGGGGTGCGCACGAAGATTTCCCCCTACCGAATCTCGCCCTCAGAATCGCCGCGATCCCTAAGTTTATCTAGACAATCTCACAGCACAAGAGACACAAGATTTATACTGGTTCAGGCCACCGTTGTGGTGTAATACCCTACTCTAGTGTGGTGTGGTGGATTGCCTCTTGGGCTAATGATGAACAATACAAGGGGAAGAACAACCTCTTGAGGCGAGGTGTTCTTGTGCTTGGTGGGTGGTTCTGCTCAAGGTGGGATCCGTCCCCTTGCCTTGGTGGTGGCTAGCCCTATTTATAGAGGCCTTGGTCCTTGCTATGTCTTGATCTAGCGTTGGTTTTCCCCAAAGAGGAGAGGGTGATGCAGCACAGTGTTGCGTAAGTATTTCCCTCAGTTTTGAGAACCAAGGTATCAATCCAGTAGGAGGCTCCTCAAAAGTCCCACGCACCTACACAAACAAACTGAGAACTTGCAACCAACACTATAAATGGGTTGTCAATCCCTTCACGGTCACTTAAGAAAGTGAGATCTGATAGAGATAGTATTATAAGATAAATATATTTTTGGTATTTTGTGATATAGATGCAAAAAAGTAAAGATGCAAATAAAAGTAGATTGAAAGCAAATATGATAAGAGATAGACCCGGGGGCCATAGGTTTCACTAGAGGCTTCTCTCGACAGAAAAAGTATTATGGTGGGTGAACAAATTATTGTCGAGCAATTGATAGAAAAGCGAATAATTATGACGTTATCTAGGCATGATCATGTATATAGGCATCACGTCCGTAACAAGTAGACCGACTCCTGCCTGCATCTACTACTATTACTCCACACATCGACCGACTCCTGCGTGCATCTAGAGTATTAAGTTCATAAGAACAGAGTAACGTCTTAAGCAAGATGACATGATGTAGAGGGATGAACACATGCAATATGATATAAACCCCGTCTTGTTATCCTCGATGGCAACAATACAATACGTGTCTTGCAACCCTTTCTATCACTGGTAAGATCACCGCAAGATTGAACCCAAAGCTAAACACTTCTCACATGGCAAGAAGGATCAATCTAGTAGGCCAAACCAAACTGATAATTCGAAGAGACTTGTAAAGATAACTCAATCATACATAAAAGAATTCAGAGAAGATTCCAATATTATTCATAGATAAACTTGATCATAAACCCACAATTCATTGGATCTCGACAAACACACCGCAAAAAGAGATTACATCGAATAGATCTCCACAAGAGAGGGGGAGAACATTGTATTGAGATCCAAAAAGAGAGAAGAAGCCATGTAGCTAATAACTATGGACCCGTAGGTATGTGGTAAACTACTCACAACTCATCGGAGAGGCTATGGTGTTGATGTAGAAGCCCTCCGTGATTGATTCCCACTCCGGTAGAGTGCCGGTGAAGTCTCCAAGATTGGATTACGCGGATATAGAAGGTTACCACGGTGGAAATTGTGTTTCATGGTGCTCCTAGATGTTTTCAGGGTCCGTGGACATATATAGGAGGAAGAAGTATGTCGGTGGATGCCCGAGGGGCCCACGAGACAGGGGGCGCGCCCTATGGGGGGGCGCACCCTCCTATCTCGTGGGGCCCTTGGAGCTTTCTTGACTTGCACTCCAGGCTCTCCGGATCAGATTTGTTCCAAAAATAACGCTCCCGAAGGTTTCATTTTGTTTGGACTCCGTTTGATATTCCTTTTCTTCGAAAAACTGAAATAGGCAAAAAAACAGCAATATGGGTTGGGCCTCCAGTTAGTAAGTTAGTCCCAAAAATGATAATAATGTGTAGAATAAAGCCCATAAACATCCAAAAGGGGTAATATAATAGCATGGAACAATCAAAAATTATAGATACGTTGGAGACGTATCAAGCATCCCCAAGCTTAATTCATGCTCGTCCTCGAGTAGGTAAATGATAAAAAGAGAATTATTGATGTGGAATGCTACCTAGCATAATTCACAATGTAATTTTCTTTCATTGTGGCATGAATGTTCAGATCCAAATGAATACAAAATAAAAGTTCATAAAGACATAAGAAATAGTAATACTTCAAGCATACTAATCAAGGTAATCATGTCTTCTCAAAATAACATGGCTAAAGAAAGTTATCCCTACAAAATCATATAGTCTGGCTATGCTTCATCTTCATCACACAAAGTATTTAATCATGCACAACCCCGATGACGAGCCAAACAATTGTTTCATACTTTAATAATCTCAAACTCTTTCAACTTTCACGCAATACATGAGCGTGAGCCATGGACATAGCACTATATGTGGAATAGAATGGTGGTTGTGGAGAAGACAAAAAAGAGGAGATAGTCTCACATCAACTAGGCGTATCAACGGACTATGGAGATGCCCATTAATAGATATCAATGTGAGTGAGTGGGGATTTCCATGCAACGGATGCACTAGAGCTATAAATATATGAAAGCTCAATAAAAGAAACTAAGTGGGTGTGCATCCAACTCGCTTGCTCACGAAGACCTAGGGCACTTTTGAGGAAGCCCATCATTGGAATATACAAGCCAAGTTCTACAACGAAAAATTCCCACTAGTATATGAAAGTGACAACATATCAGACTCTCTATCATGAAGATCATGGTGCTATTTTGAAGCATAAGTGTGGAAAAGGAGATTGTAGCATTGTCCCTTCTCTCTTTTTGTCTCATTTTCTTTTTTTTCTTTTTCTTTTTTTCTTTTCTTTTTTTTCTTTCTTTTGCCTTTTTCTTTTTTTTGGCCTTTCTCTTTTTTTTTCTTTTTTTTGTAAAGTCTGAAGTTTCATCCCGACTTGTGGGGGAATCATAGCCTTCATCATCCTTTCCTCACGAGGACAATGCTCTAATAATGAAGATCATCACACTTTTATGGATTTACAACTCAAAGCTAGAACAAAATATGACTCTATATGAATGCCTCCGGCGGTGTACCGGGATATGCAATGACTCAAGAGCGACATGTATGAAAATTATGAAAGTGGCCTTGCCACAAATACGATGTCAACTACATGATCATGCAAAGAGCAATATGACAAAAGTAATGTGTGTCATATGAACGGAACGGTGGAAAGTTACATGGCAATATATCTCGGAATGGCTATGGAAATGCCATAATAGGTAGGTATGGTGGCTGTTTTGAGGAAGGAGTATGGTGGGTGTATGATACCGGCGAAAATTGCGCGGCACAAAAGAGGCTAGCAATGGTGGAAGGGTGAAAGGGTGCGTATAATCCATGGACTCAACATTAATCAAAAGAACTCATATACTTGTTGCAAAAATTTAGAAGTCATCAAAAACCAAAGCACTACACGCATTCTCCTAGGGGGATAGATTGGTAGGAAAAGACCATCGCTCGTCCCCGACTGCCACTCATAAGGAAGACAATCAATAAATAAAATTGTGCTCCAATTTCATCACAAAGCGGTTCACCATACGTGCATGCTACGGGAATCACAAACTTCAACACAAGCATTCTTTAAAACCATAATCACCCAACTAGCATGACTTTAATATTACTACCTCCATATCTCAGAACAATTATCAAGTATCAAGTTGATCATAGCATCCAATTCACTTCCTATGATAGTTTTTATTATACCCAACTTGGATGCTCATCATTCTAGGACCAACTTTGTGATAATAGCAAATACCATGATGTTCTAAAAGACTCTCAAAATGATATAAGTGAAGCATGAGAGACTAGCAATTTCTTCAAAATTAAGACACCATCGTCGTGCTCTAAAAGATATAAGTGAAGCACTAGAGCAAAACTATCAAGCTCAAAAGATATAAGTGAAGCACATAGAGTATTCTAGCAAATTCTAATCAAATAGGATTCTCCCAAAAGGTGTGTACAGCAAGGATGATTGTGGTAAACTAACAAGAAAAGACCAATATAATACACGACACTCCAAGCAAAACACATATCATGTGGCGAATAAAAATATAGCTCCAAGTAAAGTTACCAATGAACAAAGACGAAAGAGGGGATGCCTTCCCGGGGCATACACAAGATTAGGCTTTTGGCTACTCTTGAATATCTTGGGGTGTCATGGGAATCCCCAAGCTTAGGCTCTTACCACCCTTTATTCCATAGTCCATAATGGCTTTACCCAAAACTTGAAAACTTCACAACACAAAACTCAACAGGAAATCTTATAAGCTCCGTTAGTGAAAGAAAACAAAACCACCACATAAGGTACTGCAATGAACTCATTATTTATTTATGTTGGTGTTAAACCTACTGTATTCCAACTTCCTTATGATTTATAAACTAATTTATTAGCCATAGATGCATTGAAATAAGCAAACAACACACGAAAAACAGAATCTGTCAAAAACAGAACAGTCTGTAGCAATCTGTAACTAACTCAAACTTCTGGAACTCTAAAAATCCTACCAAAATAGTACGTACTGGACAATTTGTATATTGATCAGCAGCAAAAAGAATCAATGCAAAATCACGTTCCTGTGATTTATTGAAGTTTTTCTCGTGAGCACAAAGTTTCTGTTTTTCAGAAGAATCAAATCAACTATCATCATAGTTTATCCTATAGGTTCTACTTGGCACAAACACTAAACAAAAGATAAAAACACATCTAAACATAGAGTAGATTCAATATTTATTCCTAAACAGGAGCAAAAACAAAAAACATAAAGAAAAATTGGGTTGCCTCCCAACTAGCGCTATCGTTTAACGCCCCTAGCTAGGCATAAAAGCGAAGATAGGTCTAACTAGTGCCATCTTTGGCACTTGATGAGGGGGATCTCCTTTCTACGGAATTCATTCTTCTATTCAAAGTAAGCACATGGCCATTAATGGAGGAAGTAAGATTAAGCACGTTACGGAAGTTTGCCTCCAAACTAGATTTCATCTCTTTAATAATTTGATTTTGATAAAAGCACAAGAGAGTAGTTGATTCAACCTTATCATTCAAAGGGTGCCCAAATATGGTTTTCATCTTTTCATAAGTATCTATAGAATCCCTTTCAAGAAAACTTCCTTCAAAAATAGAATCTAAAACTTGTTTAAAAGAAGCAGGCAAGCCCACATAAAAACTCTTTAAGTAATCTTCAATTTGATATTGTGGCACATAGCTAGCCCGAATTCTTAATAACCTATCCCAAGCATCTTTTAAAGACTCGTCAAATAAATAACGAAAAATTCCAGAGTCATCCTCATTAAAATTATTCAAGCTCTCATTGGAGACCCCGGTGGGTCTTATAGTGTCATTGTTCATGAGCTTAGAGAGGATAGATGGGTTGTCCAAGGCACTAGAGCTCGGAAGAAAACCCTTAGTTCTTTTTGACTCGGCCATGGCAACGGGCACGCAAACGGAAAAGAGAGGAGGAGATTGGGAAAGAGAGGGCGAACAAAACGGCAAGGGTGAAGTGGGGGGAGAGGAAAAAGAGAGGCAAATAATGTAAATGCAAGGGAAATGGGTTTGTGATGAGTACTTGGTATGTCTTGACTTGAGTGAAGACCTCCCCGGCAATGGCGAAAAATCCTTCTTGCTACGTCTTGAGCTAGCGTTGGTTTTCCCCGAAGAGGAGAGGGTGATGCAGCAAAGTGTAGCATAAGTATTTCCCTCAGTTTTGAGAACCAAGGTATCAATCCAGTAGGAGGCTCCTCAAAAGTCCCACGCACCTACACAAACAAACTAAGAACTCGCAACCAACACAATAAAGGGGTTGTCAATCCCTTCACGGTCACTTACGAATGTGAGATCTGATAGAGATAGTATGATAAGATAAATATATTTTTGGTATTTTGTGATATAGATGCAAAAAAGTAAAGATGCAAATAAAAGTAGATTGAAAGCAAATATGATAAGAGATAGACCCGGGGGCCATAGGTTTCACTAGAGGCTTCTGTCGAGAGCAAAAGTATTACGGTGGGTGAACAAATTATTGTCGAGCAATTGATAGAAAAGCGAAAAATTATGACATTATCTAGGCATGATCATGTATATAGGCATCACGGCCATAACAAGTAGACCGACTCCTGCCTGCATCTACTACTATTACTCCACACATCGACCGACACCTGCCTGCATCTAGAGTATTAAGTTCATAAGAACAGAGTAACGCCTTAAGCAAGATGACATGATGTAGAGGGATAAACACATGCAATATGATATAAACCCCATCTTATTATCCTCGATGGCAACAATACAATACGTGTCTTGCAACCCTTTCTGTCACTGGGTAAGATCACCGCAAGATTGAACCCAAAGCTAAACACTTCTCCCATGGCAAGAAAGATCAATCTAGTAGGCCAAACCAAACTGATAATTTCAAGAGACTTGTAAAGATAACTCAATCATACATAAAAGAATTCAGAGAAGATTCCAATATTATTCATAGATAAACTTGATCATAAACCCACAATTCATCGGATCTCGACAAACACACCGCAAAAAGAGATTACATCGAATAGATCTCCACAAGAGAGGGGGAGAACATTGTATTGAGATCCAAAAAGAGAGAAGAAGCCATCTAGCTAATAACTATGGACCCGTAGGTCTGTGGTAAACTACTCACAACTCGTCGTAGAGGCTATGGTGTTGATGTAGAAGCCCTCCGTGATCGATTTCCCCTCCAGCAGAGTGCCGATGAAGGCTCCAAGATGGGATCTCGTGGATATAGAAGGTTACGGCGGTGGAAATTGTGTTTCGTGGTGCTCCTGGATGTTTTCGGGGTCCGTGGACATATATAGGAGGAAGAAGTACGTCGGTGGACGCTCGAGAGGCCCACGAGACAGGG
>NC_041383.1:596890849-596912360 GCF_002162155.2 Triticum dicoccoides
ATATCGTGGGGCCCTCGGAGCTTTCTTGACTTGCACTCCAGGCTCTCCGGATGAGATTGTTCCAAAAATAACGCTCCCAAAGGTTTCATTTCGTTTGGACTCCGTTTGATATTCCTTTTCTTCGAAAAACTGAAATAGGCAAAAAAACAGCAATATGGGCTGGGCCTCCGGTTAGTAGGTTAGTCCCAAAAAATGATAATAATGTGTCGAATAAAGCCCATAAACATCCAAAAGGGGTAATATAATAGCATGGAACAATCAAAAATTATAGATATGTTGGAGACGTATCAGTCCTCTTCCCAAATATTGAGCGGTAAGGGATCCAACAACGACCATTTTGAAAGGGGACAACTAGTACAAGCTATCCTGACTAAAGGTGGTCTTCGCCTGTGAAAGGCTCTAGTGATGACACCGTCTTGGGATCCACGGTGACCTCCGTCTTGCCATCCTGCTAGTCTTGGTCTTGTTGCACCGATATGGAAACCTTTGCCTGATGCCTAGGTACTTCGCGCCTGCGCTTGCCCCCTTAGCACCAAAGGGGAAACGAGGACACTGCGCATGCTGGCGCCCGCCTGGCGCCAGCCCGGCCTTGGTCATCATGGCTTGCGTCACGTGAACCTCGCGAGGTGCCCCTTGCCTTGATCTCTCCGCCTCCCTCGTGAGCCTGCCTGATGAGGCCGCTCCTGAGGAGGTCTCGTGTCGCCCACCCCGTAAGGCTTGGCCCCTCGTGAGGGTCTTGAGTGTTTGGTTGATGAAGATGGGCCGCACTGGGCCGCTGGTGCAGCCACGTCGTGGGCCGCAGGCATGCAAGTCTGGGGAATTTTCTAATGGCACTCTACTATTCAATTATTCATGAATTTTGTTGAAAGGAATGAAGCAAAACATCCACATGGACCTACTTTTGAAAATCCTATGCAAGAAAACAAGACCAAGTGCATTTGTGGTAGAATAACATTCTAATTGTACACGCTTTCATATGGTTTCACTTTATTTTGGCCATGCTTCTTTGCATTCCTCTGCTCTTCCAATTCATGTAAACCAAACACCCAAGTTGACAGAAATCCAGTGTTTACAAATGCTCTATTTACCATGTGCATTCCTATCCTATTTCGGTGCTTTTCCTATCCCTGCGTTTTTAGAATCATGCAAGCCAAATGAGACCTTACAGAATTACTTCCGTTACAGGTAGGTGTCGAAGGGAACTTTGTGTGGTTTGTCCTGCTCCTGCCGCGATGTCGTCCACCTCACCTGAGCTTCTCCATCGATAGAAGCATCCACCAAACCAGACATCACAACTCCTGACCATATTTCGCCGCCTCAGATCTCCTTCCCTGCCGCCGGCACCCACCGTAATGGCATCACCATCATCGACTTAACATATGAACCTGAGGAGTACACGGGTCCACAAGAGAGGTCACACTCTTTTGTTTCTGCTTATGTTATGCGTTGCTTAAAATTACCTGCTACTTTATCGTCCTATTCACCTCTTGGACTCCAAGTCAGGTCCAAATTAATGTTCAAACTTGAGTTCTAAATTAGTTGTGGGGCACATATCGAGACAACAATGAATAGTACATCTGTCTAATATCTGGTTCACCTAGGGTATGCCTATGTTGTTCATCTTGGGTGGGAAACAAATAGTAGAGCAATCATCATATGTCTTTTTATTAAATTAAAGCAATCATCAGCATGCTATCATTATTTTTGGATCCATCACTGGTTGTTACCATCACTCTAAATTTCTACATGCTCTCCTTACATAATCTCACCATATTTTTTCCGTATGCATGTCAGATATTGTACACAGTCATGCTGAACATGTAGAGAAAAAGAGAAGAGTTTTGCGCGGCAATACAATGTCATGCAGACATCGCTCCATGGTGGGTTCAATGGCAAACCCTCCCCACCCCTCTCCAGATTGTAATCCAGAGGAAGATATCTATTCTGAGGCGGATTTAGACGTCGCTGACCACTCCTATTTACCCCCAAGGTGTTTGCTCTACCTTGGCATGATGATGTTAGTCATATCATGCATATGTTTCCTTGCAGTGCCTACTTTTGACATAATATATGTCATCTACTTAGTTTAGACATGTTCTGTAATGCCACCTATTTAGTTTATATATCATATATGGGAATTATGCAGTCTCATGTCTTTTAGCCAGCCATAATATATGTGAAATGTGCAATGCCATCCTGTTTAACCAAGCATCGTATATTTGAATGATATCTTGCCCATCCTTTTCTTCATTACATTTCCATTTGTCGACATTGTTTGTACATTAAACTACTCTTCCTGTGAATCAGCCATTTGGGTGGGAGATGGAAAAATCTGGAGTGAAAACAAGGCCTTTAGAGCAGACAGTGCTACCTGTCGAAGCAGATCTCTTGTTGGGTCTCGATAGCTCCTCAGAGATGGATTCAGAGACAGATGACCAATCCTATTCCCCCACCAAGGTGTATGCTCTAACTTGGCATGGTTATACTGCTCATATCATGCATATGGTGTCTTGCATTGCATAGTTTAGACATCATATACACAATATTCAACACCATGTTCTTAGTTCAGACATCATATTGAATGCCCTCTGTTTAGCATATAAATCACATATGTGAATTAAATGATGTGATCCTGATTACTTAGATAACATGTAGGTGAATTATGTCATGCGATCATGTTTAGTTATTCATCATATCTTTGAATTATGTTATGCTATGCTATCCAGTTTAGATAGACATCATATATGTGAAATTATGTCATGTTGTCCATTTTAGTTAAACAATATACATGTCAACTATTTCATGCCCTCTTTTTTCCACACTATCTATAGCATCTGTCTCTTATACAATGTATGTACATTCAACTATGTTTCCTGTTTATCAGCCATTTGAATTGGAGCGGGTGATGTCAGTATCTAGCGGACTAAATACATGGTCTTCAGATAAAATAGTGCTACCTCTTGGTGGAGATAGCACCCCAGTTGTACATGCACAAGAACCAGCCCTACCACACATAACCCAAACTCTCGCAGATTGTACCCCTACTGTGATGGACAGAGAACCAGATTCACCCAATCTAACCCCAACCCCAGCAGATAGTAACCTAGTTCCTATTGACACAACGTCATCTCCACCACAGAGCTCCCAAACAAGAGCAGTTAGTAAGGCAGCTCCAGTGCCCAAAGGGCCAGTACCACCACGGTGAACCCCAACTCCACCAGTTAGTACGCCTATTCCTCTGGAGGAAGCACAACCAGCTAGTTGTAGTTTAGCATATATTGCATTTGATGTTGTTAAATCGTATGTGTGTATCTTCCCATCTTGGAAATATTATACTGAAGATGAAGGAAAATGCCAGTTGCAGGTGTTTGTCCAGGAGTTATGTGTAAGTAATGTTATTCATGGCAATTACTTTGCTTTGCCCCATACATCCTACCTCCATGATGGTTATAATACGGGAAATTTTCCCATTTTTCTCTTTAGAGAAGGACCGATTTGGAAACTCAGGATGAGGTAACCTGTGCTAATACCTCTGCTATCTTCAAGAATGCTTGGTGGCAGTATCAGAATTACCTGAAGAAAACGTACTTCACCGGCAAAGAAACTCATCAAATTCCCTTACGTTCTCCTGAGACACATTTACTGGATGATGAATGGGAATGCCTTGTTCTGTACTGGTCCCGAACCAAGAAGGTGGTAAGGTCTATGAGCTCATTTTCTATTTTTAAGTATTATATTCTTGCGTCTTACTGTACTCTCTTCATGTAGAACAAGTGCCTAAACCCGAAGAACAATTGTTCTAATTTAAGATTCCATTGATATCATAGTTCAAAAAAGCGCTAGGCATTAATTGTGCGGTTTGCCACCGCCTTGCGCTTTACTGACCAAAGTGCATGCTTATGCGCAGTTATGCATAGATTAAGCATAGTTATGCGCAATGCGTTTTGCCAACGCCTAGAGCCCAGGCGTGCTTAAGCGCTCACTTAGGCGCGCCTTTTTTAACTATGATTGCTATCATGCATACTGCTTTGCTCTTGTATCACTGTATTTACTCATACAAACTTATTTTTAGATTGAAGTATCCAATCGAAACTCCAATGGCACAGCAGGTATGTTCATGCATGTTTCTTTAATAGGTTTGCTCTTATCAATAGCTCTGTTGATTTCAATTTCAATTGTGTATACAGTTGACTTCTCATATCATGCACATTACTAGCATCACAATAGAGCCAATAGTGTTGTTGTACATGTAAACCCGTGGTACCCATCTGAAATCTTGTTGTGCCGTGTAGTTTCCCACGATTTGTATTCTTTCACTGCTGCTTTGTCTTGAACTGATATGATTTGAATCGTGTCTCTATTTTGATTTGGCGACAATGCAGTGACCATAGGACATAGATATATGTTTGTTTGATGCTTTTATTATGTACTAGTACTTGGCAATAGAAGACTTGGTAGTTTAATCCCTTCCACCTTACTAATGAATTGGTTCACCGAAATGAGTTTCATATACTAGTACATGCTAAACCTGTTATGTGTCTGCTTGTTTCTTATTTTAAAATGCTGATAGAATATTGGGGAAGAGTGCCTTATTAAGCAATGGTAAAGGAAGTAATGCATATAAGGTTCAGGATAGTGACACGTCCTTGTTGGTCTCCAACAAAGCTAATAAAACAGCTAAGGAAGACTATCTTGAAGACAGTGAGTGTCGGAGTAATGGGCCACGGGTAGGCTCACCCGAGTCCCTGGATTTATCAAGACTTTGGGCCAGCTCCGCCTAGCTGGACCCCAAGCTGAAGCTCCGCCCTCAGGGAGCCGGCTGGCTCAACGGTCGGCTGCCAGAGGGCGGCTGGCCCAAGCCTATGGCGCTTCGAGTGACCGGCTCCTGCTGGCCGGCCTCCAGAGAGGGCGGCATCAGGCAGGCGTCTACCTCGCGACTTTGGTGCGGCCGAGCCCCCATCGAGAGTACAAGACAGAGCATGGCTACAGTGAAGCACGTCGCTTCCCACGCTCGGGACAGGCGTGGCTATAGTGCTCCGTGCAGGCGGAGATCTCTGCACGACGGGGCACTGTGCCATGTCTCCCCTGATGTTGCTCCGAGCAGGCGGAGTCCTGTTCCCCACGACGGCTTGTGGGTACGGCCTGCCGGTGGCGGGCCCTATCGGGCAGTGACCCCGTAGAAGACGGCGGAAGCTCAACCAGACGGATTCGGGAGGGGCCGGCCTCCAGCAGGCGGTCGTCCCTTGCCCCGAGGCAAGCATGCCATTAAGCTGATGAGACCAGGTGTGGCTACAGTGGCCTCCCACTAGGCAGCGGGACTGTAGCCACACTTAGATGACCAAGCCCCCGTCATCAACGACACGGCTATAGTAAGAAGCCACCAACTAGTCGGCAGGGCCCACCAGGCGGCGGGCCCCAACGGTCGGCGGAGAAGCCGGAGGCTGGAGACACTGACAGCCGGGCCCAGCACCCGGACGGATTACCATTGTACCCCTAAGGGGGTAGGCCTATATAAACCCCCTAGGCCACCCATGCAAAGGGTTCCAGCCCTGATAGAACTAGCCAGTTACCTAGGGTAGGGAAGAGCTAGCCTCGCCTTCTCCTACCTCTAGACACAGCTCAAGGAGCAACTTGTAGTACTAGTGCCTTAGTGATCATGCGGAGACCCCGCAGAGCAGGAGTAGGGGTATTATCTCCACGGAGAGCCCCCAGCCTGGGTAAAGTTCGCCGGCGTAGGTGTCTATGCCTTATCCCGCTTCCAGGCACCGGCGACGTTCTACTCGCCCCCACCATGATAAGCCATCCATTGGCATATGTCATACCCAACCCCCGACATTTGGCACCCACCGTGGGGCGAGGTGCACCGTCTCCCGGAGATCTGCTCTAGACGGGAACCCTGTTCCTTCCTGGCGAGCGAAGCCAGCCCAGCTCGCCCGATGGCGTTAGCTCTGACGCGCTGCACGGCGCGAAGATCGCCTGCACGGCGAGCTGCCTCGCCGACCTTGTCGGCGAGATCGACCTCTCCGACGAGCCGGTCTCTAACGCGGGCACTAGCTGCCCTAAGAGCTGCCTCGTCAGCCTCCTCGACCATCTCCATGTCACCAGCGAGCCTGCTATGGACCTGGAGTCCATCGGCTCCACCGATCCGATGATCGTCGACTCCAACACAGCGTCGCTCGAAGCGTTCCCCACCAACGTGGTGGTCTATGACGAGCCGCCTCCTCGCGAGCACAGTGGCGGGAGCACCATCACAGAGGTGCTCGTCATCAACAGTGGAGAACACTCGGACGAGCGTGCTCAAGATCCCCTCGATGCAACTCTGCATGACCTCATGGTGCCCATTCTCAAGGGCGCGGATGCTGAGGCGCTGGAGGCATGCCGCCTCCAGCTTCTCAAAAATGCTGGCCGCCTGGCCAGTATGCGCCGGCTTTCGGACGCCTACCAGCGCGAGATGGACTGGGCCGTAGGCGGCACGCCAGCTCCTGAGGGGCCTAGCCGCCTCGGCATGGTTCGGCAGCATGGCGCGACCATCGCCAGCATGTTCGGGGCGGAGCGCCCCGTCTATGCCACGCCTGCAGAGAACATCCGGGCCGCCCAGGCGGTGGCGGATGAGGTGGACAAATATGACGGCGACGAGCGCCGCCACATGATGGACCGTGTCCAGCAGCTCCTAGACGCGGCTGCCACGCAACACGAGGCCGCCTGCCGCGCTGAAGTCCCAGCCCGATGAAACAACGAGATGCCCCCACGCCAAGATCATGGGGCGACATCCCGGACACCGACCGGTGGCGCCCGCGGAGGAAAGGGCAACGAGCCGGATGCGAGCCGCAGCCGGACGCGCCTCTCCATCGAGCGGGACGAGGACGGCCGCCCTTGTTCAGTAGAGCGGTGAGGCGACCAGCCGCCTCCCCCGCCTCGTGGAGTGAGATACCCCACTCTGCCTCCTGTCACGCATCCGACACTCGGCGATCGCCTTGGCCGCCGAGAGGGATTCAGAGAGAATGATGCCCGCCATCGAATCGATCGTCTCAACCGATCCCTGGCGCTATAAGAATAAGATGTTGTCGGCATTCTGGGAATGGGGGTACCCAGACTTGCCTGCCTGCGGCCTGCGGCGTGGCTCAAGTGGTGGCCCAGTACGGCCCATCTTCATCAACACAAGCTCAAGACCCTCGCGAGGGGCCAAGCCTCGCAGGGCGGACGACAGGAAGCTTCCTCAGGCACGGCCTCATCAGGCTGGCTCACGAGGAGGTGGAGAGATCAAGGCGGGGTACCTCACGAGGTGCCCGCGATGCAAGCCATGACGACCAAAGCCAGGCAGGCGCCAGGTGGGCGCCGGCCTGCGCAGAGTCCTTGTTTCCTCTTTGGTGCAAAGGGGGCAAGCGCAGGCAAGAGTATCAAGCAAAGGCAACCATTTTGGTGCAACAAGACCAAGATCAGCAGAACGGCAGGATGGAGGTCATCGTGGAGCCCAAGCCGGCGTCACCGCCAGAGTCTTTGGCAGGCGAGGACCAACTTTAGTCAGGATAAGTGTACTAGATGTTCCCCTTCAAAATGGCCAATTGTTGGCGCCCTTCCCGCTCAATATTTGGTAAGAGGCCCAAGGCCTCGCTCTATAAATAGGACTAGCCACTCTCAAGGCAGGGGATCGAGCGGTTGAACCCTAGCCAGAACCACCAACACAAGAACACCCCTCGCGAGGCAGTTCTTCCTTGTATTGTTCGTCATCAGCCCCTGAGGCAATCCACCACACCACAAACTGGAGTAGGGTATTACACCACAATGGTGGCCCGAACTAGTATAAACCTCGTGTCCCTTGTGTTGCTCTTCGTGTAGTTTAGATCCTTGCGAGGCAACGAGACATAGGTAGGTAGGAGGTGCGATCTCTGCGTGCACCCCAGAGTTCGAACCTAGAAGGTCTGCAGGAACCCGAAATCTGACATTTGGCGCGCCAGGTAGGGGTGCGCCGGAGCTTTCCCTTCCACCGACCCGTTCTCCGCCAACACCGCGACTCGCCCTCATGATGGGCAACGTGCCGCCCGCTCCAGTCTCCAGCGCCAGCGTAGGGGCCGGGGGGCTCTGAGCCTTGGCCCCCGCCTTGCGGCAGGTGCGGTGGTCGAACAAGTTCAAGCCGGAGATGCCACCGCGCTACAACGGCATGACCAATCCGCTGGCCTTCCTGCTGGCGTACAAGGAGGCCGTCCTCGAGGCCGGGGGCGATGACAGGGTCATGGCTAACTGGTTTCCCATGGCCCTCATCGGCGTCCCGCGCATGTGGCTGCTCCACCTGCCCGCGGCCTCCGTGGCCTCTTGGGGGGAGTTGCGTGGCCTTTTCCTCGCCCAGTACGTTGCACCTGCACCCCTGGTCGTCGCCGCTCTCCTGGGTGGTTCACATGCGCCACCTTCAGGCCGCCACATCAAGCCATTCGTCTGCCAGATCGGCGCCACTTCCGCACAGCGTGGGGCCCCTCCGGGTTGGGCGGTGCCTAAAGTCGATCTGGCCTTCATCTCGGATGATCACCCCTCCAACTTAGCCTGCTCGGGAGCGCTCCCGATGTTGTGCACCCCCACCATATGCCAGGTGGCCGTCACCAGGACCCTCATCAATGGCGGAGCTGGCCTCAGCGTGCTCTCGGTTGAAGCCTTCAGCCTCCTCCACGTACCGCCAGAGCGGCTTCAACCCAGTAGGCCCTTCTTGGGTGTTGGAGGCGGTTCCACCGGCTCCCTGAGGCGGATCCGTCTTCCGGTAACCTGCGGCACCTACGAAAACTTCTGCATGGAGCTAATCGACTTCGACATCACTCCCATCAGCCTCCCATACAACGCCATCCTCGGCTATCCGGCGCTAGCCCGATTCATGGCCGCAACTCACCCGGCGTACAACCTCATGAAGATGCCAGGGAGCAGCGCCGTCCTCACCATACCTGGAGACACCGGGGATGCGTTGTGAGCGCTCAAGCTCGTTTTCAAGACTGCGGCGATGGTGCAGCCCGCCGGCTCAGACGCCCCTGAGCCCGAGAGGGCTGCACCAGCCAAGAAGAAGCAGCTATTCACCCAAGACAAGGCAGAAACCAAGCAGATGCTAGTCGACGAGGACGGATCCACTAATGCCACCTTCACCATAGGCACCAACCTTGAGCCCGAGCAGGAGGAGGCCTTGGTAAAGTTCATACGCGCGAACAAGAAGGTGTTCCCGTGGGAACCTGATCAACTGGCAGGGGTTCCGAGGGGCATAATCGAGCATCACCTCAACGTATGCCCCAACGTGCGCCCCGTGAAGCAGAAAGCATGACGGCACTCCACTCAGAAGCAGGATTTCATCGTCCAAGAGACCCGCAAGCTGGAGGCGGCAGGGGTCATTCACGAGGTCCTCTACCCAGATTGGCTGGCTAACCCGGTTGTCGTACCAAAGAAGGGGGGGGAAGGAACGCATGTGCGTCGACTTCACCAACCTCAACAAGGCCTGCCCACAGGATCCATTCCCGCTCCCTCGTATCGACCAGATCGTCGACTCCACCGCCGAGTGCGACCTGTTGTGCTTCCTGGATGCCTTCTCCGGTTATCACCAGATCAATATGGCGGTAGAAGACATGGAGAAAACGTCTTTCCTAACCCCGTGTGGGGTGTATTGCTATACATGCATGCCCTTTGGACTGCGCAACGCAGGTGCGACCTTTCAGCGGCTGTTGCACATCACCATGGGTTGGCAGCTCGGGAGGAACGCTGAGGCTTACGTTGATGACATTGTGGTGAAGTCTCGGGAGGCAAAAACCCTGATACACGACTTGGAGGAGACCCTCGCGAGCCTCAACGAAGTGGACCTGCGGCTTAACCCGGAGAAATGTGTGTTTGGAGTCCCCTTGGGCAAGCTTCTGGGCTTCCTCGTGTCCCACTGGGGCATCGAGGCCAACCCAGAAAAGGTCAAAGCAATCGAGGACATGAGCCCGCCGAAGACCCTCAAGAAGATGCAGAAGCTCATTGGGCGCATGACCGCGCTAGGACGCTTCATCTCCAAGTTGGGGGAACGAGCGCTGCCCTTCTTCAAGCTGATGAAGAAAAAGGGCCCCTTCGAATGGACTGAAGAGGCTGACAAAGCGTTCCAGAATCTCAAAAGGTACTTAACCAGCCCTCTGGTGATGGTGGCTCTGCACCCTCAGGAGCCCTTGGTGCTCTACCTTGCAGCCACCTCCTACTCTGCCAGTGCAACCTTGGTGGCGGTTAGGGAGGAGCGTAGGACCAAAGCCGCGGCAACTGCCCAGGTCGAAGCGAAGCAGGACCAAGAGAGCCTCACAGAGACCACGACCACAACCGAGAAGGATCAGTCGCCACAGGGAAGCACACTCAGAACAGAAGAAGCCCCTCGCCTGAGCGACCAGCCGCTGGGGGCTCCATTGCCTCAGGAGGCGCCCCGGCCTCCGAAGGATGCTAGCGGCACCAGCACTCCTAACCTCGTCGAACATCCTGTGTACTTCGTCAGCACAGTGCTACGGGACACTAGGGCACGGTACCCCATGCCCCAAAAACTCCTCCTCGCGCTATTGGTAGCCTCGCGCAAGCTGCGACACTATTTTCAGGGCCATCCCATCAAGGTCGTCTCAGCGTACCCGCTGGAAAGGGTGCTCAGGAGCCCCAACTCGGCTGGGAGAGTCGCTGAGTGGAACATTGAGCTGCAAGCATTTCAACTGGAATTCAGCACAACTAGAGTCATCAAGGGGGGCGTGCTTGCGGACTTTGTGGCGGAATGGGCAGAGGCGCCGGGCCTCAAGGCTGGTGAGGATCGATCCCTCTCCCCCGGATGCGAGGCTCCGGACAGTTGGGTCATGTACTTCGACGGGGCGTTCTCCCGACACGGCGCGGGGGCTGGCGCAGTGCTCATATCCCCCACTCAATACAAGATTTACTATGCCGTGCAACTCTGTTTCCAGCACGGGGAAAAGGTCTCCAACAATATAGCAGAATACGAAGGCCTGATAGCAGGCCTGGAAGCTGCAGTCGCCCTGGGCGTGAAGCGCCTCACCATCAAGGGTGATTCACAGCTCCTCGTCAACTTCTCCAACAAAGTGTACGAGCCAAAGGACGAGCACATGGAAGCCTACCTCGCGGAGGTCCGCAGGATGGAGAAGCAGTTCTAGGGATTGGAGTTGCAGCATGTGCCTTGTGGCACCAACCAAGAGGCCGATGACATCGCCAAAAGGGCATCCAGGCGACTACCTCGGGAATCTGGCGTCTTCGAGGAGCGGCTCTTCAAGCCCTCGACGGCGCCATCGCTGTCAAGCATGGTACAACCTCGGGAGGAGCTCCCCCAGCCACCTGCCTTCGGAGCCCCGGTCTACGGCCCGGCCTCAGGAGCGCGCCTGCTCCTGGCGCTGGAGCCTCATGAAGGATGCTGTATCACAGAGTTCAAGAGTTACCTGACGCAGGGGACCCTGCCTGAAAAGGAGGAGGAAGCAGACCGTGTGGCGTGGCAGGCCACGACATACTACATCAAGGATGGAGAGCTCTACCGGAGACGACCAAATGATGTGTCCCTACGTTGCATTTCTAGGGAGCAAGGGAAGGAGCTACTGGCAGACATACATGGTGGAGACTCTGGGCATCACTCGTCATCACGGACCCTCGTTGGCAAGGCGTTCCGCAGCGGGTTCTATTGGCCCACGGCACTTAGTGACACCGTGGAACTGGTGAAAGCTTGCGAGGCCTGCCAATTCCATGCCAAGCAGATCCATCAGCCGGCAGGAGGCCTGCAGACTATACCCCTCTCATGGCCATTCGCAGTCTGGGGGCTGGATATCCTGGGCCCGTTCCCTCGGGCGCCAGGAGGCTATCGCTACCTCTATGTCGCCATGGACAAATTCACCAAGTGGGCTGAGATGGAAGCTGTCCGCACCATCCCCGCGGGTTCCGCGGTCAACTTCATCAAGGGCATCCTGAGCCGGTTCGGGGTGCCGAACCGCATCATCACCGATAACGTTTCGCAGTTCACCAGTAACCTCTTCAAAACATACTGTTCTAACCTTGGAACGCAGTTCACCAGCACACCCGCGGAGCAACGGTCAGGCCGAGCGAGCCAACGCAGAGGTCCTAAGGGGCCTCAAAACCAGGACCTTCAAGAAGAAGCTGGAAGCCTGCGGCAGGGGCTTGTACGATGAGCTTCAGTCTGTGTTGTGGTCCATCCGCACGACCGCGACCAAGCCGACCGGCGAGACCCCGTTCTTCCTTGTTTATGGAGCTGAAGCCGTTCTCCCTCACGAGGTCAGGTGTCGTTCCGCATGGGTCCTGGCGTTCGACGAGGCGCAGCAGGATGCCATGCGGGGCACGGATCTCGTGCTGGGGAAGGAGCATCGTCGAGAGGTCGTGCTACGAGCAGCAAGGTACCAACAGGCACTGCGACGATACCACTGCCACAACATCTGCCCCAGGGCTCTTGAGGTAGGGGACCTCGTGCTCAGGCGGGTTCTCTCCAGGGAGGGACTGCATAAGCTCTCTCCCATGTGGGAGGGCCCATTCAAGGTTGTTCATTTTTCCAGGCCCGGCTCCGCGCGCTTGGAGACCCAGGAGGGGGTGCCCGTCCGGAACGCGTGGAACATTCAACATCTCCAAAGGTTTTACCCCTGAAAAAGGCCCGGTGCCTGTGAAGAAGGCGAATGCCTGTGAAGTTGTTGTGTTTGGAAAAGGCCCGGTGCCTGTGAAGTAGGCGAATGCCTGTGAAGTTGTTGCATTTGGAAAAGGCCTGGTGCCTGTGAAGAAGGCGAATGCCTGTGAAGTTGTTGCGTTTGGAAAAAGCCCGGTGCCTATGAAGAAGGCGAATGCCTGTGAAGTTGTTGCGTTTGGAAAAGGCCAGGTGCCTGTGAAGAAGGCGAATGCTTGTGAAGTTGTTGCGTTTGGAAAAGGCCCGGTGCCTGTGAAGAAGGCGAATGCCCGTGAAGTTGTTGCGTTTGGAAAAGGCTCGGTGCCTGTGAAGAAGGCAAACGCCTGTGAAGCTCGCCGCCCGTGACACTCTCACGTAATAATGGAGTCTCCGGAGTGCTGCCCTCGGGCCTCGGGGGCTCCCGCCCACGCCCAGTGGCAGCACTTAGCTCCGCGCTGGTGAGAAGACGTCGAAGACTAGATTAGGTGCCGGACGCGGCTTCTTTCATTTGCTTTCTGCAGTTGGCTTGTTCGTTTGTATTTGAAGATTTACTGAAGTTGTTACCATTTTGAGCTCGTGACCCTTCGTCCGTTTCACTTATTCGATTCGTTTTCTTTCGCGTAAAGTCTCACGAGGGAGGAACTTGGGCACCCTCGCGAGTGTTTTCTGCCCCGGTGGTTTGGAGCTCCCCTATCCGAGCCCGCTGTGGGAGCGCACCTCCCAGTCTGTGCCCCGCGGGCATCGCGACGAGATCATGCAATTCGGGTTGGTTGTCCGTGCTACCAGGGCCGGAGGCTGCCCCAACTGACTAACCCCTGCAGGACACAAGGCGAACAACGAGGCCCTCGCCTCGGGAGGCGAGGACCACGACGAGCTTTCCCCCCAAGTTAAGTGATTTCCATGCATAAACACGAGGGCGAAAACTGGGCGCTGAAACAGTAGAAACAGCGCGCCAACTAAACAGCAACGGTTCGATACGCCCCCTCGGGGCACCAGACTACATTCTCTTTTGCACATGAAAGAAGGAAAAGCAAAATGGGCATGACTCGCCCGGCGCCAACTCTCGGCAGGAACTCATGCTGCCTCCGGAGCTTAGCTGGATTCTGCCTCCCGCTTCACCGAGACGCGGTGCCGGGCCGACCCGACGCCCTCTCCCAGGCGAGCGTGATGATGAAGGGGATGGTCGCGAGCACCGCTGGAGCAGCTGTCGTCCGATGGGGAGTCACCAAAGCTTGGCGAACCTCGGGCGCCGCTGCCCGCGCGCCTCACACCGCCTTCAGCCCGACTGACGCTAGGGCTAGGCTCCCGGCCGTGGTCATCGTCTTCGGGGCAGCATCCAACGCGACGACCGTCTTGCCCGAACACCCTCATGTAGAGGGTGGCATCGTCGTCGAACTTAAAGTGCAGAGTGCACCATCCGCTCAAGCCGCGCGCGCGGGAAAACGTTTGCCAGCCACGGGTCAGAGCCGCATCCCCGGCGGTGGGGACCTCCAGAGTAGCCCAGGAGGCCCGACTGCAGCAACCATCAGCCTGAAGCCAAAGGACGCCCGGGGCGCCAGCCAAAAGTTCTCCTACAAAGAAGCGGGGGAGCGGAAGCCAGGTGCCGGTCGGGTCCGCCGACCACACGACGAACTCCGGCAGCACCTCCACCGAGCGAGAGCGCGGCCTTGGGAGTCGCACGGCCCCGGCGTACCTCGCGTGGGTAGCCGAGCGCTCACCGCCGCATGGAGGAGGGCTTCCACGGCCACCAGAGGTCGCAGCGGGGGCCCTAGGGTGCTTGCGAGGGCGGCCCCGTCCGCGCTTGACCGGCGGAGAGCCTAGTCCTTCCCGGGGAGCCTTACCTTTCTCCGCGGCCGAGAATCTCTTCGGCGAGGCCATGGGATGGCGAGAGACCAAGAAGGAGACGGAAAGCAGCAGGAGAGGATGGACTGGAAAGGCTCTCGCCGTTACGTACATATAGTCGGAGGAGGCCAACCGTCGGCCTCCACGATCACAGGTAATCATGACCCGCTTTGCATGCAGGGACTTGACAATTCGTGCAGTTGCCGAGGCGTCGTTGGGAAGTGGGGACGCCCACGTCCAATCAACCACCACATGGCGCCCAAGGCCGCAGGCTGTTGGGGCCCCGGCGCTTCGCACTTGCTCCTTCACTTCTCTGCTAAACCAAGTCCAGACGCGCCTTGGGCCCGGGGGCTACTATCGGTGTTCTGGGAATGGGGGTACCCAGACTTGCTTGCCTGCGGCCTACGGCGTGGCTCAAGGGGTGGCCCAGTATGGCCCATCTTCATCAACACAAGCTCAAGACCCTCGCGAGGGGCCAAGCCTCGCGGGGCGGATGACAGGAAGCTCCCTCAGACACGGCCTCATCAGGCTGGCTCGCAAGGAGGCGGAGAGATCAAGGCGGGGTACCTCACGAGGTGCCCGTGACACAAGACATGACGACCAAAGCCAGGCGGGCGCCAGGAGGGCGCCGGCCTGCGCAGAGTCCTTGTTTCCTGTTTGGTGCAAAGGGGGCAAGCGCAGGCAAGAGTATCAAGCAAAGGCAACCATTTCGGTGCAACAAGACCAAGACCGACAGAACAGCAGGATGGAGGTCATCGTGGAGCCCAAGCCGGCGTCACTGCCAGAGTCTTTGGCAGGCGAGGACTGACTTTAGTCAGGATAAGTGTACTAGATGTTCCCCTTCAAAATGGCCAATTGTTGGCGCCCTTCCCGCTCAATATTTGGGAAGAGGCCCAGGGCCTCGCTCTATGAATAGGACTAGCCACTCTCAAGGCAGGGGATCGAGCGATTGAACCCAAGCCAGA
Source organism: Triticum dicoccoides (assembly GCF_002162155.2). Taxonomy (NCBI): domain Eukaryota; kingdom Viridiplantae; phylum Streptophyta; class Magnoliopsida; order Poales; family Poaceae; genus Triticum; species Triticum dicoccoides. The sequence continues at coordinate 596,906,285 of NC_041383.1, forward strand.
ACCACCAACACAAGAACACCCCTCGTGAGGCAGTTCTTCCTTGTATTGTTCGTCATCAGCCCCTGAGGCAATCCACCACACCACAAACTAGAGTAGGGTATTACACCACAATGGTGGCCCAAACTAGTATAAACCCCGTGTCCCTTGTGTTGCTCTTCGTGAAGTTTAGATCCTTGCGAGGCAATGACACATAGGTAGGTAGGAGGTGTGATCTCCGCGTGCACCCTAGAGTTCGAACCTAGAAGGTCTGCCGGAACCCGAAATCCGACAGATGCGCTGGGCCCGCCCTATTTTGGCCCCCGAATCCGATATGAGCCCTGCCCCAAAGGGTTCACCCTCCCACAAGACACGCCCAAGTACACCGGCTCCATGAAGCCGGAGGACTGGCTGGTCGATTACTCCAAGGCCGTCAGTATAGCGAACGGCAACAAGCGCGTTCCCGTGAAATACGTCCCGCTCATGCTTCAAGGCACTTCCCGGACGTGGCTCAACAGCCTGAAGCCCCGCAGCATTAATAGCTGGGTTGATTTCACTAAGGCCTTCATCCGCAACTTCACCAGCACCTACCGGCGGGCTCCCAAGCCCGGCAGCTCTCCTTGTGCGTCCAAGGGCCCGCGGAGTCGACTCGCGACTACCTCACGCGCTGGACCGAGCTGCGCAACTCCTGCGAGGGTGTGCACGAGGTGCAGGCCATCGAGTACTTCACCGCCGGGTGCCGAGAGGGCACCCTCCTCAAGCATCGACTCCTCTGCTATGAGCCCGAGACCCTCGATGAGCTGTTGATCATCACCGACAAGCACGCCACGGCCGACTCCTCCATGAAGATGGAGACCTTAGTCAATGCATCCGGCAAGGTAGCGCCTCAAGCTCCTCGGACTCCGGCTGGTGAGACCAGTCGGAGACAGCCCCCAAACGACAACAAGCGGAAGGCCACCCAGCCGACTTCGAACAACCGGCAGGTGGCGACAGTCGAGGATCAGCAGCCGGAGGGACAGCCGGCGCCCAAACGTCAGAAGGGCGGCAAGCCCAACTGGCTGCCCGCCTTCTCGTATGAGCAGACCCTTGACGCCCCCTGCAAGTTCCATAGTGGCGCGAAGCTGTCCAATCATACCACCCGGAAGTGTCACTGGCTCACCAGGATTGCTAAGGGATATGGCCTCCTACCTCCTCCGCATGCTGGTCCGCCGCCTCCTCCTCCCCAGCAGCCGGCGGCCCGACCAGCCGGCGCCATTCAAGATGAGTATCCCGCAGAGCACGGAGCCTATGTTGTGTTCACCAGTGTAGCCGATGATAGGCGTAGCCTCTGTTGGAAAAGGCAATGCCTAGGAGGCGCTTAGGCATGCCTAGGTGCTAGGCAATGGCCAAACGCCTCGCCTAGGGCATAAATGGAGGTCTAGGCAGGGTAAGCAAGGAATTACCTACGCAAGCAAGAAATCATGCCACATACTGCACTAATATGCCGAACGGGTTATATTCCAATGGTAGTAGATGGTAGTTAACTTATTTATAGGCCCTAAACTAATATCAACACCCAAAATAATCACAAATACACTACGAGTAAAAACTATATTACCGCCTAGGGCGCTTAGGCACCGCCTAGGAACTAGGCGAAGGCCAACCGCCTCGCTTACGCCTACCGCTTTTTCCAACCCCGCGCAGCAGACGGCAACAACAACAAGAGGTGCATGGAGTGGCCTCGAGCACCTCAGAGTTCATGCACTGGTCAGAAAAGCCCATCAGTTGGAGCAGGGCCGACCACCCGGAAGTGATGCCGTCCCCCGGTTCCTATGCCTTAGTCCTAGATGCAACCCTTGCAATGGAAAGGTGGGCGGCTCGCTTCTCCAGGGTCGTGGCTGCAGCATAAACATCCTGTACCGTGACACAATGGAGAAGCTAGGAATCAAACAGAAGCAGCTCCTCCCCAGTCGGACTGTATTCAATGGCATAGTCCCTGGCCTTTCCTGCTCACCAATCGGCAAGACTCAGATCGATGTCCTATTTGGAGACAAGAATCATTTCCGCTGAGAGCCAGTTTGGTTTGAGGTGGTGGACCTGGAGAGCCCTTACCATGCGCTGCTTGGCCGGCCTGCCCTGGCCAAGTTCATGGCGGTCCCCCACTACGCCTACCTGAAGATGAAGATGCCAAGTACCAAGGGAATCCTAATTGTAGTCGGAGACTACAAGAAGTCGGCCGCCTGCGCCGCGGAAAGTAGCCAGCTGGCCGAGTCCCTCGTGATTGCAGCCGAGAAGCGGCTCGGGTGGTGGCGATGGCACGCAAGAAGCCGGAAATGTCACCCACCCCCAAGGAGTTGGATGTAGAGGGCTCGTTCAAGCCAGCAAAGGAAACAAAGAAGATACTCTTGGACCCGGAGCACCCGGAGAGGCATGCTGTCGTAGGTGCGAACCTAGACAGCAAATAGGAAAGCATGCTCGTCGATTTCCTCCTTGAGAATCGGGACATCTTTACATGGTCTCCCAAAGTCATGCCGGGTGTTCTGACGGATTTCGCCGAGCACAAGTTACATGTCCGACCTGACATCAAGCCGGTCAGGCAGCCCTTGCGCCGCCTGTCGGAGGAGAAGAGAAGATTTGTTGGAGAAGACATAGCCCGGCTTCTGGCAGCCAGATTTATCATGGAGGTGTTTTTTCAGAATGGCTAGCCAACCAGTCCTAGTACTGAAGAAGAGCAAGCAGTGGTGTATGTGCATTGACTATACAATCCTTAACAAGGCCTGCCCCAAAGATCCGTTTCCTCTACCAAGGATTTACCAAGTGATAGACTCCACAGCCGGATGCGAGCTCTTGAGTTTCTTGGATGCATACTCAGGTTACCACCAGATAAAGCTGAACCCGGCCGATAGGCTGAAGACCGCCTTCATCACGCCATTTGGAGCCTTCTGCTACCTGACGGTGACGTTAGGCTTGCGCAATGCCGGCGCCACCTTTCAGAGTTGCATGCAGAAGTGTCTCCTCAAGCAGCTCGGCAGAAATGCCCATGTCTATGTGGATGATGTGGTGGTGAAGACGGAGAAGTGTGGCACTCTGCTAGAAGATCTCAAGGAAACCTTTGAGAACCTACGCCGATTCTAGATCAAGCTCAACCCGGAGAAATGCGTCTTTGGGGTGCCAGCCGGCCAGCTTCTCGGCTTCCTGGTCTCAGCGCGGCATAGAGTGCAACCCTGTGAAGATCAAGGCAATTGAGATGATGAAAGTACCCACCCGACTGCTGGACGTGCAGAAATTCGCCGGCTGCTTGGGCGAGAAGGCCCTTCCTCTGTACCAACTCATGAAGAAGACCACTTTTCTCGAGTGGAACGACAAGGCGGACGAGGCATTTCTCCAACTCAAGAAGATGTTAGCAACCCCACCTATCCTGGCGGCTCCGACTGAGAAGGAGCCCATGCTCCTCTACATTGCAGCCACCAGTCGGGTTGTCAGCGTAGTCATGGCGGTAGAGTGCAAGGAGGAGGACAGAGCATTGCCGGTCTAGAGACCTGTGTACTACTTGAGCGAAGTACTGTCCGCCTCCAAGCAAAACTACCCACACTACCAGAAGATGTGTTACGGTGTGCATGTTGCCGCCAAGAAGCTGAAGCCTTACTTTAAAGAGCACCCAATAACCGTCGTCTGCACGGCTCCGCTTGCTGAGATCATTGGGATTCGAGACGCCTCTGGTCGAGTGGCCAAGTGGGCTATTGATTTGGCCCCTAACACCATCTACTACCAGCCTCGCACCGCCATCAAGTCACAAGTGCTGGCTGACTTCCTCGTCGACTGGGCCGAGACCCAGTATTTGCCGCCTGCACCAGACTCCACTCATTGGCGGATGCATTTTGATGGTTCAAAAATGCGCACTGGTCTGGGAGCCGGCGTCGTCCTCACCTCTCCCAAGGGCGACAAACTCAAATACGTGATGCAAGTCCACTTCGCCGCCTCCAACAACGTAGCAGAATATGAGGCACTCATACACGGGCTCCGGCTTGCCAAGGAACTCGGCATCCGCCGGATCCTGTGTTATGGTGACTCCAGCTTGGTGGTCCAGCAGTCGTCAGGCGACTGGGACACCAAGGATGCAAACATGGCAAGCTACCACTTCCTCGTGCAGCAACTCAGCGGATACTTTGATGGGTGTGAGTTCCTTCACGTGCCAAGAAATGACAATGAGTAAGCAGATGCCTTGGCACGAATTGGCTCCACCCGACAAGCAATATCAGCCGGCGTCGCCCTATGCCGCCTTCTGAAGCCGTCTGTCAAGCCGTCTCCTGATTCAGACTCCATCTTCGTGCCGCCCCCCCCCCCCTCGAAGCAGTCGGATCCGACTTAACGATCCCAGAGGCCAGCACGGGGATCTCGACAGGTGGCCCGGGGACTGCTGCAGCCACACCCGGCCCGGGGACTCCGGGGCTCGACCCGGGGACTTCAGCAGTCGGCCTAGGGACTTCTTCAACATAGCAGGCGGAAGCAGCTGCCAACCCGCCGCCTCCCGGCCCAATCGCCCTCATACAAGTTGCAGTAGTGGCAGTCGAAGAAATTGCGGTGCCTTCACGGGCTCAGCCAATCCTCAAGTTCTTGGTGCATAAAGAGCTGCCGACTGATGAGATCTCAGCCCGACAAGTGCAAAGGCGAGCAGCAGCCTACACCATAGTCAACAGAGAGCTGGTGTGACAAAGTGTCACGGGGGTTTATCAGCGTTGTGTGGAGTCGGACCAAGGCCAAGCAATCCTCAGGGATATCCACCAAGGCGAGTGCGGCCACCACGCGGCTTCAAGATCACTTGTGGCCAAGGCTATCCGCCATGGGTTCTTCTGGCCGACTGCCCTAGAAGAGGCCAAAGAGCTAGTTCAGAAGTGTCAAGGGTGTCAGATCTTCCGTTCCAAGCCACACCTGCCGGCTTCTGCACTCGAGACCATTCCCATAGCCTGGCCCTTTGCTGTTTGGTGATGGATATGGTAGGACCATTCAAGACGACCCGCGGTGGTATGACTCACTTACTTGTTGCTGTGGACAAGTTCACCAAGTGGATAGAGGAAAAACCGATCAAGAAGCTGAATGGGCCGACTGCCGTGACCTTCATCGCCGACATCACCACGTGATATGGCATACCACACAGTATCATCACCGACAACGGCACCAACTTCACCAAAGGAGCCTTGGCTCATTTCTGCGCAACATAGGGCATCCGCCTGGACTTAGCGTCCGTTGCCCACCCACAGTGAAATGGCCAAGTGGAGCATGCAAACGGCCTCATTTTGTCCAGCCTCAAGCCCCGACTGGTCGAGCCTCTGGAGCGTTCGGCCGGCTGCTGGCTCGACGAGCTGCCGGTCGTTCTTTGGAGCTTGCGCACAACTCCGAACAAGTCAACCGGCTTCACGCCCTTCTTCCTCGTCTACAGTGCCGAAGCCGTCATCCCGACAGATATTGAGTTCGACTCCCCAAGAGTCACCATGTACACCGAGGCGGACGCCAAGGAGGCGCGAGAAGACAACGTCGACTTGTTGGAGGAAGGCCGGTTGTTGGCACTCAGTCGGTCGGCCATCTACCAGTAGAGTCTGCGCCGATACTACAACCACAAGAGCACGCAAGAGAGATGATTCAGGCAAAGAGATGGAGAGGCCATGGAACGCAAACCTCCTCCGAAGGTTTTACAGCTGAAAGCAGTATGTATCACGCTACCTTTTGTACTATGTATAAAGACTCCGGGTCCTCCGAGAAGAGCTCGGGGATTGCCCTCTTTTATCTATATGATAAGTGTTATGCCTATGAGAAGGTGTAGTTTTATTTCTTCCGCCTGGCACCGGGTTCGACCAGTCGGCCTGGAGCCTCGCCGCCTTCTACAATATGCCGCCTCCTGCAGCCGGACAAGTAGTGTGCCAGCACCAAAAACTTCCGTTTTCACAAGCCACAGCTCGCAGAGCGACTGTATGGCGGGCAAAGGTTGCAAAATAGTGCCCCACACGAAAAAACGACTAAGGAAGAAAACGCATATAGTAGAGGGTGGCATCACACCTAGCCGTCCGGCTGCTTGGCAGCCGAACGGCCGGCCTCCGCTTTCATTACCAAAAAACTCTGAATGGCT
>NC_041383.1:596912557-596917415 GCF_002162155.2 Triticum dicoccoides
ACTCAACCCAGCCACAGTCCGTAGAGCGGCTGCTCGGCTGGTAAGAGCATAGCCAAGGGAGGGCGGCAAAGGAAAAAAACCAAGGAGAAAAAGGGAAGAAAGGCTGGAGGTTGGCACAGCAAGCATAAGCAATGATAGAATATTTACATGGATAAAGGCCTCTGGCCGGCATTCAAACAAAGTTTTGATATACAGCCCGCGGGTGGAATTGCACGAATTTAACAAAATGTTCAAAGCAGCAAGCAGAAAGCAGATAAAATCCTAAGGAGCCACAGAAGACTCCGGCTGGGCAGCGCCGGTTGGCGCAGCAGAAGACTCCGGCTGGGTGGCGCCAGTTGGTGCAGCAAAAGGATCCGGCTGGGCAGCACTGGATGGTGTGGCAGAAGACCCTGGCTGGACCTGGAGTTGGCCGCACCGCCTGGCGCGGGACGCGGCTCCATTTGAGCGGAGGAATCGCCAGCTGCAGACGGGGCGGCCGAGGGCTGGAGGACGGAGTCGATGGCATAAGTCGGAGGAACGGGTGGCTGGTCGGCCCCCACCTGGACGCCTCCAGTAGAGGTCGGCACCTTGGTGCGTGGCTCATTGCTTGAGGTCCGGTCAGGTTGGGGCTGACCGTCCGCCCCGACCTCCGGCAGATCGACGTCGCTCTCCTCATCTTCCTCCTCCTCCTCCTCTTCCTCCTTCATGTCTTCCCCTTTGTCACTGGAGTCGATGACTTCAGCTGAATCTTCGTTGTCCTCCGGGTTTAACCCGAGCCACTCTTGCGGAGCTTCGCCGCCTTCCTCGACCACCTCTGGGACAAAGACGCTGGTGTCGGTGAAGTTGGCGATCGCCACTGCCCTGTAGATGAGCTCAGCTTCCACCGCCACCAGCTCCTCCTGTGCTTCCAACCGGAACGTGGTCAACTGGGCTAGATCTAGCCCAGGGTACCACGCCTTGACGAATTACAAGGCCCGGCACGCCCCTGCCGGGGCTGCTGAGCCTTTCCAGGCTTCCAGGCGGCCGGCCACCACCTCCATCCAGTCGGCAGTCCGACTTGGGGTACGTGGAGCCGGCAAGCCCGGCCAGAGGGCGGAGACCGCCTGGGCTCCGATGCGCTGGAGGCGGCGTAGCATGCGATGAGCAGGCCGAAGCCGGGCCTGAATGCTGAGGACTTGTTCATGAAGAGTCCGGGGAGCATCAGCGGCGATTTGCGCACCCTCCGCCCTTCGCTCCTTGCGCTGGGCCTTGATCATTTGGATTGCGGCTACAGAATGGCCCGGGAAGAAGTCTGTCCGGGCGGAAGAAGAAAAAGGCCAAGGCTATAAGCAAGGGCTGACAGTTCAAAACAAGAAATAAAGAGAATGAGACTTACCATCGACCAAGTCTTCAATGCTGCTGAAGCAGGACATCATCTGGGCCTCCTTGTCGGCCCAGGCAGAGCCCTCGATCTCAAACTCGGCGAGGACGTTGGTCTCCATCGTCTTCACATTCAGTTGGGCTGCCTTGAGGGCTTCTGCCTGCTCGGCAAGTTGAGCGACCAGGCGATCCCGCTCCTCGGCCAGCTTGTTGCACTCCGCCTCCTTGCCATGCAAGGCGGTGTTGGCTTTGCCCAGCTGCTGCTGCAGGGCGGCATTGGCCTCTGAAGAAAGAAAGAGAAGAATAAGGCATTAGTCAAGCGGACAAAACAAAGAAAAGAAACAACTAAGGAGATTCGGCCCGACTGCTCAGCAGTCGGCCCGAACCTCGGGGACTACAGCCCGCGGGTGCGCCGGCGCGCCCCCGCGAAGAAGGAAGATAGAAACTTACCCCGGCTCTCGGCCAGATGGGTAGTCTGCGTCTCCAGTTCCCGAACCCTGGAATTGTAGGCGGTCGCGCGGAGATTGTGATAGTCCTGCAGAAGAGACATCAAACGAAATCAGCAGTCGACAACTGCAAGATAAAGTTCCGACCCGCCTGCTCAGCAGCCGGCCCAGAACTTGGGGACTACACCCAGTGGGTGTGCTTGCGCGCCCCCATGAGAGAAGCAAGAGGATCATCCGAAGAAGAAAGCCAAAGATAACTTACGCGGATGGCGGTTCGCGACTCCAAGAAGGCCTCATTGCAGCGCCTGAGGGCCTCCGCTTCTACCCGGAGCTTGGCCTGGACGTTAAGAGACTCCTCGTTCAGGACGCCCGTCCCGCCCCCATGTATCCAACCCACAGGTGTGGCGCTGGTCACCTCGGTGTTGGGGACCGATGAGCTTGCGGCGCCAACCTCCTGCGGCCATGATGCTGAGGCCGCCTTCTCTAGACGGCGGTGCAGGTGTGCGGACCGTAGGAATCAGGTCCGTCACAATCGTGTTTTCGACCGGTGGCACCGGCGGTGCAACCGGCTGCTCGTCCCGCGGCTCACTGGCTGGCGGAGGCGGCGTAGGCGGGGGCGGTGGCACGAAGACGTCCGGCATGGCTACATCACCGCCCTCCCGCTCCCGGATCGGGTGGTCGTCGCCGGCTCCTCCGGTCATCGCCTCGAATTCAGGCGGAGGCGGCGCGGTGTTCAGGGGCGGCACGAGCAGCGGCTCTTGGCGGCGTACGGCCTCTGCAAGCCACTCCTTCTCCGCGGCTTGGGCTTCAGCCTGCGCCAGCACTCTCTCAGCGAAAGCAGCGGCCTTGTCTGCCTGCTCCTTGGCCAGGCGGTCGGCCTCTTCCTTACGCGCCTCCCGCGCATTCCGCTCCGTCCCCTCCCGGAGGTCGGTGGCCAGGTCGATTCGCCGGCTGGACGAGGAGGTCGCTGCCGACCTAAGGACCGAGGCGGCGCTCGACTTCTCAAGGGTTAGCGGGGCCTTGAAATAAGAAGACAAGTTAGAGGGCTCTCACACCAGATTGACGAGAAGCCAAGAAGTAAGGAAAAGATACTTACGCCGACACCATAACAGGCGCCTTTGGCTGCCTCTGATACTGGTCCACCTTGGCCGTGGCTTCCTTCCGCCTGGTCGCCGCGGCTGGGTTCTTGGGCTTCTTCGAGGCGCTGCCGAACAGTGAAACGCCCTGCTTCCGCTTGCGCTTGCTGCCGCGGGCCGGTGGCCCGTAGGAGGGGCCGGCGCCGGTAGTGGCAGAGCTCCGGGCGGGGCGCGGTTCGTCTTCATCTTCATCTTCGTCGGGTCAAGTCCCCACGCCACCGCCTTCCTCGGAGCCGCCTGCTCCACCGCTGTCGTCTGCTCTGCCGCTGCCGCCTGTTGCATCGTCCGCCAGGGCGGCCGCCCCCAAGTCGGGGTCGTCCAAGTCGCTCGCCGCCCTGTCCGGCTGGAGGTCATCACCCGGCCCCAGGAGGGCGGCCGTTGCCGCGGACACTTAAATCTGCAACCAAGAAAGAGCTGCATCATGACGAGAAATGAAGTTGAAGAAAACAGATCAAAGGACAAAATGAAGAAACTTACAGCGGGCGGCGGATTGTGGCGGGAGTACGGCCGCTTCCTGTACCGCCACTCTTCCTCCGACACCTTGAGGTCGGAGATCTCGTTTACCATCCATGCAACTTCGGCAGGCGGCATCCCTTTCATGCACAGCCGGCATGGATCGTGGTGTCCGCCCATCCGGAATATCGGATGAGGGCAGCTCTGGAGCGGGAGGACCCGGCGCTCGACAAAGGCGATGAGGAGGTCGGAGGCCACGAGGCCCTCTGACTCCTGGAGCACTCGGAGTCAGTCGATGGCGGCCGCCGCGTCCGCCGACACCGGCTTCGGTTTGTACCGCCAGGTGGGCCGAGCCCCGGTGGGGGGCCGGCCTCGTAGGCCGGGAGGTTGAGGAAGTCGGTAGCCGGATATACGTTCTCGACGTAGAAGTAGGATTGCTGCCACATCTTCACCGGCTGCCACAGCTTGATGACAGGGAAGGCGTTCCGCTTTGCCGGTCGGCGCACGGCGACGAACCCCCCGCACTCGGCCGCCATCTCCCTGGCAGAGGTGCCGAGCTTCCCATAAAAGAACGCTCCCCACAGCTCGAGTGTGGGGAGGATGCGGATGTAGCCCTCGCATGCCGTGACAAAGGCGGAGAGTAGAGTCACGGCGTTGGGCGTGAGGTGGTGAGGCTGAAGATGGTAGAAGTCGAGGAAAGAGTGGAAGAAGCCGCTCACTGGGAGGCCGAAGACACCGGCGAGATCCCTGTCTCCGGCGGCACCCGCTCGTCTCCCTGCGGCACCCTGTGGCGACCGGTTTTCCGGGTATTAAATTCCATAAACTGGCCGTTGTGCTCACCAGCCCCAGGATAACTGTTAGCTGATGAGGCACCAAATTGATACAGAAATTCCAAGCAAAATACAAAATATGTAGTACAAGACCATTCTGGCCTGTGAGTACAACAAATGGTTTCTTGTGGTTGATGGCGGAAGCGGGTTGTGAAACATCAGTGTCTATGGGACTCCATTTCCCACGCGAACAGCTGACCAGGTTAACCCCTATCTTCGCGAGGCTGCTATCACCATTGCGTGGGTTCCGGGGCTGTCATCACGATCGCTCCTCTCCGCGCAAGAAATCTGGCCAAGACAATAGCCAGGGACAAGCCAGTGAGTACTTTGAATGTACTCGCAAACATTATGAACACGGGTATAATATAATAACGATGTTCCGAAATATTTATGCTCATGACGTCAGTCACAAAAAATAAATCTCGGATGCATGTAAGCAGGTTATTTATGAAAATGCAATAACATAGCAGTATTAAAATTATGAAATAAAATAACAAATATGCCACAGTCGGGCGTCTTAGTGACACCACAAAAAGGGCTTTAAAAGAAATGCCACAGTCGGGCGTTTGAGCGACACCACATAAAGGGCTTTCAAAGAAATGCCACAGTCGGGCGTCTGAGCGACACCACATAAAGGGCTTTCAAAGAAATGCCA
>NC_041383.1:596917692-596924468 GCF_002162155.2 Triticum dicoccoides
CAGTCGGGCGTCTGAGCGACACCACATAAAGGGATTTAAAAGAAATGCCACAGTCGGGCGTCTGAGCGACACCACATAAAGGGCTTTAAAAGAAATGCCACAGTCGGGCGTCTGAGCGACACCACATAAAGGGCTTTAAAAGAAATGCCACAGTCGGGCGTCTGAGCGACACCACATAAAGGGCTTTAAAAGAAATGCCACAGTCGGGCGTCTGAGCGACACCACATAAAGGGCTTTAAAAGAAATCATAGTGAATATCCAGGAGGTAAAAACCATTCCAAGGATACTCCATATTTAAATAATATAAAGGGGTTAGTCCATAAATAAAAATAATCATAATCATCATAAATCACAAGTCACAATCCATGTTCTGGTTTAACAGTTTCTCCTCCGAAGACCGACACTAAGACCGACACTTGACCCATCCCAGACTGTAATCCTTAACCATGGACACGGCTATTCGAATAGGTTTAATCTCTGTAGAGGGTGTACTCTTTACCCACGAGTAACAGATTTCTTTAGTCCATCGGGACTAATTCCGTCTACGGTCTTTTTGTTGAAAACACACCAACTTGCACACACCAGCTTAACTCACACGTGTCTGGAATCACCCACGACACCTATCAAGCAAACTCTAAGTGGGGAGGCTACAACCTCGCGTAGCATGGGATCAAATTTATATTGCGCGCTCTAAGGGGTGGCCTCCCCTCTCGGTCTCAACCGGAAACACCCATGCCTCCGGACCAGGTGGCCTGCCTACCAGCTACAACCGGTATCTTCCACCATGGCCTCTCTGTACGGTGTGTGCTAGAAAGAGGTTGACAACTTATTGAACCGTACTCTACTTGTTGTAGAGACGAGTGGTAGTATGAAACGAGTATGGGGGTTACTGCAACAAGACTCGATCTACGGTCGACTTAGGAGGTTTATAATCTTCCCTGCATGACATGTATAACAAAAATATTTCAACCAACAGAATCACCGCTCATTATACCCTACCATGCCATACCGGACATAACCGTCCCGACGGAGACCGGCGACAAACTCATGCCTACCCAAGGCAGAGGTTTTCCCGGATTCCTTCCGGTATGCATGCAAGGCACATGAGGATGATTATTATCACAAGTGTGCTCATTTCCAACCGCATGGAAATCATTAATATGCATTCATGCACATGATCATATCACATGAAATAACGAGTGCTCCGAAATGAGGTGGTGTTATAAACGTGTTAACGAACACACACAAAAAATATTATGCCGGGGTTCAAAATGCTTGCCTTCAATGTGTGGAAAGGCAGGGTACATTTCAAACTCTTGAAATACTTCTCCTCTCTTCAAAAATCCTATTTTTGAAAATATAAATGAATTAACACACAAAATAAAAACAACACAAAAAGTTGTTTTGAAATTTTTTCAAATAAATCTTAAAATAAACTAGACAATATTTGAGGGAGGTAGGAAAAAGAATTAATTTATTTGGAGTTATATTTAATAAGATGTAGCCGGTCAAAGTTTGGTCAAAATCTGTTATTTAAAATAAAACAGAAAAGAAAACGTTTCAAATAAACACGTACACGTCGAAAGCGTACTTCGGAAGTGCGCTTCCACTTAACCCACATGGAGGCGGGGCTGGGTCTCTGACAGTGGGTCCAGGGGGGCTACTGGTCAGGTTTGACCAGTCCCCACTCCCTCCTCTTCTCTGCCCGAGCAGAGGCGGGGCGTCCGGCGATCGTCGCTGGCGAACGGCAGTTCTTCGCGGGCATCCGGGTGCAGGGATGGATCCACCACTCCTAGGCGGTCCTCCCGGTGGTCGAGGGAGTGATGGGGACGGAGGGAGTCGTCGGCGACGAGCTCCGCGGCGGAGGAGGCTCCGGGGACAAAGTGAGTTTGGGGCTGCGGTGGTCTCCGGCCAAAATTGAGCGTGGGGTTGTGCTCGCGAGAGGGAGGGAGAGCTCTTGGTGGAGAGAGTGGAGAGGGGGAGGCACTGGTGGCGACGGAACCGGCCGGGGCTTGGCGGCGACCGAACCGGCCAGACTCGGGGAAGATGGCCTTCCCTTACTCGACTGCTGGCCAAGGTAACACTAGGAGTATCACTTGAGGTTGCTCGAGGAATCGATTGAGCTCCGGGGTCCTTATATAGGCGGTGGAGGTCGGTTCCGAGGCGGCCGGCGATAAGGACGACGGCGAACCGCCTCCCTATAGTGTCAGGGCGTCGTGGCGACGACGGGAGCTAGCCGACGAGCGAGGGGATAAGCTTGCGTTGTTCCCAGGGGCAGGTGGCGAGCCGGGGTGGCTTTGGCGGCGCCGACCGTGGCAGAGGCGCGCTGCGGACACCGGCGTGCCGCCAAAAGCTCTGTCGGCGGCGCTGTAGGCTGCCAGGGCGGCTTGGCGCGTTGCTGTGAGGAGGGTAGTGCATGGCGTGGTGCTACAGAGCGTGCCAAAACCAGGGGCGCGACATGTCGGCTCGGCCGTGGCTCGTGCAACACGCGCGCTCTGCTCGCGCCCAGAGCACGCACGGAAGGTGTTCGATAGAATGTCGTGGCATGCTACAGGTCTCAGGTGAGGTTGGAAAGAACTAGGGCTAGTCTAGGTTTAGTAAGGGTAACAAGGGACATGGTGGTTTGGTCAGGAGACCAAGTTCACAATGCCAACAACAATTCATGTCAAATCTGATCATGCACTCCAGGTGTTTGACAAAATGCCACAGGCACCTAGGCATTTCTTGGAGTGGCCAATTCTTCCAGATCAGTGTCTCTTTGGATGCACAAGAGGGTGGTGAGGTTAGTTGGTGAAAGGCACAAACTTGCTAGTGCAAGTTTTGCAGAACTTCAAATCTGGACAGGAGGTGATTGGCATTATTTCATGAACCAAAAATATGCGAATGGTTGCATGCTCCTGGACTTAGGGGTTTAGCATGGAGGACTACAAGTAGGAGAAAGAATCAAGGGCCAAAGAGCAAGCAATAATATGGATGTTGTACAAACCATCATGTTGGACCAGAATGAAGATGAGGTTGATTCACTCAAAAATTTCAAATAACATCCCTGGATTTTTGCATATAATGGAATGATATGCTCCTACTGACATCCCATAATTTTGGTGGAAGCTAGAAAGAAATATTTAAAAGGGTTGTAGTGCAAAATTGTCCACTGGACCAGAGAAGAAAAACATGTATAGCACTCAAAATATGCAATGAATGAAATATATTACTGCACAAAAGTGGTTTAGAGACATCACATGACATCTCCAAATTTTGGTTGGATTTTTAGTTAAATCTATCAACAGGTTGTAGTACAAAAAGAGCTCCAAAACTCAAAACAAGTCATTTTAATGAATAAAGCTCAGGGTGAAATAATTTAATAAATAAATCTACTGATTGAGAGATGTTTTTAAAGGGAGGGCATATAAGTCCAATATGTTTTGGAAGGATCCACTTGGGAAAAATTCCTTAATATTAAAAGAAAAGTTTTGAAATCAACAGAGATATTCTTGCAGGCAAAAATTTTAAACTCTTGGAAAAATTTTAATAACTAAAACCTGGTTAAATTTTTGGGGTGTTACAATTACTACCCCCCTTAAGAAAAAATCTCGTCCTCGAGATTTGTTAAGAGCCGATGTGAAAAACAATTACTCCATGTGTGTTCGAGCGGTTGTGAGTCTGCTGCCGTGGTGCTGCGTGAATAAAAATAATCCATGTAGTGAGGGGAATAAACGATGCAGCAACTCAGGGAAAAGAAATCTCATTCTAGGATTTTTTTTCGCGGTTACACGAGTTAATCACGAAGAAAACTACTCATACTAGTAGAAACTAAATACACGACTCATCGCACAAATTCGAGGTACCATGCACAAGTTACAACGTAGTAATAAATGTTGCAATAACAAACACAGCAGTGGCGTCTAAAATGAAAACGGTAACTGGACGGGGTCCCGATAAAATGTCTCTGGTAAAGGGATACACTCCTCCTCAATTGGAGGAAGTGGATTGACCAGTCAATGTATGTGTCTCTCCGGGTCGGGCCTCAGTGGTCTGCCGATGGCAATCTGAGGATTTAAATCAGCGAGACTCTGGAGATAGACCATTACTTGCTGGTTCAAATGCTCTTGAGTGATGATGTATTGGATGAGGTTGGCTAGTACTGGGTCTCTCTCAATCCGTCCACCGGGAAAAGATGTTACTCCTCCGGGTGCTGCACGGCTCAGAAAGTAATAATATCCTCGTTCGCGGGCATAGGGCACTGCGGATCGAAGGCGAGCAATCGCTTCTTTCGCAGCAGCTTCTATGGCCAGGCGTGGGGTTGGCATAGACTCCCCCACAAAAGAAACTTCCGTTGGATCTTGATTGGAGTCTACGGGAGGGATGTGTACTACTTCCCAATACTCCGAGGTGGAAGGGGTGATTCTCGATTTGAACAGCTCGTACTGGGGTGGCTGGGTAGAACCCATGGTACTGCAGGTAAAGTCCCACAATATTTTGACAAAGCTACCTGGGGTTGCATCTGGGGTTCTCAGATGAATACTGGGGCTCGGCATGACAGGAAAAGGTTGTGAGGGCGGTGCACAAGGTGTGGGGTGCTTGGTAAGGTCACGAGGTGGCCTTTATATAGCAATGGAGCTGGGTCATTTTACGTGGTGAAAGGTAATAAATTTGCCAGCTTAGCTCCAAAGGTCGGGTCAGTGTCAGAGATACACATGTCTCATAAAGAGACGTGTTACTGTGGTTGTCGTCGGGGTTGGTTTTGGTAGCTGTGCCCGAAAAATATGCAATTATGTGCTGACAAAATACGCAAGGCTACTATTAAAATAGAGGCACAACGACGGGCTGCGTTTATTCACAAGGCTACACGATTGCAAAGCGAGGATACACTGAGACTCGGTACTACTCGTACGGCTTAATCTACCTCATTTATGCCTAAACGGGCGTGCCTGGTGGATGTCGAGGCTTCTCCACGTGTCTCACTGTCGGGATAAGCCGGAGATGGCGGAGGAACTGCAGGGTCGGGGTAGCGATGATGACCGTCGCGGGGATTGTTGGCCACAATCCCGTTGGAGTGTGTTCCCAAAAGGCGACGAAACACTTCTGGGGTCATCAAAGCATCTCAGTTGGCGGCTGGAGCTGATCTCAGGGTTTCGATCGGGTGTCCGAATAGTACGACTGGGTTGTCGGTGTCGGGCTCGTCTTCTCTTCTTGCTGGGGCTCGACGAACCAGCTCTCCTCGAGCTGCGATCAGATCAATAGTGATTTGATCGAACAATGCCTCTAGTGCACTTACATAGTGCACTAGGTGCAATAATGCGGGATCCGTCTCGTGATCTCCGTTGGCAACTTGGGGTGGTCTACCATACCCTTCACGCCTGGGGTAGTAGTAGAACGAGCGACAGTTAACCCTGGGCGACAATTGCCGAAGTTGAACTATAGCCTCTCGAGCAGCTAGCTGGATGGCTTGTGGCTCGAAGGAACTTGTTCTTTCGGTGAACCTGTAGGGGCGTTCTGGAGATAGACCCCTACCGTAGATGTGCACAGTGGCCCAGAATTGACGGCTCTCACCACTCATGGGTCCTTGGTACACAACATATTATGGGGGTTCTTCTAAAGCATAGGCACGATGTGTGAGGTTTGCGAGTATGGTCACAAAACCTCCAAGGTTGGTTGCTGTGGTCTCGTTGTGCACGACGGGGCCTGGCATTATGGTTCGGTTTGGGGTAGATGCTGTGCTGGGTTAGGGCTAGCGTGCCCTTTTTATAGAAAAGGGGAACAGAGTCTTCCTTCGCACACTTGTGAAGAAAACATCTTGGGCGCTGGTCACTAGCGCGTGATCAACAGGCTAGGTTGATAGGTTGGGCACCGACTGCCAAAAGTGTCGGGGTCACTGTGTGGCTATCTTGCATGAGAAGCTTGGTTGGGGTTTGCTTAAGGTCTGGTGGGTTGGTTTGCCTAAGTTTTTCGACCTCGCTAAGATAGGATTAGCCAATGGTCAGCCTGGCTCTGATAGCAAGTTTGTGGCGACCGGTTTTCCGGGTATTAAATTCCAGAAACTGGCCGTTGTGCTCACCAGCCCCAGGATAACTGTTAGCTGATGAGGCACCAACTTGATATAGAAATTCCAAGAAAAATACAAAATATGTAGTACAAGACCATTCTGGCCTGTGAGTACAACAAATGGTTTCTAGTGGTTGATGGCGGAAGCGGGTTGTGAAACATTAGTGTCTATGGGACTCCATTTCCCACGGGAACAGCTGACCAGGTTAACCCCTATCTTCGCGAGGCTGCTATCACCATTGCATGGGTTCCGGGGCTGTCATCACGGTCGCTCCTCTCCGCATAAGAAATCTGGCCAAGACAATAGCCAGGGACAAGCCAGTGAGTACTTTGAATGTACTCACAAACATTATGAACACGGGTATAATATAATAACGATGTTCCGAAATATTTATGCTCATAACGTCGGTCACAAAAAATAAATCTCTGATGCATGTAAGCAGGTTATTTATGAAAATGCAATGACATAGGAGTATTAAAATTATGAAATAAAATAACAAATATGCCATAGTCGGGCGCCTTAGCGACACCACAAAAAGGGCTTTAAAAGAAATGCCACAGTCGGGCGTCTGAGCGACACCACATAAAGGGCTTCAAAAGAAATGCCACAGTCGGGCGTCTGAGCGACACCACATAAAGGGCTTTAAAAGAAATGCCACAGTCGGGCGTCTGAGCGACACCACATAAAGGGCTTTAAAAGAAATGCCACAATTGAGCGTCTGAGCGACACCACA